>NC_091125.1:133049120-133371620 GCF_040183065.1 Periplaneta americana
AAAGAAGTTAATGAGAAAATATAATATGAAAGCGAAAAAAGATGGATAAAATTATAGAAGGAAAAAAGAACGAGGAAATACATAGTACAAAGAGAGAGGAAAGAAAGAAAAAAGATGGATAAAATTATAGAAGAAAAAAAGAACGAGGAAATAAATAGTACAAAGAGAGAGGAAAGAAAGAAAGAAAGAAAGAAAGTAAGATAGAAAGAAGTTTATGAGAAAATAGAATATGAGAAAGAAAAAATATGGATAAAATTATAGAAGGAAAAAAGAACGAGGAAATAAATAGTACAAAGAGAGAGGAAAGAAAGAAAGAAAGAAAGAAAGAAGTTAATGAGAAAATAGAATATGAGAAAGAAAAAAGATGGATAAAATTATAGAAGGAAAAAAGAACGAGGAAATAAATAGTACAAAGAGAGAGGAAAGAAAGAAAGAAAGAAAGATAGAAAGAAGTTTATGAGAAAATAGAATATGAGAAAGAAAAAAGATGGATAAAATTATAGAAGGAAAAAAGAACGAGGAAATAAATAGTACATAGAGGAAAGAAGGAAAGAAATAATGCATGAAAGAAAGGAAAAAGAATTGATTGAGAAAATATAATATGAAAAAGAGAGAGATGGATAAGTAGTGAACAAGGAAAAAATTGTATAAAACAGAGAAACAGAAATATGGGAAGAAAGAAACATGCCTTTAAAGGTGGAATAAAGAAAGAGGAAGTCAACAGCACAAAGACAAAAGAAAGAAAGACAGACAGAAAGAGAAGAAAGAAGAGAATCATGAAATAGAATATGAGAAAGAAGAAAAGATAGATAAGTAGTGAATGAGAAAAAAAATATAGAATAAGAGTCTGTGGTGCATGGCTTCCCTATGTACTTATACCCTTATTTCGGGGGGTATTCAATTAAAGTATATCCACGTCGGACTCCAGTCATATGCCAATCGCCCTATACAAGCTCCGCCTGTCCCAGTCTCATATGTCTTCTAAAAGCGTAGTATAACCCCAGATCACATATATAACAAATTGCTCATCCATATGTTAAAATCGGTAGCACTTTGAAGAGAACAACCGTCCGCCATAAACGGACACGAGATGGCAGTACAGTCGCTAATGCAATTCACATGGGAGTTATGAGTTTCATGCATTCTTTTGAAGAGGATTTAATACAGTTAGACCCAAACAGACTTCACAGCATAATAGAGCATGTTCAGAACTATACGAAATCATATAAAACTCAATTTCGTCCGTGGATGGACTTAATGCGAATTGAAACGAAACCTCCTCGATATATATTTGCATACCTTGCCTATTTCAAATTTTATAAATGCATATAAATCCGGGCTTCAGTAGTAAGTTTCCTCTGTATATATTGTTTCAGAAGTTAACAGTAAGGGGTCAGTACCTTAAATAACTGCACTAAAACAGTAAATACAAAATGAAGTCAGCATTTAGCGAGGTCGTGCTGTGGGCACAGACAGGTCGTTGTCACCTGCAATCAGAGCGCAGAGCAAGTTCCACTCGTCCCAGTTTCGCGCAGTCTGCAGTTCTCAATTCTGAGCTTCGCGGAATCGGCCGACCGCTGCGTGTGACGGAACAGAAGGGGCGTTCACATGAATGAACACGTGTGGACAACGACAGAATCGAGAAGAGAAACAGGTACAAGTCAGGAGGAAAGGAAAACATAGAAAGGAGAGTAAAAAAAATACAATATTTGAAAGAAATTAATGGTACAAAGAAATGAGAAAATTAAAGAAGTAAGTGATATTAAATAAATTAAACAAAGAGAAAATATATATTTACTAGTGCTGTCGATCGATCAAAATATGTAATCGATTAACGATTTGAATTTAATCGATTAATCGATAGATTAATCTAGCGTTGATCGATTTGAAAAAAAGTTTTAATATACTGTAATACACAATGTTAAACATAAGTGAAGCGGTTAGGTCAATAACCATTCAATTCCATTTACACAAATTTCGAGAAAAATGCAAAAAAACATTTTCTTATTTCTTATCTAATTATTATTTTTTGCACGTAATATTTCTGGTTGTTTTAGAAATCAAGACAAAGTAGTGTACCAACTTTTAAAGTCGTAACACTTGTGTAAATATCCAAAATTTAATTTCAAATTTGGAAAAAATGAATGACCAGAAGTGGACTTGAATGGTTATTGATCTCACTGCTTCAATTTGTGTTTGGTGATGAGCATAAGTAAAAATTATATATTTATATATACTGTATCGTTATGTTACAATACAATACTACTTTATTTACTAACATATTTATTTCAAAGGCTTATAATTCTTGTAGGAATGATAAACGGGGGAAGAGTTTGGGGCAGAAGAAATATTATGAAGGCTATTCGTAAAATAGATTCCGTTTTATTGTAACAAAAATGGTTATGTGGCTAGAGTAGCTATTTGTTTATAACAAGTTTGAAACTACAAACTTTGATTTATTTTCATACATATTTTCCGCCTAAATTGAGACAATTATCATAGTATTTTACAAGATTTTGAATACCGAAGTATAGAGAGGATAGAGAGAGAATATACAAAATACAGTGGACAAAAAGAGAATAGGGAGGATAGAGAGGATGACAAAAAAGTTCCACCTTTCGCCTGTGACTGAAGCCAACCTATGACGCTGAACTGAAACTCTTCGTCATTGTCAAGAGCTGCGATGCAATCCACTTATTCATAGGCATGAAAAGACGGTAATCACTAGACTCCAAATCAGGGTTGTGTGGAGGTTGACTAAACACTTCCCAGTTGAAAATTTTCAATTCGGGCACAGTACGCTGTGCAGTATTCGGGCGGTCGTTTTCGTGCAAAAAAAAACACCCCAGAGCGCAACATGATGGATTTAAGCCTCTTTATAGTTTTCGCCACAAAAATCGTATCATCGAGCGCATATCAAAGCTGGTGGGATTCTCAAATAGAGCACACAATTTGAACACGAGTAACAGCCTCACAATCCTCTCTGTACCACTACCCCAGATCACAATTATATAACAGATTGCTCATCCCTATGTTAAAATCGGTAGCAGGATCGCCACCCGTCCGCCGTAAATGAACACGAGATGGCAGTACAGTCGCTAATGCAATTCAAATGGGAGTTACGACGTGACTCCTTATGTAAGAACTATATGGCAGCATAGTAAACCCGACAAAAGTTGTTACCGTCAAAGCCTATAAGGCCAAGCAATCTGGGTTTATATGATCTAGGCCACTGCTCCAAGCAAATTGACTCATGCAAAATTCACTCCAAAGACGGCTTCGCTACGCCGATTACTGCGCTCTCTATGTGAAAACGGAAGTTACCCTATGAATAGCCATAGTATATTTCCGTAACGTTCTTCTTTAGTTAACCTTCGTGTCGTTTATTTTTATTCTTGGTCATTTATTCTTTTCTTTGTAAATTTATATTATTAGATTTATTAAATTTTTTATTCCACACCTTTTATCGTCCGAATTTTTCCTTCTTTACATTTTATCTCTTTACGTCATCAATTTCCTTTTCTTTTAACTTCATCTTTATATTCTACACCTCAGCAACGTTTCCTTCATATTCGCTCTTTTCTTCTGCTACTTTTCTACTTCTTCTTTTTCAGAACTGTCTCCATGATTTTCTCCCTCTTTTCTTCTTCGTTTCGTTTTCTTCTGTGGCACTCTTTTTTCTTCCTTGTGCTTTCTCCTGCTAATTGTTTTTTTCTTATTTTCCAAATTTCACGTTCTTTTCGCTTTAATTGTGCTTAATGTTTTGCACATCATTTTTTTTTTCTAATTTAATGTAGACTCCTACTCTACATTTTTGCTCTTCGTATATTCGTCCTTTCTGTTTTTTGCTTACCCTGGTTTGTAGCTATCTCTTCTCGTCTTTTTCCTCTTCTTAATAATTATTCCTTCTTGTCTTAATTCGTAGTATTTTCTCTTCTTCGTTATTTTTTAATAGTTTATTACAAGTTCGTGGTTTTAAAGAACTCCTGTAGACAATTATAATATCATTGATCAGTTATAGTTTTGTCATGCATTAGAATGCTTTCACAATATCATTAATGAAACAAAAGCATCTAATATCATATTGTAATACTTCCAGTATAAGCAAAGGGACCACAAAAGAAACTCAGGAAGACTTTCAAGCATCTCCCATTAGGAAGACTTTCAAGAATATTTCATCATACTTAGAAGACAAAAGAAATTCAAATCAATGCCGTGGAGCGCTATCATTGTGGGCTAGGCAAAAATAACCCAAAGGCACAAGCGCAGCGTCGTTGCCTAGGTCAACTCTGCACGCCCGTTGCTTTATCTTTCGCAGTGGCGTGTGACCTAACCATAAATCCAATACGCGGCCTATAAATACAGATCCGGCCGCTAGGAGCGCTGCTCGTATCAGATTTCAGAGTTTGGCTCTTTTATGTTTCCCCCAAGTTCGGTTTTATAGTCCTCTTGGTATTAAGAGAGCTGTGGGTTGAGAATTACAACATTCACAACAGATGGCTCTGTGGAACTGCAATATGAACAATAATAACCCAACATGTAACATACAAATAAATTTATTTCAAAGGCCTTCTTAAAACTGAACGGGCTGTTCAGAAACGAGTGTTGCATGTATGGCGAAAACGAAATCAGAAATAAATAAATAAACAAATAAATAAATAAATAAATAGACAAACAAATATATGCAGACGTATAAATAAATAAGTAAATAATTAAATAAATATACAATCCAACAAAAAAGTAACTAAATAAATATGTAATAAAATAAATAAATAAACAAGTAATTAACATAAATAAACAAATAAATATATAAATGTGTAAATAAATAAAATAAATAAGTAAATCATTGAATAAATAAACAATCAAACAAAAAAGTGAATAAATAAATAAATAGACACACAAACAAATATATATATATATATATATAGACGTATAAATAAATAAGTAAAAATAAATATACAATCGAACAAAAAGTATATACATAATGAAATAAATAAATAAACAAATAAATAAACAAATACATATATAAATGTATAAATAAATAAAATAAATAAATAAATCATTGAATAAATATACAATCAAACAAAAAGTGAATAAATAAATAAATAAATAAATAAATAAATAAATAAATAAACAAGCAAACAAACAAATACATAAATGGAAATAAAAATGAAAGTAAATAAACAAATAAATAGACAGACAAACAAATATAATTATAACGCTATAAATAAGTAAATAAATATAGAATCGAAGCAAAAAGTAAAATAAATAACAAAGTAGTAAATAAGTAAATAAATAAACAAGAAACAAACAAACAAATAAATAAATGGAAATAAATAAATGAAAGTAAATAAACAAATAAATAGACAAACAAATATAATTATAAAGCTGTAAATAAATAAATAAATAATTAAATAATTAAATTAATATAGAATCGAACCAAAAAGTAAAATAAACAAGAAATAAATAAACAAAAATAAATAACACAGTACAAATGACAGCTCTGATTCCAGGTCATACTGTGACTCCGACTGTAGATCACTCATTCCGCATGCAAGCCCTGCGTATGATGGGGGAAAGTCAACGGACATAGGTAGCCGCATAGTAATTATTTTTTGTATATGGTGCACCTATAGTCACTTGGTCAATAGGTTTTGAGTCTATAATTATTTATTAAGCTGAATCCCAAAGGAAGCCATTGTTTTTGTTTTCGTATCTGATATTTTTAAATTATACGATGTTTTATGGCAGCAATTTTCATGTTTCTTATGAATTTGCTAGCACGACTTGGTCATCCGCAAAAAGTAAAGAATTCATAGCTATGCCATTAATAATAAAATCATGATATAACATATAGAAATAAATGAACATTTATTAAAAGGAGAAAAGTATTCTGGAGGAGACCTATCCTTTAACCTTTCACACCACAAAAGCAAAAAAAAAATAAAAAAAAAAATAAAAATAAAATAAAATAAAATAAAAAATAGAAAATAAATAAATAAATAAATAAATAAATAAATAAATAAATAAATAAATAAATAAATAAATAAATAAATAAATAAATAAATAATAAAAAGATAAAAATATCCCCGAGACGTAATTCAGATAACTTTGGTAATCGTTACCATGGATACCGACCGTCAAATGATTTGCATTTAGCACTTCTCATGAGAAGAGACGGGAGGACACCAGGACACAAGGCCAGGTCCTTGCCTTGTTGTTCTGGAACGTTGCCGATTTTTGAATGGACGCTTGCAAACCTGCTAAAAAGCTGCTACTTATGCCCATCTTGCCAGTAGCACACGAAACTTAATTATTCAGAGTTACTCGAGAGAGCAGCACAGCTGCGGGGCATTGTTTTTCATAAATATTTTCATAAACTTACAACATTCACACGTGGCTGTTGCGTACCTCCTCATAACAGTTAACCTCCTGGTGAGCTTTTGGTATGAGACGGTCCCCAGGTTCGTCACGTTTATTGGATATTCGACTTCAATATAACAATAATAATATTAATAATAATAATAATAATAATAATAATAATAATAATAACAATAATAATAGTCTATAACAGGCCTGCACAAGGTTTGCGCTCTCCGAGCCGGCTCACAGGTCATGAGTGGAATCCAGATATTAGCTGCGCTCTGTATAAGGGTGGACTGGAAGAAGGCGTGATCTCGTACAAAATATACACAAAAGGAAGTACTATTACGAGTGCTTATGAAATGAATTCCCGTTCAGTGTTTGCAAAACTATCTTGGACTATTATTAATTAATAAAGAAATATTTATTTTACAGAAATAATAGAAATTCTATAGCTACTTAAATGTACGATATCATTTTGTTATATTTTTATTTTTTAATACATCAAAACGAGGTTTTATGCTGTTAGCAGCTGAGAGGAACAGTAGCCTACTGATCGTAATGAAACATCAGTTACAGATGTTCGATGTCTGCCTTTATTAAAGTTGATTATAGAAAACAGTTGCTCACAAATATAAATATTGAGCCAAACATAGCAATCATTTTCACAGCCAGCCTGTGTAGTCGTGGATATTATTGCTAATGTTTAGTCTTGTAAAACACAACAAGGCTAGTAGTATTATTCAAACGATCTTTAGCCCTTAGGTCACATTGAAGATCAATAAGTTCGAGCTGTAAATCGTTAAATGTTAAATGTTATGTTCCGTCTTTTAGATTCCTCCATACTGTACTGTAGCAGTAGATAAGCTACCGGAAACAGTTACTGAGAATAGGCCTACACACTGCACTCCACTAGATAACTGAGTCGTCGTTTCCCTCTCCTCTACCTATAGCAAGTCTATGTCATATTGACGTATCTTCCTCTTCGTTTCGGCGAGCGGTAAACTCGGCTCTCCCGCTCCGAAGGAGCGCGCGCGCTCGTTGAGCGCTGTTTGTGCAGACCTGGTCTATAATAATAATAATAATAATAATAATAATAATAATAATAATAATAATAATAATAATGATAATAGTCTATTGTCCACACCTGTGGAGTAACGGTCAGCGCGTCTGGCCGCGAAACCAGGTGGCCCGGGTTCGATTCCCGGTCGGGGCAAGTTACCTGGTTGAGGTTTTTTCCGGGGTTTTTCCTCAACCCAATATGAGCAAATGCTGGGTAACTTTCGGTGCTGGACCCCGGACTCATTTCACCGGCATTATCACCGTCATCTCATTCAGACGCTAAATAACCTAAGCTGTTGGTAAAGCGTCGTAAAATAACCTACTAAAATAAAATAATATTCTATTATTATTATTATTATTATTATTATTATTATTATTATTATTATTATTATCACGTATGGTCGAATCCAGAAATGCATGTAGAGTGTTAGTTGGGAGGTCGGAGGGAAAAAGACCTTTCGGGAGGCCGTGACGTAGATGGGAGGATGATGTTAAAATGGATTTGTGGGAGGTGGGATATGATGATAGAGACTGGATTAATCTTGCACATGATAGGGACTGATGGCGGGCTTACGGGCTTATGTGAGGGCGGCAATGAACTTGCGTGTTCCTTAAAAGCTGGGGTGACCAGATTCACATCGATAAAAAAGGGGACACAAAGCTTCAAGAAGGAGGACATTGTTCGAAAAAAGAGGACAGAAAATATGCACTTAGGTTTAGGCTTAGGCCTATATTGTAGGCCTACTTAAAATTATGTCAATATCCATTTTATTATGGCATACTTATGATAATACTTAATGATATAACAAGTAGGAGCAAATAAAGTTATGATCGTTGGCAAAGAGTATATTCCGTCGATGCTGCTGCCACCTACAGGCAAATTACTTGTAAAAGGTGTGGAATCAGATAATTTCAAAATATCAAGCATACAAGTTACGAAAAGGAAGACATTTCTTGATTTCTTTTAAAATCCGACCGGACCCCGGACAAAGGCCTTACAAAAAGGACATGTCCGGACAAAAGAGGACGTCTGGTCACCCTATTAAAAACCATTTGTAAGTAATTATTATTATTCGTGATTACAATCTTGTCGATATCGACGAATAGTGTGATTTGTTCCCTATGTAGCGAAAATTCATTTCAAGTTACATTCATCTTCTTCTTGAGCACATCCGAAGAGTATGTTACTTTCGTAACTGGGGCTAAAATTCGTAGGTTAATAAATATAATATTTTCATTGAAATATAAATTCGTAATTGGGGTTTTAGGGGAAACTATATTGAAATAATTGGTAAAGAGTAAGAAAATTCACTTGATTTGTTTTTATCTTCCTAATTGTATTTTAACCTTCTCACTTCATAATATCTTTCATTTCCTACATGAGAGCGCTTGAAACTGTGTCACGTGACTTTTATATATTGTAACAGAGAAAACAGAAATTACAAAAAATTACAAAATGCTCCCTGTGGCTGTACAGACGAACCCCGTTCTCATCCAAAATCGTTCTAAGGTACCAGCCTATATAATCCAATGTCGTCAAACATACGTTACGTGAGTGAATTGTGAGAAATGTGTGTTTTTAATGCTGTTAATGCAGTCTCTGCAATCATATCCCACCTCCCTCAAATCTGTTTCAACATTATCCGCCCATCTACGTCTCGGCCTTCCTGAAGACCAATTTCCCTCCGACCTCCCAACTAACAGTCTATATGCATTTCTGAATTCGCCCAAACGAAGAAGTACTAATTTACATAATTTCTTAAGAAATTTATTTTACGTCCTAGGCCAGATAAGTATAGCTTTAGGAAGTAAAAATCCAAATATTAAAATTTAAAAGACATGTTCGATATAAATTAGAAATAACTTTTTTTGTTTAGAAAGTATTTTGAAGAATCAATGTGTTGAATTATTCAGAAAATTATTGTAGTAGAGAATTTTTAAATGTTACATTTCTTTGTATAAGACACCCACTTTTAAAGCTTTATAATTCTGCAATGGTTGGGAAAAGTGGCATAAGTCAGTTTCACAA
The DNA here is from genome assembly GCF_040183065.1 of Periplaneta americana. Lineage (NCBI taxonomy): Eukaryota > Metazoa > Arthropoda > Insecta > Blattodea > Blattidae > Periplaneta > Periplaneta americana. The sequence goes on from NC_091125.1 coordinate 133,058,575, forward strand.
ACATCTTTTAGTAATTTATTGGCAACTTACGAAACATCTGCTCGCTTGGGAGAAGAGACATAAGTATTACTGTTGAAAATAACTCAAAAGTTATATTTAATAAGAATTTGTTATCGGTAAGAAATCAAAATGAAAGTGTTGTAGGCTAACTTGTTAACAAAATAGAGTCAACTGAGAATCAAATTAATTATAATAAAGTACCACCAAATCACAAGATTTTAAAAATATATCAGCCAAATATACAGGGTGATTCACGAGGAAAGGTAACAAATTTAGGATACGATATCTTAGGTCATTTTGAGTGAAAATTTCATATGAACATAGGTCCGTTTTCGAACGATGGCGGAGCTAGATGCATTTTTTTTTTGTGAAACGTCTCGCCCCAATGTGAATCAGGCGTTACCATATGCTGCTGACGCGAGACAAGATCACCGATGAATGACGTAACATTGGAATCTGCATTGTGAGCGATATAGATAAGAGAAGAGAAACAAACCGGGTGGTGGGGCATTACAAATGTCATAACAATCGTGAAGCAATCGACTCTAATAAAGTAACAATACTAACACTTCTTGACCTTAGCAAAGCTTTCAACTCTGTAAATTTCGACCTGCTCACCCATAAATTGAGAAATCTGCATTTGTCAGAGACTGCTGTGAGTTGGTTCGAATCCTACTTACGGGAAAGACAACAATGTGTTGTATCCGGGAATCGAAGCTCTTCCTGGTTTAACATAACATCAGGTATACCACAGGGTTCGGTACTCGGACCATTGTTGTTCACGATATATGTCAGTGATATTACATCTCATGTAAGGCATTGTAACTATCACTTGTATGCTGACGACCTTCAATGCTACATCTCTTCCCGCTTAGATCGAATAAATGACGCTATAGATAAATTGAACAAAGACATTGACTCGATTGTGACATGGACAAAGAAATTCCATCTTAATATCAATCCTGGAAAGACACAAGCAATCATATTAGGACACAAACGGCAAACCGACGCTGTAAAGCACCTCGACATTTCCCCCGTTAAAGTAAGTACAATGCATATCCCTTTCAGTTCTTCGGTAAAAAATCTTGGCATTCACATGGATAATAATCTCAACTGGGACATGCAAATCACAGAAACCTGCAGAAAAGTATATTCTATTATTCATGTGCTAAAAAGGATAAATGTTCATCTTCCCTCTTGCTTAAAAAAGTCCCTTGTGCAGACCCTTGTATTTCCCCATTTTGACTATGCTGACATTTTACTGACTGACCTTTCCAGCGACAACAAAATGAAACTTCAACGTGCTCATAATTTGTGTGTACGTTTTGTAAGCAATGTTCGTAAATATGATCAGATTACCCCATCCCTGGAAGCAATAGGTTGGCTTAAACTAGATAAGAAAAGAAATTTACATTCACTTCTCTTTCTCTTCGAAATCTTGAACTCTTCTATTCCTTCGTACCTGTCGTCTCGCTTCACTTACCTTTCTTCCCACCACAATCTGAACACACGCTCTCGCCATGAAACAATACTAACAATACCATCCCATCGCACCTCCTCATACTCATCCTCTTTCACAATAGCCCTGCCAAGACTCTGGAATTCGTTACCTGCTAGCATCAGGGACTGTCGAAATAAAATTCAATTCAAACGCAAACTTACTAGGCACTTGGTCAGTAATTGAGACTCGTTCAGACATGGTTTCTTGTAAATAGTTCTTTTAATCTACCACAAAATATCTCAATATCCGGTAATTTCATCACTATAGAATTTTGTTATTGTAGGTTTAATTTGTAATTTTGTAAATACAAAAATATTCTTTGTTCTTAACTTCTATGATAAAATGTCTAGCTTTCATTAATCAGGTATTCTTGTCGTACTTTAATTTTTATTGTAATTGTAATTGTAAATTTAATATTAATTGTAATCTTATTGTTCATGTTATAGTTGTAATCCCCTGGTAGAGGGGCAGAGAAGGCCTGACGGCCTTATCTCTACCAGGTTAAATAAATAAATCTAAAAAAAAAAAAAAAAAAACAAATACCCTATCACTTAGCAGTTCACAGCAGTTCAGTAAGCTACCTACAGTACAGTAGTTATACAGGTACAGTTATCGGAAGAGTTAAGTTGTGTTTTTCAAGATGCCTTATAAATTTTCGACTACAGAATACGTCGATATTGTGTACGTTTATGGTTTGTGCGATGGAAGTGCCCTGCATGCTGTCGCTGTATAAACGACGCTTTCCGAACAGAAGGGTACCATATCGAAGTGTATTTGCTGTGTATGGGGTTGGATGAAAGACTTAGTATAACAAAGGAAGGTGAAAACGAGAGAGGCGCTAATCGACCTATTTTGGATGCGGCATAAAGACAACCACGTGCAACTCTCCCGAGCGATGAGTGCGATTCACGCCCGAGCGCAACAGTGCACTGAAGCAGAAGGAGGTACCTTTGAAAATGTGTGAAAACATCTACCCCGACTTCTAGAATATTAGGTATGTATGCATACATGAATATAAACTTTAAATTTGTCCGTTATCTGTCTCTAAACGCGAGTTTGTGCAATGGAATCTCAGAAGATTTTGTGAAATCAAAGAGCCATACCTCCGTAACCGTTCGAAAACGTTCCTATATTCATATGAACTTTTTCACTTAGAATGACTTCAGAATTCACATCCTAAATTTTTTACCATTCCTCGTGAATCACTCTGTATATTCGAAGTGCGAGCCAGTCATCTCAATACAGGCCTGGCCATGGTGCTGTATTGACGTCACACATGATCCAAAATTCCCGACATTCCAGGAATGGTTGCACATGCTTCAACAATATACTGTTGCAAAATTATCGACACCATTCAATGAGGAAGCATAAACTGAGCACTTCAAATATCCCCAGATGTCCATAAGGTCCGATAAGGGAGTAGACTTATTCATCGTTAAAAAAAAACAATATTTTCAAAATAACAGCGAACATATTGTAGGAAACGAGCCGATTTTTAGACATGCATAAAACACGTTCTGTGCTTATCCCACGTTTAGAAGTACATTTTAAAAAACCGTAGGCATTAAACTGACAGTAAATCAAGGTAACCCTGATCTGTGAGCCACTTTGGCAAAATGTAAGGTTCAATGAGTCAGTCCCCCACAATACCCATCAACAATATTAAAGACAAATATTTACTGATGCCTTGCTTTGTCTGTTTCGTTTGCATTTTCGTTTGTCCACACGCGTACAAAGTCATGCAATGGAATACGCCTATTGTACATAGGCCTACTCTCCTAGAGGTTTTTAAATTAGTTATTTTACGATGCTTTATCAACTGCTATGGTTATCTAGCATCCGAGTGAGATTAAGGTGATAAATGCGGCGAAATGAATTCAGGGATCAGCGCCGAAAGTTACCCAACATTAGCTTTTAATGGATTCAGAGAAAACCCCGGAAAAACCTCAACCAGGTAACTTGTCCTAACCAGGCTTTGAACCTGGACCCGCTCGTTTCACGGCAGACATGCTAACCATTACTCCACAGTGATGGTGGGATGTGATTTGAAGACCTGTGATTTTGTCGCTGTGACAGAACTGTACTTCTTCCGACTGTGACTACAATTCCAAAATCACAGTTCAGAGAAATCGTCATTGTCATCGCCATCTGCACTTCTGTCTACAGTCCAGACAACTGCAAGCCAGAAGATTAACTTGAAGGATAACATAACTGCGATCTAATTAATTTTCGTCTCACTCAAAAGGATAACAACTCTTTGATAATGAAGCTAAGCACTCATCATATTCTTCCACAAATTATTTACTTAATCATTCATCTTGGGCGAAAATATGTGCCCATGTATTTTGTTTTCAGTATACTCGCCGTGCTAATCATTATTGTTGATATAAGACATGGCACCGGTATATCAAGTCAATTCGTAGAAGAGCGATAAACATAAACATCTGTCGGTTCGTGATGAGAAACATCGGGATTCCTCGTGGTTTAAACCCGAGTCACACGGGGATAGTTTACAGGAGTCATGTGCTTGAAGTCTCTAAACTTGATGCTATATTTGTGATCACACGGAGACATTAAACTTGAAACCATGCTTGAAAAAAAGCGCGCGCTGAATGTTGTATTCTTAGTGGTGTTTAAACTCCTGTATTCTGTTATCTATACTAATAATAAATCTGTAGCCGACATTTTTCTGGTAATTTTCGATTTTCCAAAAATAATTGGTCCTAACATATATAATTAACTACCCTGAAACCGAAAATCGCTTTTTTTAATTTTTTTTTGTATGTCTGTCTGTATGTATGTTTGTTACCTTTTCACGCGATAATGGCTGAACGGATTTCGATGAAAATTGGAATATAAATTAAGTTCGTTGTAACTTAGATTTTAGGCTATATGGCATTCAAAATACATTATTTAAAAGGGGGGTTATAAGGAGGCCTGAATTAAATAAATCGAAATATCTCGCTTATTATTGATTTTTGTGAAATATGTTACATAACAAAAGTTTCTTTAAAAATGATTTCTGATAAGTTTTATTCTCTGAAACATTTTGATAGGACTGATATTTAATGAGATAAATGAGTTTTAAAATTAAAATAACTTTCATTTAAGGCCGTGTAATGAATTAAAAAACAAATGACTTCGTCTATAAGGGGCCTTGGACAGCAACAATCGAAAGCTATGAAAGATAGCCTATAGAGAATGTTTCTGTGTTTGTATGAAGTAATATCGGAAGCTAAATTAACCGATTTGCATAATTAATTATTATTTCACCATTGTAAAGTGTAGTTTCTCTAGATGGACATAATGCTATAATGTTATTACAGTAAATTCTGATACAATATAATATAATATAATATAATATAATATAATATAATATAATATAATATAATATAATATAATATAATATAATATAATATAATATAATATAACATAATATGTAATATTATATAATATAATTTAAGTTATTTGAAGGCTTCAAAACCATAGTGGCCAAGCGCCATTTACTGAATACGTAGAAAACAAGGGTTAAAATTAAGTTATTACCATAATTGAATGGAAACCCATAACAAGTAAAATAAAATATACACATTAAATCTAAATGATGTCAATCTTCATTAAACTATGGTTGCATGTAATAATAATTAAGAAACATGTTAAAGGAATTGTCATTGCACCAAATGAGTGCTCTCTGGACCAAAATGATCGCATTTTAATTATTTGGGTGCAATTTAAATTAAGTAACATATTAAACGATTTATCGTTCTATCAAACACGAATGTTCCCTGGATCAAACGTCCTATTTTAATTATGTAATTACTTTATATTTATTTTTAACGGGTGCAGCGGAGCGCACGGGTACGGCTAGTAGTTAATAAAAATCAATAGTGAACTGGCATTTTTCGTTTGGTGAAACTGAAGATGCCACGAGACATATTCAAGCATATGTGCAGCTAATTAGCGCCTTTTATTGTTTGAATTACAAAATATTCTTGAAAAAAAGGAAAAGAGAACATGGGTTAAGAAATGGATTCGTAGAAGAATTATGCACGGTGCATCTAATACCTTGTTGAAAGAATTAGCCGAAGAAGATCCTGCAGAATACAGGAAACATCTCAGAATGAGCCCTGTTTTAAGGGTTTTTAACTTTTTTCGAACCACTTCTACGTCTATGTTTTCGAAACCTTGTTCCATGAGTTCACTGACTAGTTTCTGGAATAATAATTCCCGCTTGTTTTTATTGAGGTATTCTTTGTCACGTATATTCCATACAAGTTCATACTTCTCATACACTTCCAAAAACTTTATGATATCGTTTGAATTCCACTTAGGGGCGCTCATTATTAATAATTATTAATTTACTTCGACAATAGGCCTAAAACTACAAACTTTCTACTTGCCAAGTTACTACAAGTTCGCATTCACACGCGGGAAGTGGTGGAGTCAAGTTGGTCACGTGACGGGAAAGTGGACACAAAAGTTGACGGGTCGTCAACTCAAACTGCTTGACCGCCAAGTCACAACTTGACTGTCTCGACCATATCACATGGGGAAAGTCGAAGGAAAGTCGACTTGCTCCAAGCACTTGACTCCTGTAAACTATCCCCGTGTGAATTAGCCTTTATTCAGAGATAAGCATATGGCAGTGAAATTGAATTCTAGATGACTTGGAAATCTACTTACAGGCAGGAAACAGGCCCCACAATCGCCAAGAATCATCCGAACACAAAAGTCATACTTTGATAAAATCACTATTATCTATCACAGTGATTTTTCCGAGCTGTCACATTTCGAGATATGACGGCAAAACGTTGTCACACCCCCCTTCTATACCATACTATAGGCATACTATACTATACTATACTATACAATATAATATAATATAATATAATATAATATAATATAATAAAGATTGGTCTAATTTCTGTAAACTTGACACAATTAGTCAGTAATTTATTTTGACTGTGTGAAATGGTTTCGAACCGTGGCCTACATAGGAGATGTCCGTGGACAGGACGGCGCCAGACGGTGTTAGTACCCAGGACAGGCGTCTCTTCGAGGTATTTCCGGCTCACGACAGCGAGCTAAGGTGTTCCACTGTGTGCATAATTATTGCCTTAAATGGGGAGATGGCTGCCAGTCTGGTCGGTGACGTCAAGATTTATGTGGGCGGGGCCCGACCTCCAGACCCTCTCATTGCATATTCTATCACCAACTTAACCCCAAATTCATCAACACCTTAAACACCGCCAGGTGTGGAGTTCAATTTCTGTTATTCTTTGGCAGGTCGCATTTCTGACGAGTAGAGGGCGATGTTCAACTGTCGAGGATTAATCAGAATCCATGGAAAGTGTTTTATTTTATAAAAAGACACTCGAACAGGAGATTAAAAAGAATTTAACTTTGTTTAGAAATATGCAATGTACAGAGAACTAACGGTTCCATCAGCTGCTTATCTATGCGGATGACGTGATGTTAGGAGAAAATCCACAAACGATTAGGGAAAACACGGGAATTTTACTGGAAGCAAGTAAAGAGATAGGTTTGGAAGTAAATCCCGAAAAGACAAAGTCTATGATTATGTCTCGTGACGACAATATTGTACGAAATAGAAATATAAAAATTTGAAATTTATCTTTTGAAGAGGTGGATAAGTTCAAATATCTTGGAGCAACAGTAACAGATATAAATGACACTCGGGAGGAAATCAAACACAGAATAAATTTGGGAAATGCTTGTTATTATTTGGTTGAGAAGCTTTTATCATCCAGTCTGCTGTCAAAAAAAATCTGAAAGTTAGAATTTATAAAACAGTTATATTACCGGTTGTTCTTTATAGTTGTGAAACTTGGACTCACTTTGAGAGAGGAATATAGGTTAAGAGTGTTTGAGAATAAGGTGCTTAGGAAATTATTTGGGTCTAAGAGGGATGAAGTTACAGGAGAATGGAGAAAGTTACACAACACAGAATTGCACGCATTGTATTCTTCACCTGACATAATTAGGAACATTAAATCCAGACGTTTGAGATGGGCAGAGCAAGTAGCACGTATGGGCGAATCCAGAAATGGATATAGAGTGTTAGTTGGGAGGCCGGAGGGAAAAAGACCTTTAGGGAGGCCGAGACGTAGATGGGAAGATAATATTAAAATGGATTTGAGGGAGGTGGGATATGATGATAGAGAATGGATTAATCTTGCTCAGGATAGGGACCAATGGCGGGCTTATGTGAGGGCGGCAATGAACCTCTGGGTTCCTTAAAAGTAAGTAAGTAAGTAAGTAAGTAAGTAAGTAAGTAAGTAAGTCAGTAAGTAAGTAAGTAAGTAAGAGAGAACTAACGTGATGAGTTAGAAAAGTGAATTTTGAGACCTATACGAAAATCCTCGATAAAAAATGTAACAGCAGATTTACAGTAGCCTATAACATATTTATAACTGATGTTGTTTCAATCATTCATTTCAAACCATGTCTTAAACACAACAAGGAAACGAAACCATTATGACATTAAACATTCATTACATTACTTCCCACTCTTACAAAATAAATACTTTCATTTTTATACAAATAAAACCATTACAGTTTTGTTATCAACATGAATTCTCTGTGGAAACGCTTTGATTTATATGACGAATTTAAATTTTGTTTGATTCGAGAAGAGAAACTCTAAATCGCAATGGACCTAACATTTCCTCTAAAACTGCTTCCAATATTCTTCCCCTTTCCTGTAATTTTTTGCCAATACTAAATCCCCTTTGTTGTAAAAAATTATACTCGGTCCTTAACAATGCTTGATCTCTTCCATCTGTTTATTATGGGCTTTGTAGATATTTGCTGGAGGTCATAATAAATCAAGTCTATTACAAATTTCCTTTTCTCAAATAGTGAGTACAAGCTTATAAAGGGTGTTTCGGGGTTGTGTTACAAACTTTCAGGGATGATGGGGAAGGGCACATGTGTCAATTTGAGATAAGGAACCATGGTCCGGAAATAACTGAATCGAAAGTTACAAGCAACAATAGTTGTATGGAAATGAAATAATTTTATTCCTCTGTACACCTTATTTATATGTATTTATGTGTACATCTTACACATACTGTATTCATCTGACGTTGTTTACGTTGTCTACCTACAGTATTCCATTCATTGCGCTGACTGAGGGGTGGGGTCAGGAAACTACACTAAAGCAATGCAGATGACGTAATGTGTAACGGACATGGTCGGTCCTGATATGCACGTCTGTAGACGCAGGTATGTGTACAAGTTGCAGTGTCCAGTCGATCAGTTCTAGTGAAATGGAGAAGTACACGAGAGCGGAATATGCAGACATGATTTTCGAATACGGATGAGCCAATGGGAACAGTACACAAGCTCATAGATTGTATCCGCAAATACCTAAGTAAGAGATATCCGGCCCATACCATCTTTCCACGACTGTTCCAAAGGTTAAGGGAGGAGGGCTCGTGGTGCCAAATTACAATTCCATTTCCACACAACTATTTCTGTCTATAACTTTCGACTCAGTCATTTCTGGAACATGGTTCCTTATCTCAATTTGATACATGTGCTCTTTCCCATTATCCCTGAAAGTGTGTAACATTAGCCCGGAAACACCCTGTATATTTCGCTAGATTTTGATCAATATCTGGAGACTTGTAATTTTTCAACTTTTCTATCGCAATTTCGACTTCAGAAAGTGTGTGTTCGGGTATAAATGGCTCAGCAGTTTGCATTTAATTTCGTTCCAACCATATCTACGTACATTTAGTTGTTGTCCAAAATAGCTGTTCCATCTGTTCAGGATTGAATGAGAATCTGCAAGCAAGTCACCATTCTCATCCTTGATCACGTTTACTCTTGCCTGATATCCATTCTTAAATTCCTATATGCCCTTATATAAATCTCTAATGTTTTTATTTTTACTATTATTTTGTTTCTGCCCCATTCAGTTTTTCCTTCAAGTAATTTCTCTTTTTATTCCTAAGTGTACGACTTGCTTCCCGTCTTTTATTGAAATAAATGTCTTTATTCACCTCAACTAGACCCTGTAAGAATTTCAATTTTGCCTGTTTCCTTCTTTATACTGTCATGTCGTGCAACAATATTCATCAAACCACGGTTTCTTTTTTTTTAGTTTCATAATAACCTATGCTCTGCTCGGCTGCAATTTTGATACTATCTCTGACATTTTCCCACACGCTATTAACATCTAATACTTCCGCAACTTCGTCGGAACTTCCTAAAGCAGCAAACCTATTTGAAATTTCGACCTGATAATGTTGCTTAGTTTCCTCGTTCTTTAATTTCGGAATATTGAATCTCTTAATATTAACTTGTTGCTCTACTCGCTTGGCTACTGATAGTCATTCTCTTAATTCTCCAATTACCAAATAATGATCAGAAGTACATTCTGCCCCCTGAAGGTTCGAATGTCTACTATACTAGTATGTCTTCGTTTATCTATCAAGATGTGATCTGTTTAGTTGTGTGTCAATCCATCTGGAGACGTCCAAGTATATTTATGTATATTCTTATGGGGAAATGTAATTTTGACAATTAAATTTTTTATGTGGCAAAGTTGACAAACTAACGCCTTTATCATTACTAACTAGTCACGTGTAGATTCTCTTTTTCAATAATCGGTTTGAAAATACCCTCGCGTCCTACTTTAGCATTGAAATCTCCCAATAAAAATTGTCATAATAATAATAATAATAATAATAATAATAATAATAATAATAATAATAATAATAATAATTAGTGAAGTACAAAGCATACAATAAATAAAATATTTTTAGGTACACACGGCAAGGAAAATTATGATTATAAGTAACTCAAGTTATCACATTATAGATATTATCATTATCGGGAAATATGATGAAACAAAAATAGATAAAATACATAAATATCACTAAGATACAACAAAAAATAGTGAATATGTGGAAAGTCATAACAGCAAGTTAGGTTGGCAAGATAATTTTCTAGCTTGGATTTGAAATATTTCAAGATTTGGCAGCCCTTGACTTCAGGCAGCAAAGAGTTCCAGTACGAGATATACCAACAGTGAAAGATGAGAAATACAGAGATGATGTGTGGAGTGAAATTTCTAGCGTGTTATCGCATTGTGATCGAGTAGTATGGTGGATTTTTCAGGGCATATTTGTATGCATATTTGAAGCTTTATAAATGCATACAAAGCCCGGTTCTGATCATGAGGTATACATTTCATACTATTATCTCTATCTCTTTTAAACATTTCCTTTATCACCACTATCAAGTCTTCTCTAAAATTCTAAATTCTGCGCTTGTTGTATATAAGGATTCATAAACTCAGAGGTGCGAGCTTTCATGTAAAATGATACTGAGAAATGCTCAGGCTACTTCTGAAAGATACAGCTGTCTTCAGTAAACTAATTCGTTACAGGATCTTCTCAATAACATTCATATACGTACGTCTGAAAGATTGCTTCTTGGAAAACGAAAGGTAGATGAATATCAAAACCATAAGGAAAATAATGAATAGCCTATGTATGTAACTTCTCAATTCAGTGAGATTTTCTTCTGTTTGTTACGTTGCGTACCTTCTTTGAGGCACTCTCTTGCAGACTCGGGATTTTGATGATGTAATTCTAGCTTATGTTTCAAATTTTCTAAGAACTTCACTCCGTGTTCATTGCTTATTTTCTCATCTGCTTTTAACTGCACATTCATAGCTTCACATGTCGGCACTATCTTTCAGAGACGGCTTGAAGCTTAAATTAAAATCTCGTTTCAACATCTTTTTATAGAGTGAATGACTGGGAACTTTAAAGAGTACCATCCTCCTCTTTTAAAATTTTGTAGTAAGTTGACAATACGTACCGTTTTGAACGGGACGGTATCATTTTTTTCATATTTCCCTGCCGCCCCGTTCTTTTATTAAGGGGACAAATGTAATCTTTAAAACTTCCACAATTTTAATCCAAAATGTATGAAATTTAAACTAGATGAACATGCCTACAATACTATCATCTGTACAACATTTGGTGCCATTATTTGTAATAAATTACGTAAAACATTATGCTACTTTTTGTTCTAAGAAATATTTTGTCAATTAACTGTTTATGTATAATTTATTTAGCATTATTACGATCTATATTTATGTATGGTATCATAGGTTGGGGCGGAACTTATAAATCCAACCTTTAACCGTTAATTTTAGTACAGTAAAAAGTATTACAAATTTGTTTAAAAAAGCAGAAAGATTACTCAACTGAATTGTTGTTTAAACACTTCAAAGCTTTCAATATTAAGCAAATGTATTATTTTATTTTATTAAAATATTTTCATAGAAATTTTAATAACTTTGAAAGGTATATACATAAATATAGAACTAAAAATATGAATTCTCTGCGTTTGTGTGAACCAAAATTTAAAACCAATGCAGCCTTTTATCATAGCATGAGTCAAGGTCCCAGATTATGAAACAAATTTTATTCTAATATTATTTTAACCACGAATCCTCTCCAAATTAATAAACAAATAAAAAAATTGTATTGGATTTATAGTTTGGGTTTAAACATATTAAACACTATTTAATCTGGATTCACTCTCAATTTTAATTTTAATTTTATTTTTGTCTGTATTGGAATCCCCCCCCCCCCGAGCACGAGTTTTACTCATTCAGGAGTGGGCTAGTTAATCTTTCATTGTATTTATTCACTTGTATTCATTTCAAACTTACTAGCAATAAGATAAATAAATAAATAAACAAATAAATAAATAAATAAATAAATAAATAAAATTAGGGCTAATATTTTTGAAATTATATTTTCTTAAACAAATTTTATATCGACGTCAAGAAAAAAGGCGCCTTGCGTCATAGTTTTCAAAATGTTTAGTTCATATTTGCTCAAAAGCTTGAAAATAGTCATGGGAATAAAAATTAATTAGCTTTTTGAGCTCAGTCTAAATAGAGAGACACAATAATTTTTTTTAATTTCATGAATTTACCATTACGGCATATTTTAATCTAACTGAAATATGAATATGCCCAGGAGGAAATTAATATTAATATTTCATACAAATGCCAATTAAATTTTATTAATTGTAATAATAATAATAATAATAATAATAATAATAATAATAATAATGATAATAATAATAATCCGTGGCGCTACAGCCCTTGAAGGGCCCAAACCGACCAGCCGGCTACTGACCTCACGTTCACATAGCGAAACAGAGATCATCCAACCAGAATGGAGGTATCGTATGATTAGCACGATGATCCCCCCAGCCATTATAGCTGGCTTTCGCAACCTATCGTAGCTCCCCAAGTGCATCACGATGATTGGTGGGCACCGGTCTCATATACTGGCCGAAATTTCATGAGGCAATGATGTCTTCCTCAATGAGGACTCGGAGAGTCCTAGGCAGAATGCCTTAGACCACGACGCCACAACGCAGGACTAAATTTTATTTATCAACATTAATTTATTGACCTCTGTGAGAAGTTTCAGACCAATCTGACAATAACTGTTGTGCAAGGAGCTTTTCTTTAATTTTGAATAAACTGCTTAAAGTTTTAAAGTTGAGAAAACAGCATTAAAAAACAAAGAAACATTTCTCTCAAGTTACTCAAGCACTGTATATTTGATTATACGGCTAGATCATTTAAAATAGTCTCAAATATATCTGATTATGATCATAAAAACAAAAAAAAAAATGGATTTTCTTAATTTCTCAGTATTATTTCACCATAGTTGAAAATTTCAATTTCGTCCCGTTTAAAAAAATATATATCAATATATTTTTATATTGGCCGATCAGGGCTTCTAGTTTTCATGTATGCTAACTGGTAGTTTTGTTTTAAATGTTTGTGTCTTAAATAGTTTTAAATACCATATTCTTCTTCTGCTTCTTCTTCTTCCCTTCATGGATTAGGAGAGTCGCCTGTTCCGAATTCACAATGATTCCTTCCATCTCTTCCTAGGTCTTCCCACATCTCTTAGTCCTTTTGCTTGATATTGATATGCTATCTTGGGCAATCTTGTTTCTTCCACTCTCAGAACATGCTGTTCCCAATCGAAGCGGTGTTGTTGAATTTTATCATTTACTGCATTTATTTCCAATTTTCTTCTAATTTCTTCATTTCTTATGTGGTCTAATTTTGTGCATCCTTTGAGCCTTCTTAGAAAGTTCATTTCTACACTTTGTATTCTACTCAAACTCCAATACCGTATTCTAAGTGATTGAATTTTATTTTTAAATCTTTAAGTACCTGTATGCTTGCAATTCCAAAGAGCCGCAGGTTCAGGTTTACTGGCGATCTCCAGAAAGTATTAAAATTAATTAAATTGAACAAGTTGTAGTGATAACACAAAAGTGGTCTGTGAACAACGTACAATCCATTTTTCTGTTGTTCATGAAGGCATACAAATCTATAATTGTTAGGCAGTTGGATACATGACAAAAAAAACACTCTTGTTTCTGATAGATGGGTACAGTTTTTTTTCTGAAATAAGCAAAAACGGCTAGACTTCCAAGACTTTTGTAATATCATAGAATTTATTTTTCACCTACCAGGAAGCACAGCATCTGTTGAAAAAAATATTTTCTGTTATGAACAGAATGTGGTCAAAGGATAAATTTAGGTTGAGACAATGAGGGATATTTTAGTTGTAAGGTAATATTGTGTTATAAAGTGAGAGAAGTGTTATGATAAGTTGTTCAAAGTCCGAAATTTGCTGCGTAAGATTACTTCATTGGAGAAACATTCATGATATGATCGTGATGGAATACAGCCCTCCTCCACGTCTACCAACATTTTTATATGGGTTCTGCCACTGAAGAATAGTGTGAGAAGCAATACGTTCGTGTAACAAAACTTTTTGTCGGATTTTTCTTGAACACAGAATGTCATATGAACTCCGTCCCGTTTTTGTCATTCCAGTGTCCCATTTTTGTCTCAAGAAAATATTGTCACCCTATTTTGTAGTAAATAATCTATACATCAGGCTTAAATTGAGATTAGTATTAGTATGTTTTGATAGAAAACTTTTAATATGGGCTTAAAAGCAATGAACCAACCATTACTTCCGATGTTTTATTGCGCGGAATGTTTCCTTCTTTGATCAGACATGGGACATATCTTCATCTTTCATAGTCCCCGTGAACTCTGACACTGTTGACACTGTTGATTCCTGGGGTATTTAAACATGTTTCTCTGTACACTTTAACTTTGAGTGGGATGTAATAACATCTAGTTCACTGCTTCCTTGATTCTCTATTTTTTCGCCTTCTTCCTTTACATTTACACTTCATTGCACCAGTAATTAATGATGTCTAAATTTTACAGCACCACATCCATGACACATATTAAAAAACTTTCTCTTGTCCTCGTCCCCAACTCTTGCCCACCATTTTGCTGTAAATGAACACTTGTAGTCAATAAAGCCTTTCTCTGATAAGACCTTTCCTATACAGTTAATACGCACCTGTTCTATATCGCGCTTGTTTCTAGAAACTGATTTTTTCTAGTTACCTGCACAGCTTTTCTTTTCAAAATACCATGTTTTAAAACCGAAGAACAAACCTTACTTAATCTTGGTAGATAATTAATAAATTATTAACATATTACCACCAAAAGGAACTAAACATTCCTCAAATTACCATACTAATTATTCTACTTTTCTCCCACTAATCGAACTAAATATATAATGCCAATTCTGGTCGTAGGCACAGTTATAATTTCGGACCAAGACTATACAATTATTTTATTAATTTATTAGTAATTATCCTCACCTAACATTAATGTATGATTTTCGGTTTAAAAAGGAAGTGTACAAATTATTTTTGCATACATTTAGTTCACAGAAAAAAGAAATGTTAAGAATATTTCCTGCATTTGTTATATTATAATTAATCGTATTTCATTTTGTAATGTAACGTTGTTTTACATTTGTATATTATCTTTACTTTTATCTTTTCTTAATTTGCTTGCAATAATTTTACTTTTATCTCTCCTTAATTTGCTTACAAATTTACTTCTATCTTTCCTTAATGTGCCTACAACTTTACTTCTATCTTTCCTTAATGTGCCTACAACTTTACTTCTATCTTTCCTTAATGTGCTTACAACTTTACTTCTATCTTTCCTTAATGTGGCTGCAACTTTACTTCTATCTTTCCTTAATGTGCTTACAACTTTACTTCTATCTTTCCTTAATGTGGCTACAACTTTACTTGTATCTTTAGTTAATGTGCCTACAACTTTACTTCTATCTTTCCTTAATGTGCTTACAACTTTACTTCTATCTTTCCTTAATATGCCTACAACTTTACTTCTATCTTTCCTTAATATGCTTACAACTTTACTTCTATCTTTCCTTAATGTGGCTACAACTTTACTTCTATCTTTCCTTAATGTGCCTACAACTTCACTTCTATCTTTCCTTAATGTGCTTACAACTTTACTTCTATCTTTCCTTAATAGCCTACAACTTTACTTCTATCTTTCCTTAATGTGGCTACAACTTTACTTCTATCTTTCCTTAATGTGCTTACAACTTTACTTCTATCTTTCCTTAATGTGGCTACAACTTTACTTCTATCTTTCCTTAATGTGCCTACAACTTCACTTCTATCTTTCCTTAATGTGCTTACAACTTTACTTCTATCTTTCCTTAATATGCCTACAACTTTACTTCTATCTTTCCTTAATGTGGCTACAACTTTACTTCTATCTTTCCTTAATGTGCCTACAACTTCACTTCTATCTTTCCTTAATGTGCTTACAACTTTACTTCTATCTTTCCTTAATGTGGCTACAACTTTACTTTTATCTTTCCTTAATGTGGCTACAACTTTACTTCTATCTTTCCTTAATGTGGCTACAACTTTACTTCTATCTTTCCTTAATGTGCCTACAACTTCACTTTTATCTTTCCTTAATGTGCTTACAACTTTACTTCTATCTTTCCTTAATATGCCTACAACTTTACTTCTATCTTTCCTTAATGTGGCTACAACTTTACTTCTATCTTTCCTTAATGAGCTTACAACTTTACTTCTATCTTTCCTTAATATGCCTACAACTTTACTTCTATCTTTCCTTAATGTGGCTACAACTTTACTTCTATCTTTCCTTAATGTGCTTACAACTTCACTTCTATCTTTCCTTAATGTGGCTACAACTTTACTTCTATCTTTCCTTAATGTGCCTACAACTTCACTTCTATCTTTCCTTAATGTGCTTACAACTTTACTTCTATCTTTCCTTAACATGCCTACTATTTTACTTCTATCGTTCCTTAATATGCTTATAATTTCACTTCTATCTTTCTTTAATGTGCTTACAGTTTTACTTTTATGTTCCTTTAATGTGCTTAAAATTTTACTTCTATCTTTCCTTAATGCACTTACAATTTTACTTCCGTCTTTCCCTAATGTGCTTATAATCTTATTTCTATCATTTCTTAATGTGCTTACAATTTTACTTTTATTTTTCCTTAATGTGCTTACAATTTTGCTTTTATTTTTCCTTAATGTGCTTACAATTTTACTTATATCTTTCCTAGAACAAACTTCGACTTTTTGAGAGTGAGCTAATTATAACTTATATAATTTTGAATTGTTGTGTAAAAGAGCTCAATAAATTTGTAATATCAAATTCATATTGTTAATTTCTGAGTAAAATATTACTTAATTTGATTATTTGTGTCATATAACGGCAAATGCAACGAAAACAGTATTAAACGGAAAAGGATACATATTCCCCATGCAATATGCTAAAGAGAAGAAATATTTGTTTGCAAAAAGGAAGTTCATTCTCATTGTGAGTTGTTAGTGGGAAACAATGAGCTTAAGTTCAAGTTTTACTCTCTGGAACAAGGGCAGTGAGCGAATGTGTAGGTGTACATAGTTTACTCTGACAAGTGTAAAAGATAACGTAATGCCTTTCAAAAGCATAACGAAATCTATGTTTACATTGTTAATCGTTACACTGTACTAAACTTCAGAAGATGTTCGTTACCAAGGTTATAAACGTCAGAAGAACTTGCACGAAAATGCCAGTCTTCTTCACCCCAACTCACGTGAACATTACAACATGAAATCCGAAAACTTCTTGCACGGTAACAATCTCTAACACCATCTTTGACAGTCATATAGTTCTATTTATCATAAGAAAAGTAATGCTACGACAAATAAAAACATTAGAATAGTGCATGGTAGATTCTAGAGACAGCTTGCTTTACTCTGACAAACGGGAAGTAACTTTAATTTTTGCATATTGTCGCTAAGCTTCTAAAATCCCTTATGTGCATTTAAATAGATTTTTCAGGAGAAAAAAAAATATATCACCACTTTTAATTCCTTTAATTTTGAAAGCTACTTTCGATATAATTTCATCATTTTTCATGTGCTATTTGAAATTATTCCGTAAATAACTTTGAAAATCAAGAGAATTAAAAGTGAAAATGTTTTTTTCTTCTTCTTCTGGAAAGTCTGTTTAAATGCACTTAGGGGATTTGGGAGGCGTAGCGACGATTACAATATCGCTATATATTATGGAGGCATACCTATACACCTTTGGTAGACGAAAAGTGTTTTTTTTTTCTTTTGTGGAATGGACTTCCCTCAATAGCATAGCGAAAAATTTTTAAGTATCTCTAACACTCTTCGAGTTATGACCTAAATTCTGAAACTGTATTAACTGACTCCGCCACTTAAATATGGACAGAACTGCTCAACTTCGGTAAGTTTGTCGCTCGTTACTTAAATTTTCCAATTTCGTTTCTCTCATAAGTTACAAAGCTTTTCACAGATAAATTTTTCATACAAGTGTATTTCATGCTGAAGAACAAACCTTGTTTTTAACACTATTTTACCATTTCAACTTCTTTTTCATTAATAATTATTTACGTAAAAACTTAAATTTTACAATTCATGGCAAAAATCTCACAAACAAGTTTATTTATATATTCAATTGATGAGAGCAGGATTTTGTAACATACTCATTCCGAATAAAATAGAAAAGGAAGCATTAAAAATGTTAAAAATTGTACAAGATGTCAGAAAACCAAACTTCCCACACAAATTGCACCCCCAAATTTAAAAAAAATATAATTATCATTAACAATATAACTGCTTTTGGATTTTAAAAATTGTTTATTAATCTAGAAGTATTGCCTAACCACTATACCAAATTCCAGTAAAAAAATTAATTCACAATATGTAGAAATTAAATATTGATTTTTACTAAATTTATACCAGCGAAAGGTATTCATAACAATTAATAAAACAGGTATACATAACTATTAATAAAACAATGTCGGTAGATTCACTTTAGGCGTAAGACAATACAGAATGAGCCGTAAGTAAGCCTAATGTAATTAATTTCAGGGTGTTATTCTTTGAGATATTTCTAACACAAAAAATGTAATACAATTTTCTTGTTTTTACTTACTTTTCGAGGTAAAAATGGTTTTACATAAAACATTTCATAGCGCGTTTTGGGAAAACCACAGATTTAATTCCTGGTATGCATAGTCAGTTTAAGTGAGCAGTGTATTATGAAAACGAAAACTTGAAAGAATTTTAGTTTTGTCCTTTAAATGTGCAGAAATTTGATCCAAACAAATATAACTTTTCGTTCTGCAAAGGAATTTTAAAATGTTACATGTGTTCGGATCAAATTTCTGCACATTTAAAGGACGAAACTAAAATTCTCTCAAACATTTATTATGGGGAACTAAACCAATGGCTTTAACAAAACACCTATGAAATGTTTCATAAAAAACATTTCTTATAAGAAGCAAAAACGAGCTAAATTGTAGGTCTATTAAACTTTTGTGCGAGATCGTGCGTATTTGTTTGGTTTCCGCACAAAACCAATCCGCGGTAAGTCTAAAATTACACATTCAGTATTCCCAACCTAACACACATAACAATTTCCCTCTTCTTACCGCTTAAGTGACCTATTGATTTTACTGCTTTAGGCTTTTAACATATTATTTTTAGAGATGTTCAATATAGTAGTAGGCCTAATTATAAATTGGAAACTTACCACTGCAATTTCACCTAAATTGCACTGTTAATTATTGTTTTTAAATATTTGCAAAAATTAAGTAAACTCTAAAACTCCACTAAAGTTACTGCATTCGTGATGCATGTAACATTAAGGAAGCCGTTTGTTTTAAGTTCGCATTTATAGATTGGGGGCGGGGAAATGACAGACGTACAGTATATCACGGCCTGCTGCAGTATAGTAAACACAGAAAACATTTTAAAGCAACAATGTTGAAGATAGATATTTTTGTTTTGCAAATTTGCCGTCATTGAACAGAAACCAAGATGGAGATTTCATTGCAACTAATTAGAAATTCCTCTTTCAGGTATGTAATAAATGATCTTCGCACAAAATAATGTACGATACACGAGCGGTATGTTTTCTTTCAATTCTCGGAAATTAAAAAAGCTCAACTATGTTTCGCTTTTTCAAACTTTTCCTCGAACATGAAAACTTCAACATACCGCTCTTGTAACGCATATTACTATTTTGTTTTAAAATATTTCAAAGCCCTGAAATTAATGATATTACATACGGTTCACCCTGTATATTTATATGAACGTCTTTATTTCTAATGGATATCCGAAACTGTATTACAAAAAATTAAAAGATGACCTAAAATAACGGAGGAATCTGCACTTATACGATAAATAATGGAGTGGGCAAGGAGATTCTTAGGAATCGCGACCTGAACGTCAAGAAGTGATTATGATGATCGCTGTCGACTGGACGTGACCAGGTCTACAGAGAAAAAGTCATCACATGGACATTCCATCACTTGCTAGACCATTAACTGCGCCGGGATTGAGGCAACCTGTTAAACCAGATTCCTGCACCAGATGCACATGATTAAGAAGAGTTACAATCAGCCGTACCGAGTGTAATTTCTAAACTATTACGAGCTTCAGGTACTCATGGCCATTAATCCAAGCTGCCTTCGAGCAGAGATGCAAGGCACGCACAGTGTCTGCAACACAAGCACGCTACTGCCACTTTACTACCACTTGTTAGCTAATTGAAAGAAGAACTCAAAAGAGAAAATGAAGCCATTACTTTTTCAGTAGGGCGGCCGAGATATACGCAGATGTCAAAACGCAATTTTTACGCTATTTACGGATATTTTGAACGTTCTCTTAGCCACGTCTGTGACGCAGATTATACTGCGCTTCCCTATTTTTTTCTACGGGGGCTGGTCAGGGAAGACAAACAGTCTTTTTCACAGTGTTTATTACTCTACTTCAGTGTTTACATGATTTTTTCCAAAGTAGTTTCCTTCTATTTGAAGGCACTCGTTATAATGTTTCTTCCAGTCCTTGAACACATGATGCAGAAGAGAAGAGAAGAGAAGAGAAGAGAAGAGAAGAGAAGAGAAGAGAAGAGAAGAGAAGAGAAGAGAAGAGAAGAGAAGAGAAGAGAAGAGAAGAGAAGATTGGGGAGGTGAGGAGAGGAGAGGAGCGAAGGAAAGGGAAGGATGGACTGGAGAGAGGAAGGGAGGGGAGGGGAGTGGAGTGGAGTGGAAAAAGGGGAAGGGGATGGAAAGGGAGACGAAAGGAGTTGAGGGGAACGATAGGAGAGGAAAGGAGAGAAAGGGAACGGAAGGAGAGGATAGCAGAGCAGAGGAGAGAACAGGAGAGGAGAGTAGAGGGCAGGGTAAGAAAGGAAGGGAGGAGAGGAGTGGAAGGGAGGGGAGGAGAGAGAAACGGTGAGGTTGGAGATGGAAGGGGAGAGAAGAGAAGAGAAGAGAAGAGAAGAGAAGAGAAGAGAAGAGAAGAGAAGAGAAGAGAAGAGAAGAGAAGAGAAGATTGGGGAGGTGAGGAGAGGAGAGGAGCGAAGGAAAGATAAGGATGGATGGGAGAGAGGAAGGGGAGGAGAGGAGAGTAGAAAAGGGGAAGGGGATGGAAAGGGAAACGAGAGGAGTTGAGGGGAACGACAGGAGAGGAAAGCAGAGAAAAGGAACGGAAGGAGAGGATAGCAGAGCAGAGGAGAGTAGTGGGCAATGGAGGAGAGGAAAGGAGGTGAGGAGAGGAGAGGAGGAGAGAGGAACGGTGAGGTTGGAGAGAAGAGAAGAGAAGAGAAGAGAAGAGAAGAGAAGAGAAGAGAAGAGAAGAGAAGAGAAGAGAACTTTCCCAATGACGTCACTGCTTCCTTTTACACACAAAATGTTACATTATCCCGTTTGTATTTACATTTTTATAACATTTCTCCTATTACCTACATTTTATGTATTTCTTCTATCCTTTTGTCACGTCTAAAGAAGAAAACAAAATGGAGGAGGAACACAGAAAAACGAACAGAAGAAATGAAGAAAATCAGAAGAAGAACGTAAAACGAAGATAAATGAAGGGAAAGATACCAACAACAAATAATCAAAGGGAATAAAGAAATGCATGAGTAATTATAAAGAGTAAGAGAAAAGATACAAAAAGTAATAGATAAAGAACTAAAATAATGTCTGAGAAGGAGCGGACTGAGGTAGAAAAATGAAACAAAATGGGTAGAAGAAGGCTATGGATTTAAGGCCGAAAGGTAAAAAATGTAGAAGACTCTAAAAACAAAACATATCATGAATTCATGAGACTCGTCTACTTTGCGAAAAATGAAGTAAAATATTATGAGGAACGTTTCAGTACCGATAATGAATAAGTTTAAGAATAATTTAATTTTCAAGTAGCTAAATTAATACCAAAATGATACACATAATTTCGACTTTTCCTGCTCTTTAATATTGAGTTTATTTTTAATTCCTTCGACACGTTTAGAACTTCATCTACATACAATTGAGTTCTGGCTTTGAGCTTTAATAACTTGGAGCGGGAAGTCCCGATGTTCCTACATTTATAATTTAACCTCCACTGCCTTTTGTATGGAGGAATTTGCAACAAATCAAGGAGGCGGTGCCTACCTTCACCATGGCGAACCAGAGCCACCTCCGCTTGCCAAATTCATCCAAAAGTCAAGGTTCAAAGCAGGCCATGCACCGGTCCGTTTCCACGACTCTCAGCCACTGAAAAAGAAGAAAGTCGCTGCATTAGTCTGATCGCAAACTATAAGAATATAAAAAATGAGACAAGCAAGGAAAATACTGCGATATTAACGCTGTTTGAGCGACAGAAGGAAAGTTCGGATCTCATACAAGAGAAAAAGTGACCAAATTATCATTTTCTTCTTGTGCCTTCAAGATTAGTCCCCAAGAGTGAATAAACCCATCTTTTTCTGAGACTTCTTGGCTCTCTTTTCTCTTGCAGTTTAAAATTTAGAGTTATTTTTGGTAGTCTGTCCTCTAAGCGTTCTTATCGTTTATAATGTTGGTTCTTCTGATCTTGTATTTAACTTAAATCTGTTTAGTTCTTTGGAAATACTTCTTAGTTCGTCCAGTAGTATAAATCTTGCCACAGAACGAAAAAAACTCTTCACCGTCAATTCAATTGTTTGTTTATCATGTCTACTGACAGCCCATGTTTCTCCGTTATAAATGAGCACGAAGACATCCATTACTTCATAGAGATTCAGAAGCGATCTACCATTATATTATATTATATTATATTATATTATATTATATTATACTTACTTAGTGGCTTTTAAGGAATCCGGAGGTTAATTGCCGCCCTCACATAAGCCCGCCATTGGTCCCTATCCTGAGCAACATTAATCCAGTCTATACCATCACATCCCACCTCCTTCAAATCCATTTTAATACAGTATTATCTTCCCATCTCCGTCTCTGCTTCCCCAAAGGTCTTTTTTCCTCCGACCTCCCAACTCTATATGCATTTCTGGATTCGCTCATACGTGCTACATGCCCTGCCCATCTCAAACGTCTGGATTTAATGTTCCTAATTATGTCAGGTGAAGAATACAATGCGTGCAGTTCTGTGTTGTGTAACTTTCTCCATTCTCCTGTAACTTCATCCCTCTTAGCCCCAAATATTTTCCTAAGCACCTTATTCTCAAACACCCTTAACCTATGTTCTTCTCTCAAAGTGAGAGTCCAAGTTTCACAACCATAAAGAACAACCGGTAATATAATTGTTTTATAAATTCTAATTTTAAATTTTTTGACAGCAGACTGGATGATAAAAGCTTCTCAACCGAATAATAACAGGCATTTCCATATTTATTCTGTGTTTAATTTCCTCCCGAGTATCATTTATATTTGTTACTGTTGCTCCCAAGTATTTGAATTTTTCCACCTCTTCAAAAGACAAATTTCCAATTTTTATATTTCCATTTCGTACAATATTCTCGTCACGAGACATACTCATATACTTTATCTTTTCGGGATTTACGTCCAAACCTATCTCTTTACTTGCTTCAAGTAAAATTCCCGTGTTTTCCCTAATCGTTTGTGGATTTTCTCCTAATATATTCACGTCATCCGCGTAGACAAGCAGCTGATGTAACCCGTTCAATTCCAAACCCTCTCTGTTATTATATTATATTATATTATATTATATATTTGTATATTATACAGAGTTTAAACTAATACGTGGAACACCTTTGTGAAATGGATAGAGGAACTAAAAACAAGCAGAAATTAATATTCATGTACATACAGGGTGTACCAGAAGTGCATGCATTAAGTTTAATGGTTTGTGGAAGAGACCGAAACAAACATTGTCAAACAACATATGTTCGGCGATGCGTCATTAATCTCTATGCAGCAGGAGATTATTAATATAATATCAGATGGTAATTATAAATGTAGTCTACATGTTATAATGTTATTTAACTACTAATTTCAAGTACAAACGATATTCCGAGAAGAAGAGATGGAAATTGTGATTTTATAATATTTAGTGTGAAGCTATGGTGAAAATAAATTCAAACACTAAAAAGAAATCTCTAGCACAAGTATATTTCTGGAACAATTCTGGCAATATTAATCTGGGTACCAGCTTTACTGGTGGCGTTTGTTATCAAAAGAGAATAATAAAATTACATTGTGTTACTTTTTTATTTTTCAGGTGGTTTATGGTCTACGATCCACATGTAACAAACCATCAAGTTATAATTTGTAGATTAAAAAACTGCTGTTTGGTTGTGTATAGGAATACGCCACCGCACCACCCTTGAATACGCCCACGACTGTTATCAAACGCAATGGGACGGAGTTTCAAAAAGTGGCAATGAAATTTTTAGAAATAGAACTTAATTTCGACTGATGAATATACATGAGTTGCCTGTAATGGAAATTAAACTGGTCGATAATGGAACCACTACCCTGCGAACCGATAAAGCACCTCATGAGTTCGGGGATTAAAAATGCAGATAACCATTATCTTTAAACGCATCACAGAATCCTTCCCATACTGTCATGCGACTGAACCAAGAATTAAACAGCTATGGGTTGCCGTGGTTACAAATGAACTTTTTAGACCTGACACTCCCCGTATACTACCCAACCATTCTCTTCGTGGAATGGCAGCGTATTGTATTATAGTCGCGACGCTGTTATTCCCGGCGTGACTCCTCCTCTTTGCTTATGTCTTAGGAAGTGAAGGTTCTATAAAGTCTAGGTATAGTCCGGGTCAGCTTACTTCATACCCTAAGGGTGAAACCTAACTATTTTTCCCCCATTACTACATATGCTAGTGGATTGTGGTGATTTTCTAGTTTGCACGTTGAATTTTCTTTTGCCAACGTTTCTAATTTCGATACTGACAAATATTACAAATGGTAGTGATTTTATAACTGGTATGTTGGCAGCTGAGACAGACATCGACAATATTTGTCGGTACTGGAGTTCCATGAAATTGAAATTGTACTAGATTTCTGAGCCTGTTACTGGAAGCCATTGGTCCCTATCCTGAGCAAGATTAATCCATTCTCTATCATCATATCCCACCTCTCTGGAATCCATTTTAATATTATCTTCCCATCTACGTCTCGGCCTCCCTAAAGGTCTTTTTCCCTCAGCCTCCCAACTAACACTCTATATGCATTTCTGGATTCGTCCATACGTGCTACATGCCCTGCCCATCTCAAACGTCTGGATTTAATGTTCCTAATTATGTCAGGTGAAGAATACAATGCGTGCAGTTCTGTGTTGTGTAACTTTCTCCATTCTCCTGTAACTCATCCCTCTTAGCCCCAAATATTTTCCTAAGCACTTTATTCTCAAACACCCTTAACCTATGTTCCTCTCTCAAAGTGAGAGTCCAAGTTTCACAACCATACAGAACAACCGGTAATATAACTGTTTTATAAATTCTAACTTTCAGATTTTTTGACAGCAGACTGGATTATAAAAGCTTCTCAACCGAATAATAACAGGCATTTCCATATGTATTCTGTGTTTAATTTTCTCCCGAGTATCATTTATATTTGTTACTGTTGCTGCAAGATATTTGAACTTCTCCACCTCTTCAAAAGATAAATTTCCAATTTTAATATTTCCATTTCGTACAATATTCTGGTCACGAGACATAATCATATACTTTGTCTTTTCGGGATTTACTTCCAAACCTATCTCTTTACTTGCATTCCGTAAAATTCCCGTGTTTTCTCTAATCGTTTGTGGATTTTCTCCTAACATATTCACGTCATCCGCATAGACAAGCAGCTGATGTAACCCGTTCAATTCCAAACCCTCTCTGTTATCCTGGACTTTCCTAATGGCATACTCTAGAGCAAAGTTAAAAAATAAAGGTGATAGTGCATCTCCTTGCTTTAGCCCACAGTGAATTGGAAACGCATCTGACAGAAACTGACCTATACGAACTCCGCTGTACGTTTCACTGAGACACATTTTAATTAATCGAACTAAAATAAATTTTACACACTGCAAATAAACACCGAGAAAAAATTTTCACGCTGTAGAGATTAAAAAAATTTGAAGATGACGGCAAGTGTTAGTAGTTGAGTTATCACGAGCCGATGCTGGGTTTTGACCCTCGGGTTGGGAGGTTCATGCATAGCCTTGGAGGAGGTTCCAAATTTTGTGTAGCCGGGGAAGCTCACGATCTGCTCCACCCACGACTGGCGAGAACAATAAAAAGGGAACAATACTAATGAGGGTTTTAATTGCTTGCCGATTTATGGGGCCCGCGGGTCACGCTCGCCAGACGACGTGACTCCGTTTCGTGACTAGGAGCCGATCAGCAAGCCAATAACAGCCGTTCCTCTCTGTCACCGGGCAACGAGATGGTCGCCAATCACGACGCTAACTAGATCGGTTGTTAGCTGCCCCTGTGATTTATGTTACCGGATACACACTTCTATATTGTGCCACGTCAGACGGTAACGAGACAACACCGACAAGACTTTTATAAGGTATAATGCGACAGGCAAATTCTTAATTAAAACTTACTTATACCAGTTTCTCGAACACTGAGATAATATCCATTCGGTTACTATTTATTTGTTAAAGTTATCAATCTGTTAAATCTTTTGCCGTGTTTCTTGAATATCGCAGCCTCTAACTTTCGATTTGTTAACTACAGATTGGTTGATCAAGTTTCACAAATATCCGCTAGATGCCACGACAGTCTAATTTACATTTTATGCATTTATTATTGATTTTTATTGATTTATTATTACTATTTCTTTGTTTGTCCATAAAAGAGTTAAAACCATAGGACTTTCCAAAGCAAAAAGAAGGAAGCACAATGATTAAAATAGATAAAAATACAATAAATTAGCACTAATGTAAACCCACACGTATTTCATCTAAATTGTAGGGACAGAGGTTTGTTAAAATTCTTTTTTTTTTGTATCTTTCAAAATATCTTAAGTCATTCGTATTTTTAATTTCAAGAGGCAAACCATCATATATTTTAAAACCATAGACCATAATACGTTTTGTTGAAACTTGTCAATCGATGTGCTGGAATATTAAAATTTTCCTTACGAGTGTTGCAATAATAAAAATCACTATTTCGATTTCTGTTATCGCGCTTTCAATTTCTTACAACTCTTCGAAACCGACATCAAACACTTCTTTCTATCCCTCATCATAGAACGTCTTTATACTCATCTTCCTATACTGTAGAAATACCTCGCCTCTGGAATTCGTTACCTAATGACGTCAGGGACTGCCGGACTTTATCACAATTCGAAATTAAATTGGAAAATTTTGTCTTAGTTAATGGTTTTTTTAGGTATTGCTAGAAGTATTGATTTGTGTTTTTTTTTTCTTTTTTTTAATCTAGATTAAAATTGCAAGTTTCTTGTTTATGTTAGTTAATTAGTTAAGATTCAATTAATTATGATACTTAATCACTCATTTAAAGTTTGTGTGACTGCAACCTGTGTATATTTTTGTGTGGCTTCACCAGCGAATAGGGATTATAAAGAATGGACACTGAGCGAATTTTCCTGTGTTTTGTTTTTCTGTGCGCCAGCGGATAGTTCCACTTTCAAGCGCTAGAGGTAGCGTAATCGAGCATACGCTAACATAATAATTGAGAATAGAGTTGAGACACAGGATCCAAACATCGCCTACCTCATTGCATAATCCAGTAACGCTTTGCTTCAAATAAATTCAAGTTAACAGCTTTTCCTTATTTCTCAGTGACAAACTAGTTGTAATAATAATATTTTATATTTCAGATATCATAAATTATATTATAAAATAATATAATACATGATAAAATTAAGCATCAAATTCGTTTAATATTTTTATAATATAATATAATATAGGTATATAGTTTTACTTCTCCTGAGAGTTTTGTTTTTCCATTTTCAGCGCTATCAAATCATTACATATTTTAATTGTTGTTGGGGTCAACGTCTGAACTCTCATTATAAAGGAACTCTAGAGTCTAGACATTACAGTTAATGAAGGATTTATTATTTTATGGATCCAATTTATTTTATTTGAGTACATAATGTACCTAGATGTATTAATTATATGTGTTATATTTCCGCTGTGTCGACTGCTAGCTGGTGTGATGTCAGCGCCAACTCTAGGGAGAAAGCAGAATCTGACGCTCTAGCTGGCTTGAAGGCCATTGAAATCGGTCCGGCTACATCAAAGCTACCGACGCGAAGTGTCCATTCTTTATAATCCCTATTCGCTGGCTTCACTTTGTTTATAGTGTTTTCTCTCTCTCTCTCTCTTTATTTCTTGTGTAGCTTTACTTTGTAAGTGTACTTTTTTTGTTTATTTCTATTATTTTATTTGTATTTCTGGTGTTGTGGAAGAGAAGGCCTGATGGCCTTAACTACACCAGAATAAATAAATAAATAAAAGTAAATAATAAAATAAAAATAAATAATAAAATAAAAATGGTTCTTATTAGAATGTATTAATTCCATAAGTTTAAAAATATATAAAGCATAAACTGTTAAAATATTAAAACTCTTAAAATATTCCCTACATGATGTACGATTATCAACACCTGCCATGCATCTCACAACATGTTTCTGAGAAATGAAAACATCACTCATCTTCGATCTTGACACCCAGAAGCTTGTGCCATATTATGATAATCTCGATTCTACTTCGGCGTAGCCTAATAGAAGGACTGAATGGTTGTATGACACAAACAAGATCTCAAATTTCTAATTTGGTAACAGACAACATTCATTTTCTGAATTAGGTGTGAACAGTGTAATTTCCAATTCAAATGATTATAATAATTATTATAATTATAAGAAACAGAGAAATCTCCTTTTCCAGACACCAAGTAGGTCTATACAGGGTGAATCGTAAGCAGTGTTATTAAATTCAAAGGTTTATTCTTTGACATATTTCACACAAGAAAGTTTAATATAACTTTGCACATTTTTGCTTCCTTTTCGAGGAAAAAAATTCTTTGTATGAAACATTACATAGCTTGTTTACGGAAAGCCATTGATTTAATTCCCAATACGAACAGTCAGTTTAAGAGAGCAGTGTATTATGATAATAAATGATTGAAAGAATTTTAGTTTTGTCCTTTGAAATAGCATAAATTTGATCCGAAAAAATACGTAACATTTTAAAATCCCTTTGCAGAACGAAAAGTTGGATTTGTTCGGATCAAATTTCTGCACATTTAAAGAACAAAACTAAAATTCTTTTAATCAGTTATAATCATAATACACTGCTTTTTTAACCCTCGACATTTACCTGGGATCTTTTCTGACCCTGTACAATATTTTATTGTTAATATCTACATGCATGTACTCCGAAACGTTCCAGAAAACCTAGATAGGCCTATACTATCCTTGGTCATTTTAGTTTCCTTTACAATTAAAATTATTATTCCATAATCATTTTTTTCATGTTTATTGCTTGGATTCGTGGATGTCCCCAGGTATAGAACACGTCTGTAGTTTCTAGTTAGAATTATTTCACCGTGATAGTGTTTTGTTGTAAGCAAAGTGAACATGTACTTTGAAAAGTGAACAAATGAAACAAATACAGCATAAACTGCCCTGTAGGCTATGGGTAAAATGTTGTAGATTCAAGTGTAATATTTTTATTTGTAAAATTAGCTTCTTGTTCATTTTACTGCAGCAGGAGATGAGACTAAATTAATAAAGTAATTGTCTAAACATAATTAACACTTAATGTAATAACACTTTCTTTTTGTGTCATATTTCAAGGAAAATGATTGAGTTCTCTGATAACTGAAAAAATAAAAACACAGTTACGGAATAAATAATCTGCCATTAAACTAATTAGGTATAATTAGTTGTTAGGTGCAATAAAAGCTTTCAATTTGCTTATACTATCTGCATATCAAATACAAAAAGCTATAAAATAACTTAATTATTAACAACAAAATATATTCCTGGGGTAAAAAGACCACAGATAAGCAGTATGAAATTTTAGAACAGTTCAGTTGCGAGAGTTAAATTGACTGGACATATTGGAAATTAATTCAATGGCTTTCCCAAAACACGCAATGAAATATTTCATATAAAAGAATTTTCATCTCGAATAGGAAGCAAAAACGAAGAACATTATTTTAAACATTTTTGTTTTAAATCTCTCAAAGAATTACCCCCCCCCCCAATTATTGGCATTACTTACGGTTCAATAGACACTCTTGTCCTAATATGAACATCATTATACCTTCAGTATTAGGATTTAGGATATTATTGGGAACATGAGGTATGAACAAGTATAAGCACACTTACCAAGAAATATACCATCAAAATCCTTAGCTTCAATGTGGCTGTGATATGGGAACTATTGAAGATTGTGCTATCATGAACAGATCCCTTGGAATCGTGCAGCAAAATCTCTAACTTTCAAGGAATAACTACAGATAAATTGAACATGAATGCCCGGTTTCTCGAACATCAGATATCGATTATGTAACGCTTTCGAATAGATAACTGAGGTTTTTGCGTTTCTCGAACGTGAGATAGCCCTAACGGTTCGACAAGTCGTCTGCTAACTTATAGATCTGTCATCTAGGAGTTATCCATTCTGTAACTTGCGATCACAAGAGCATGATGAACATTCTGAAACGGTCTGATGTCCAATCCTATACATATGTTATTACGAAACATTACAACTGTAGCTATGTTGTTTAAACGTTGAAATACGATAATAATAATAATAATAATAATAATAATAATAATAATAATAATAATAATGCATTAAAACAGAAATACTATTACGAAGACAAGTTTTTGAGCAACATGCAATTAATAATTAACTGGTATACTGTTTAGAAACACATGCAAATAACCCTCAATTCTGTTACTACAAGTATTATTTATCCGTCTGCATGTGAGTAATGGCAAGCTTGTATTGTTTCCTGTCATATCAAATTCCAAGTGAATAGCATGACTTTTTAAAAATAGGCTATATTAGAATTCCCCATGGAGTGTCACATTCTTGATTTTATCATATCAACATTTCCATGGCAATCGAAATGCAGTTTTAGTCTTACAAAATTCTTCCATTTTTTTCGATTATAGACTTACACGTCAAGAGAAAATATGTATAACGGCGGAACGCCGAAACCTTTGGGACATCCGGTACAACTTGTAAACGTGTGAAGAAAGTTTTTTGCTGAAGAGCAATATCTATAAGCAATCTTATCGAACAATTTGAGAAGGAAAACATTACTGCCTCCTTCAAGGAGAGACATCAATAATCGAAGATGTTGGATAGTAGCTAATAATTTAGTACTGATTCAGCGGATACTTTTATGATTAAGTGAGAGAGAAGACAAAGTTCAAGAACGGTACGAGAAAGGAGTGAGTTGCGATGGCTGTGTTCCGTAACAATAGGAAGTTTGTTGAGCAAGGGGAAAGAAGGTCGGAAACAAAAAAAACACTTCTGCGATACTTAACGATCGTATATAAGCTAAAATACTTTTTAATAATGCCAAGTTAGATTAATGTTATTTGCTAAGAGTCCTTGTAACTTAGCTTATATGTATCAATTTATTTGTTGACTGGAAATAGCAATGACCAATCATTTTTGGATGTGCATTGGCTATCTCATACCGTCGGTGCAATGTTCAGCCACCCAACCACCCACCTATCCTCCCATCCACACATCAAACCATCTATCTGTCCATCTATTCATCCACCAATCCATCCATTAACGCGTCCTTCCATCCACCCATCCATCCGTCCGTCCAATCATCCGTCCGTCCATCCATCCGTCCACTCATCCGTCCGTCCATCCATCCATCCGTCCGTTCGTCTGTCCACCCATCCGTTCATCCATCCATCCATCCGTCCGTTCGTCCGTCCTCCATCCATCCGTTCGTCCGTCCATCCATCCAGCCAGCCATCCATCCATCCAGCCAGCCATCCATCCATCCGTCCATCCATCCATCCGTCCATCCATCCACCCGTTCGTCCATCCATCCATCCATCCATCCATCCATCATCCATCCATCCATCCAGCCGTCTATTCATCCATCTATCCACTTGTCCGTCCATCCATCCATCCATCCATCCAGCCGTCTATTCATCCATCTATCCACTTGTCCATCTTTCCGTCCATCCATCCACCCATACAGCTGGTTATTCATCCATCTATCCACTTGTCCATCCATCCATCCATCCATCCATCCAGCCGTCTATTCATCCAACTATCCACTTGTCCATCTTTCCATCCATCCATCCATCCATCCATCCATCCAGCCGTCTATTCATCCATCTATCCACTTGTCCATCTTTCCGACCATCCATCCATCCAGCCGTCTATTCATCCCTCTATCAACTTGTCCCTCTTTCCATCCATCCATCCCTCTATCAACTTGTCCATCTTTCCATCCATCCATCCATCCATCCGTCTATTCATCCATCTATCCACTTGTCCATCCATCCATCCATCCATCCACCCACCCATCCATCCATCCACCCACCCACCCATCCATCCATCCATCCATCCATCCATCCATCCATCCATCCATCCATCCAGTCATCAGTTAGATCGCTAAACAGGTTCTTTCACCAATCCAATTATAGAAATACAATGTGGAAATCAAAATATTGTACACAGGGATTTAACATGGGAAATAAATTATTTGTAATACTGTCATCCCTATGATTCAGGAATATTTTATAAAGGAAAATGTAAAGAGACTAAAAATACATTGGAAAATACTAACGACTACTTCATTTTCTTAATAAAGTCAGAGGGATTCAGTACAGGATAGGGACCGATGGCGGGCTTATGTGGGGGCGGCAATGAACCTGCGGGTTTCTTAAAAGCCATTTGTAAGTAAGAAAGTAAGTAGGTAAGTAAGTAATATTGCTATTTTTCTCTAACAGTAAATATAAAAACAAATCTGTTATTGTAGTGTGACTCATTTTTTTTTCTTAAGGGGAAATTCCACTGAAAATCATGAAAATTAAAAAAAATATATATTGACTATATCGCTTCTTTAGAATGTATTTTTCATACCCCAAATGTAATTAGTTCAATCCTGGCTAAAAATGCTATTTTTTTAATGAAGGATGTAAGGGGCGTGGCATTTGAAGAGCTGTCAAAATTATTTTTCATAACATATCACATTTTTATAAATTTCTGAATACAAATCTAGTAACTTTTTGTTCTAAAGTTGGCTCCCTGAAGTTAATAGATGAAGGTAGCGGAGGAGAATTTTAATAGGTGTGTGTTACATAAATATTCATTTTACTCTCAAATCTACTTTCCCTTCAGTTTATTTATGTAAGAAATGCTGTTAATTTATTTTATTTTTTAAAATAATTTATACAAAAAAATAACATTTTCAAAACTTCAAAATAAATTTTCAAAGTGAATAAATAAAATATTTCATAAAATTAATCCATAGCAATGTTTCTCAATGTCTTGTGAATGTAACCAATCCATCATATTATGATAACGCAGGATACCTGCAAGGAAATATCGTAATATGTTCTTCGGTATATCATAATAATATGATATGCGTAAGTAATCACTTAGTGATTCAAGACGGCGCTCATCCCGCCGGATCCCGGCCACTTAGTCACTCGTAATGAGTGCACCTCTGTACATAGTGTGTTGGACATTGTGCCACTGTCACATATTCTGTGACAATGTACATGAGGATAGGCCACCAAAGAGAAAACTGAGAGGTATAATTTAAACTGAGGGGATTCGATCCGGCATCGGAACTGGAATCCGGTTTGGCTTAGTGGATAAAGCGTCAGCACGTAGAACTGAAAATCCGGGTTCGAGTCCCGGTGCCGGAGAGAATTTTTCTCTGTTCTATCCATCCTTCATCAAAAAAAGGATGCTTAAAAATTGAGATCTACTAAAAACTTGGATTTGAAAGTATTTCTAAAAAAAATAGAAAAAAAAATCAGAAACATTATTATTAGTATATTATTTTGTTTTATTGAGGAATTACTTGTCAATAAGTTTATTACGCACAATATATTTAACTTTATTTCAATCGGTAATTATGTATGGAATTATAGGGTGGGGTAGCTCATTTAAATCCAATTTTAATCCACTTTATTTATTACAGAAGAAAATAATTAAAATATGTCTTCATAAACCTATTGATTTTCCATCTCAAAATTTGTTTTTAGACTTTAATGTACTTAACGTAAGACAAAGTCATTATATTGTATTAATAAAATTCATACATAAAAATGGAAATAGTTTTGAATTGTATTCGCATAGTTATGAAACAAAAGGTATGAATTCTTTAAGATTGTTTGAACCAAAATGCAACACTGCTACAGTATTTAATCATAGTAGTAATTTAGGCCCAAGAATATATAAAAAATTCATATTTAAATATCCTAATCGTGTCAATTCTAATAGTTCTAGTATTAAATTTAAAAAGTTATGTATGGATTTTATAAAAATTGAAAAATTGTAAATTTAAATTTATATACTATAATTGCATAGTAGACATAAGACAAATTGCATTGTATAATTATTAATTTAAATTCAAGAATCCGTCCCTGAGCACGAGTTCTACTCTTTCAGGGGCGAGCTAAAGTTTTCCTGTATATATTATATTTTATGTTACAATTATTAGCAAAATAAATAAATAAATAAATAAATAAATAAATAAATAAATAAATAAATAAATAAATAAATTTGGGAGTTCAAAATTTGAATTTTGTTAGCCCTTTACATAGTAAACATGCGTTCAAAATTTGGTTGAAAAATGATTAGCAAAAAGTTGTCATTTTTAGTAGAGCGTCCCCTTAAGAAATATACAACTCATAACTTCCACAGTGTGTAATATGAATGTGTACACATTTAATTACGTACATGACTAATTCATTCATTTCATTACTTTTCTGCCCTAGGGCAGGTCTTTCACTGCAAACCCAACATTCTCCAATCTTTCTTATTTTCTGCCTTCCTCTTAGTCTTCGTATATGATGCATAATTATATCTTAATGTATGTACCATCTGATATCTTGGCTACCTAAGATTATTGCATTTTTAGAAACATGGCGCTTATCTCGTAACATTAACTTAGCACAATGTCTGATCTCAACATCACAGGACATTACAACGAACACAGGAAGACACCCACGCTCTAGACAGAATATGAAAACCAAATTATGCATCATTTAACGTCTTATTGTTGATCTTTGGGGGCATAGTTGTGGAATATCAACTCTACCGTAGCGAAATATAAGTTTGCATTGGACAGACAGACAGACAGACTTACAGTTGTTGGTCTCATAACTCTTTTTGAATGACAGCTGACTCATGGGCTCGTATCCTAGCAACGGCAGCGTCTGTCAGGCTAGATTTAGCTTTGTGACTTGTGAATGCGTGCCTCAAGGAACAACAAGGCGATCCCGGTCGTTCACCAGACAGTGTGTCACGCAAAGCAGGATGCGGGTTTACAAACTGTGGTCCGCAGAATACTCTCTACTCTAATATGACTAAGATTTCGGAATTTGTTTTGTATACTTCACTAACACAAACAAATGAATAACACGCAATGTAACGTCAACACAATCACTCCTAAATCTAAATACTTCATTAACACAATCAGAAAAATAACTCGCAAATAAAGTCAACGTAACCACGCCTAAATCTAAACAGTTCACTAACACAATGAGAAGAATAACACACAATCTAACGTCAACACAGCGATTCCTAAATTTAAACACTTCACTAACATAATGAGAAGAATAACACGCAATCAAACGTCAACACAACCACTCCCAAACCTAAACACTTCACTAACATAATCAGAAGAATAACACGCAATCAAACGTCAATTCAACCACTCCCAAATCTAAACACTTCACTAACATATCAGAAGAATAACACGCACTCAAACGTCAATTCAACCACTCCCAAATCTGAATACTTCATTAACATAATCAGAAGAATAACACGCAATCAAACGTCAATTCAACCACTCCCAAATCTGAATACTTCACTAACATAATTAGAAGATTAATACGCAATCAAACGTCAATTCAACCACTCCCAAATCTAAACACTTCACTAACATAATCAGAAGAATAACACGCAATCAAACGTCAATTCAACCACTCCCAAATCTAAACACTTCACTAACATAATCAGAAGAATAACACGCAATCAAACGTCAATTCAATCACTCCCAAATCTGAATACTTCACTAACATAATCAGAAGAATAACACGCAATCAAACGTCAATTCAACCACTCCCAAATCTAAACACTTCACTAACATAATCAGAAGAATAAAACGCAATCAAACGTCAATTCAACCACTCCCAAATCTGAATACTTCACTAACATAATTAGAAGAATAACACATAATCTAACGTCAACACAGTCACTCCCAAATCTAAATACTTCATTAACATAATCAGAAGAATAACATGCAATATAACGTCAACACAACCACTCCTAGAGAGAGACTGAACTGGACTGCAGAGCGTGCGGGAGATGGATTGCCGCGTGTTGCACGGCCTTCTTGCCGGTCGCGCGTCGTGTGGTCGACATACATTATGCATATCTTGCATCACGATTTCTTTATCTATCCACTCATCATAATCTGTATACCCGGTCACGACACGATACTCCATTGTCAATCCCTCCCCACAGAACTTCTGCATATTCTTCGCCTTTTACAATAGATACTGTCCTTTCTTGCAATTCATTACCTACAGATGTCAGGGGCTGCCCGGCCTTAAACGTTTTCAAATCCAAAGTGAAACATCTTATTTTAGAACGCATATTGTCCAAGGATATATATTACAATTCACAATTGTAACTATTATCCGTTACTCAGGAGAAGACAAGCGGAAAGAATGTGACCTTCTTGACTATCGCTGCTGATTATTATAAACATCGCTCAGATAAGCATCCAGTAGCCAGGTTATTACTCGTGCAGGAAACATGAGTAACAATGCGTATGGAAATTGAACAGAAGGAGACCTAATATTTCCGCTTACTGATGTACAAATATTTTACGTGTTGTCGTACGTTATCTGTTCACATCCCTTCCTCCTCAGTCCGTTCTCGTCTTCTCCTGGGTCACCGACAGTAGTTTAGAAACTAATCATGTAATTTAATTTGTCATCTAGTTTAAGTAGGTATTTAAGTTTGATAATTCTCTGACTTATGCATATTTTTTCTGTTCAGATTTTGTCTTAGGTATACTTTAACTTTCTGATGTACTAACATTATATTATAATATATTTTCTTTTTATCCTCTGGTTGAGTGGAAGAGAACGCCTCGCGGCCTTAACTGTCATTATTATTATTATTATTATTATTATTATTATTATTATTATTATTATTATTATTATTATTATTATTATTAATGTTTTTGTAATGAATTGTCTTGTGCTGAACTGTTATTGGCCCCTGGCTGTTACACAGCATATTAAATATACAGGCCGAGTCACTTAAAACTTGCGCCGCAAATATTTCTGAAATAAAAGGTGATGTGCGGTTTTCACAGAGATGAATTATAGACAAGGCCTCGTATTTGTAGCCCATACACAGATTTTAATAATCATGAGAAAGTGTACTTTTTTACACAACATACATTTTTTAAATGGAACAATGCCTATTGACATGAAAAAATAAAAATAGAGTAAATTAGAATGTCAATGGTTTTTTTGCAGGATTCTAGCTCAAACAGTTTACAAGAAATTGTATTTTGAAAACTGTGAACACCAACAGTTGTCTGTCCCATATGGTAGCACAAACTAAAGAAAAACAAAAGTGAATACACAAATTCTCTGTGGATTCTGACAAAGAAAGATAAAATTAACAATCAAAAGTTTTGTTCAAAATGACCACCACCAGCTTGAATAAATATACCAATGAACCAACAAGATTACAACGAAGAGCTAAACACAATCAAATACATAGCACAAGAAAACGGATACAATTCTAACATAATAGACAACATAATACTTAAGACAAAACATAATCACAAAAAACATAAGAAACAAAACAAACACAAGAACACAAAAAATACATCACACTAACATACGAAAACAAAAACACACACAAAATTGCAACCTCATTCAAGAAATTAAATTACAACATCGCATACAGAACAAATAACACCCTACAAAAACATCTCAACACACAAACAAACAAATACAACCACACAGGCGTATACAAACTCAAATGTAACATCTGCAACAACTTCTACATAGGACAAACAGGCAGATCGTTTCAAACACGTTACAAATAACACATCACAGCCATAAAAAATTACAAAACACCTCCACATATGCAGAACACATCACAAATGCTAACCACGCCCACAGAGACATCAACACAGACATGGAAATACTACACATCCAACCAAAAAGCCAGAAACTCAACACACTAGAACAATATGAAATATACAGACACACAAAAACACACCCCAACGAAATTCTCAACACACAACTCAACTTCAAAACACACACACTCTTTGACTCTACACTATACCACAGGAACACACCCTCACAGGAAACAGAACAAGTTGCGCCAAAACCAACAACGACCAGTTCTGAAGATGACCCATAAATAGGTCGAAACATGTAAACGAGGTATGTTGAAGTTTAACACAGGAAAGGCTTACCATACGTATTCCGAAGTGATACAATGTTAAAAGTTGTGTAATCAAGATGTAAAATATATTATTATTATTATTATTATTATTATTATTATTATTATTATTATTATTATTATTACGTAAGCGAACGTTCCGTGTAAGTTTATTTGGCACATAAACCAATTCAAACATAAATCGAAACTGCTTTAAAATGGGTTATTTATTGAATTGGTTATTTTTTTTAATTCTCGACTGAAGTAAATAAGAAAAATAAAATGTCACATCATGGCATCAATATCACTCATCACTGATCATGTGAAGAGTGAGTGAATTTCACGAAAGATGAAATCAGTGTCTGAAGTTAGACTCGCCCGGTGCACAGTGATCGTGTGTAGGGGTTTGCGGGTTGAGTGACGAGCCGGCTGTCTCCATGACTGCTCTCCAATTTCAGGACATTGTAAATAATAACAATGACATCAATGAGGAGATAACTCGTCCTGAAGAATGGCTCCGGCATTTGTTTTAATATCTGTTCGTTTCATTTCCCGTTCGGGCCTCGCCATATTTCACCTCGTCGCCTAGCAACGAGTTTGAATTATACCGCGATGTGTTGCCAATCGCTCTCTCAGTCTTGTTCAAGTAATAATTTCCTTTCTGTCGGACAATTCATCTTTGACTCCCGACAGCTTCAGGTCCAAACTACACTGTTATAAGAGTATCGTGCATTCGCTTCAGTTTCAAGGAAGATAAAATCCCACGCGAAAGTTTTCATTAGGTTCATACGAGGAAAGGACGTCTTACAAGATACGAGTACAAACATAGTCTACTGTTCGCAAAAAGACTCATTATTCTTAAGGTTGTCTCAATGGTAAAATCCGCAATTTTAGACTAAAATATACGAGGCGCATCCAGAAAGTAAGTTTCCCGATTTTTTCCCCTTGAAAGTAAACGTAATTAGCCGTGTAAATTGCGCATGCGTATCAGATCTATGACGTATCAATCATATGCCAGCCGGACAGGTCCCGCCTGGTGCCAGTAGCGTGGCAGCAGTGGTCCGAAATGGAAGCTCTTATTCCTTCTCCCGCCGCCTGCGAGGTCCGGTCGGTGATAAAGTTCTTTAATGCACAAAGCATTGAGCCAATTGAAATTCATCGGCAGTTCTATCAGGTCTATGGGCCGAACATCATGAGTAAGCAGATGGTGCGTCGCTGGTGTAGGCAGTTTTCCGAAAGTCATCAAAGTGTCCATGATGAAGAGCGCAGTGGGCGACCGTCCCTCATCAATGATGATCGTGTTGAGCTGGTGCGGCAGTGCATCATGGAGAACTGTAGCTTCACGTTTACGGAGCTGAGCAGCCATTTTCCGCAGATATCGCGATCCTTGTTGCATGAGATTGTCACTAAGCACCTGCTGTTCAAAAAAGTGTGTGCCAGGTGGGTGCCGAAAAACCTGACACCCGAACACAAAATGCAACGTTTAGGAGCAGCACTGACATTTCTGCAACGGTATCACGATGACGGCGACGAGTTCCTCGACAGGATCGTCACGGGCGTTGAGACTTGGATTTCGCACTTCACCCCGGAAACCATGCAGTAGTCAATGCATTGGCGGCATAGTGGATCTCCGGTCAGGGCGAAATTCAAACAGACGCTGTCGGTACGGAAAGTGATGTGCACGGTGTTCTGGGACAGGAAGGGCATTCTGCTCATTGACTTCCTTCCAAGAGGTGAAACAGTGAACGCTGACCGTTACTGTGAAACACTGCGAAAATTGCGACGTGCCATTCAAAACAAGAGGCGTGGAATGCTTAGTGCAGGTGTTGTGCTCCTCCATGACAATGCTCGTCCACATACGGCTCGGCGCACAGCAGCTGTTTTGACGAAATTTGACTGGGAATTGTTTGATCATCCAACCTACAGTCCTGATCTTGCTCCCAGCGATTTTCACGTTTTCTTGGACCTCAAGAAATTCCTGTCCTCCGGTGAGCGTTTTGGCAACGACGAAGAGCTGAAGACGTCTGTCACACGCTGGTTCCATTCACAGATGGCAGAGTTCTACGACAGAGGGATACAAAAGTTGATCCCACGATACGACAAGTGTCACAATTCTGATGGTGGCTATGTTGAAAAATAGCTGAAACATTGCTGTACCTGTTGCCAATAAATGTTTTCCTGAAAGTGTGTGTTCTTTTAAAAAAAATAGGGAAACTTACTTTCTGGATGCGCCTCGTACAAAACATTTGTGCAACGTCAGGAAAAAATTGAATGGAGTTCTGCGCAATACTCTTATATGCGATCTAAAATGTTTGATGTTCTCTAGTCTATATCTCAAATTCACGATTTTGCAATTGAGTTCTTGTTCCAGAGAACGCCTCAATTACTAGTTTTGTTATATGTACAAGTTATTGTTTAGTCAACTGTCCGAAGACTGTTGGAACCCCATAAGTGACACCAATAAGGCATCACTCATGAGGCAGTCAAGCAAGGAGATAATGGAGTAGGATGGCCAGTTCCTTTCCCCCTGCATTGCATAACTTACGTCTCTGACTAGTAACATATTTCAGTAATCACACTTACAAATATATATATATATATATAAGTTATATATATATATGTATTGTATTGTTTTGAAGTCAGTGGACCAATGAGTAGCTTCGTTATATTAAATTAATTTATGTAGGTATTTATTTTGCATTTTTTAAGTCAGTGAATGAATGACTAGATTTGTTATGCTTGAAAATATAGACATATTTATTACTAGGCCTACATAAAAGAATTATTAAAATATTTTTAAGAAGAAAACCTGATCATCGAACTCATCATATATATACAGAATTTAATTTTTTTGAATATCAATCAAATTTATATGCATACTATTTTGAAATACTATCATAAATATCAAGCTAAATTCATATCATCCGATCATGGCCACAACACAAGAAGATACAATATTTCGCTCCCCCGTCACTGAACCAAAATGTAAGACTGAGGCACAGTTCTAATTACGGTCCAAGATTGTATAATGATTTTATAAAGGGGAATCCTAAACTAAAATTATTAAACAATACATTATTCAAAAGCGGAGTCCTTGAACTGTTTTTAAAATTATAATCATGTAAATTCTTACCCTTTATTTTTTGTCACTTTAACAATGTCTCACTTTTAACTTAGTATGTACAGTAACATTTGTTTATTTTTGTTTTTATTTCTTATTCTTTTTAAATTTTATGTTAATTACAGTTAACAGTTTAATCACAGTTGTGATTATGATGATGATGATGATTATTATTATTATTATTATTATTATCATCATTTTTATTATTTTTTTCTTCTATCCACTTTTCATTCTTAGTCATACACGACCTCAAGCATCTTGCTTTTTCGGGTGTGACCCAGTTACAATTGTATTTATACAACAATTTGTAATGCATTTGAATATGAGATTGGTAATTAATTTCTAATTTTGAAGAATATTCATATACAAGTATTACAATAGTAATGTAAAATCTTTGTTAATGTACAGTATGTAATTTTTGCTTCCAAGAACATTTTCTTTTTTTTTTAAGTAGTATTATGTTTTGTCTGTTAAGTTCCGCATGAAAATTCTGCACAATAATGTTACATTTATTACAAAAGGAAACTCTGTTTGTTCGCAACAAAAGGTCCTTAACCTGTCTGTATGGTGGCGAGCAGTGCTTCAGAAACTGATTGCGAATAATACTTGGTGCGCGCAGTTAACAGTTGCGAGTAGGGTGGTGAAAACTGAGCTGTATCTATTATACTTCATGGTTAATATTTTCAGATGAACTGACTTACATGTATATCTAATATAAATAAAATCTGCCGATTAATTTAGTAGAAATCAGTGTAGGTTACTCTAAGAGACAGCACGACCAAAAACCATTTCTTTTTCGGCTTGAGAGATGCTGAAAACGTGTATTTCCATGAAAATCTCGAAATCGATTATTTTTAATTGTCTTACTTACGAGAAAGAAAGAAAATACAGGGTGTCTAAAATAATATTACAAAATTGAACTATAACAGTTGGCAACTATTGAACACA
Source organism: Periplaneta americana (assembly GCF_040183065.1). Taxonomy (NCBI): domain Eukaryota; kingdom Metazoa; phylum Arthropoda; class Insecta; order Blattodea; family Blattidae; genus Periplaneta; species Periplaneta americana. Next base: position 133,101,572 of record NC_091125.1, read on the forward strand.
TACCTGGAACATTCAAATCAAGAAATTAAAATTATAATGAATGCTAAAGGGTCTGTGTTAAATAGAATACAGAATAACCGTTTGCACTGATTTTACCATCTGATGGAAATGGAAAGAAAGAAGTGGTCTATAAAAATAATATTATACCTGTTTGACTGCATCTTAAATAATCCACTTCTACAGCCAATATGTAGAGTTAAAATTGACAGAATATATTATGTAAGTAAAATAATAAAATTGTTTTATTTTATTTTATTTAAATTTCACCACCAACAGAAGCAAGCTTCCAATTATACTTACTTACAAATGGCTTTTAAGGAACCCGAAGGTTCATTGCCGCCTTCACATAAGCCCGCCAGCGGTCCCTATCCTGTGCAAGATTAATCCAGTCTCTATCATCATACCCCACCTCCCTCAAATCCATTTTAATATTATCCTCCCATCTACGTCTCGGCCTCCCTAAAGGTCTTTTTCCCTCCGGTCTCCCAACTAACACTCAATATGAATTTCTGGATTCGCCCATACGTGCTACATGCCCTGCCCATCTCAAACGTCTGGATTTAATGTTCCTAATTATGTCAGGTGAAGAATACAATGCGTGCAGTTCTGTGTTGTGTAACTTTCTCCATTCTCCTGTAACTTCATCCCGCTTAGCCCCAAATATTTTCCTAAGCACCTTATTCTCAAACACCCTTAACCTATGTTCCTCTCTCAGAGTGAGAGTCCAAGTTTCACAACCATACAGAACAACCGGTAATATAACTGTTTTATAAATTCTAACTTTCAGATTTTTGGACAGCAGACTGGATGATAAGAGCTTCTCAACCGAATAATAACACGCATTTCCCATATTTATTCTACGTTTAATTTCCTCCCGAGTGTCATTTATATTTGGCTTCCAATTATAGGTGGCTTATTATTGACACAATAATTGCTCAATGCTTGTCAAGTTATTGCAGTCTAATTTTGTAACCTTATTTTATAAACGCACTGTACATTGTAACACGTGCCCACATTCCCATTCCCCTATTAAAATGTCAATGTATAACTGTGTCTTTGCTTAAGGTCCCCTATTACGATGAAATATTATATACTCGTATTCGCCTCTAAGACTTTCCTTTCGAGTGGACAGAGCTATAATAATTGTAGGTCACGACTATAAAATTCTCTTAGTGCAACACTTTTTATCCACACACAGCATAAATAAAGACTTGAAAGCGAGAAAAAGGAGAAACATATGAACATCGGAGCCGAGTCTTGCCGTTGCTTGGCAACGTAGTATCCGAGCACAAATATATACATCTCTCTCTCTTTCTCTGTTCTTGCCGGAACGAAAATTTCCCTGCGTACAGAACGCATTTTCGAGGGCGATTTATTAACAAGGCAAAACTCTATCCGTCCGAACAACATTTCCATTTAGGGATTATAGAGCCGCCATAAAGTAGACGCTTTTAGCAGCTTCCCTGCCACGGACGCGGAAGGCTGCGCCGCGAAAAATTCTACGTGACTGCACTGAGACGCCAGAGAGAATTCCGAAGGCTCAGGAGATCCATGACTTTAATAAAAGAAACGACATTTCTCTATTTCACGTCCTTTCTAAACTACAGACGTTATTAAGAGACGATCAGATGACGGTACGTCGATTATACTGTAGAAGCACGGTAGAGCGGAAATTATTGTGGAAAACATTTTATTTTTATTGAAACCTGTTTCACAATAGCTTTGTTCGTTATACACCTCTCGGAAATTCTTGATATCGAGGATAGAAATCATGTCGATCTCGAATCTATTTGTCCCTCAACCAGAACATTGCTATCATTTACCTTCCTGACTTTAAATGACAGAAGTAGTATAGAAAATCATATATGTGACACAAAGGACCCTAAAAATAATATAGAATAAACGACCATAAATGCCAAGTTACGATCCACACTGTTTCGTGTGTAAATGTAACAAAAAATATATATATAATTTCAACCACCATTTTGTATCTTTGATTTCAAATAAACACACATTAAAAATTATGGTTTATTTAACGACACTCGCAACTGCAGAGGTTATATCAGCGTCGCCGGTGTGCCGGAATTTGATCCCGCAGTTCTTTTAAAATCCATGGCGCTGCAGCCCTGAAGGGCCAAGTCCGACCAGCCGGCTGCTGGCCTCATGTTCACATGCCGAAGCAGAGCTGGACGATCATCCAACCAGAATGGAAGTATCGTGTGGTTAGCACGATGATCCCCCCAGCCGTTATAGCTGGTTTGCTGAACCGGATTTTCGCTACCTAACGTAGCTCCCCAAGTGCATCACGATGCTGGGTGGGCACCGGTCCCATACACTGGCCGAAATTTCATGAGAAAATTTCTTCCCCCGTGAGGACTCGAACCAGCGCGCATTCCGTAACGCGAGTCCTAGGCAGGATGCCTTAGACCGCGACGCCACGGCGCGGGACAGTTCTTTTACATGCCAGTAAATCTACTGTCATGAGCCTGTCGCATTTAAACATACTTTAATGCCATCGACCTCGGCCGGGATCGAACCGACAACCTCGAGCATAGAAGGCCAGCGCTATAACAAATATGCTAATGAGGCCGACTAAACTAACATTAAGTTCTTACTAAAATTATATTTCTTGCCCATCATTTTGTGAATGTTGCTTTGTACTCCTATTATTCTGAATATAAGAAAAGTCCAACAATTTAAAAGAAATCGCTGTAAATTATCATCGTGTACCTTTCAATTGATATTTCTTCGTTTCTTCCTCTTTTAAAGGAATGAATGAATGAATGAATGAATGAAATGGGAAGAGGAACATTAAATGGTACGCGAAAACTCCGTCCTTGGAAGGGAGTTCAGGGCTGAGAAAAACTGAATATATGAGCTCCAAGCCTGTAGGCCACTTGTCTCACTCCGAGTTTCGCTGTTGTACTGAATGAGCTCTAGAGAATTTTGAAGGAGGAAGGAATGGACGTAACCTAATAGCTACCACGTAAAAGGGGAAGGAAGGGGAGAGAAGCATGATAGCAGCATCGGGAGAAGAAACGCCGGAAGATGTAAGTCTGCACATTGAAAGATATCTTATCCCTATTTCGAAGACATGTGTTTGGGGAAAATTCAAGAATTTTGCGAGGAGAAAGATGTAGGTTGGTGGCCTATTTATTTTAGGGCTCATCCCGACATTTGTTTAGTGGCTTAGGAAAGCCAAGGAAAACCATGAGCATGATGAGTTGTCTCAATTTAGGAGACTAGCCAATTGGCTCTTTAGCGAGACTACTTAAGTATGACTCGATATACGAAGAAGGCATTAGTTGGTAAGGATGGGTGTTATTGCCATTGTAATAGCCCGAGTTGAGAACAAGGTTATTTGAACAACGGTTGCGGTATTTAAGGGTGGGTTGAATTGAATTTTGGTAATTTCTAAACTATACAGGGTGTTTCAAAAATACGGGGCATAATTTCAGGTATGTATTTCTCACATGTAGACAATCAAAATAGTTCATTACAACACCTGTCCGGAAATGCTTCATTTCCGAGTTACGGCCTTCACAACATTGAAATTCACCGGAACGGTTTTTCTTTCCGTAGGTCGTTGTCATTACAGAAGATGTTCAAAATGTCCACCTCCTGCTTGAATACAGACCTCACATCGATGTCTCATTGACCTGCGAACACGATCCCAAACTCCAGGATTATTGCGTATGACCTCAGAACATGCCACAATTCGATTCCGAAGGGATTCCAAATCAGGCACCGGAGACGAATAAACCAATGATTTTAAATGGCCCCACAAATAGAAATCGAGAGGGTTCAGATCAGGTGAGCGTGGAGGCCAAGCAATTGGGCCACCTATACCTATCCATCGATCAGGAAACCTTCGATCCAAGTACCGGCGAGCCGTACGACTGAAGTGTGCAGGAGCGACATCATGCAAGAAGTGAATGTGTTGACGATTGATCAGTGGAGTGTCTTCTAAAACATGAGGTATGGTGTTTTCCAGGAAGTTTGTGTACGCCTGCCCCGTAAGTCTGTTTAGAAGTACATGGGGTCCAACTAATCTATCACCAATGATACCGGCCCACATGTTGGGGGAGAACCGCACTTGGTGATGAGATTTGGTGGGTTTGCATACGCCCATACATGCTGATTGTGGAAATTTGTTATGCCATCTCGTGTGAACTGTGCTTCATCTGTGAATAATACTAAGGCAGGAAAGTCCGGATTTACACCACACTGCTGCAAGAACCACTGACCGTCTCCTTTGACGGCAACGACCTGCGGAAAGAAAAACGTTCCGGTGAATTTCAATGTTGTGAAGGCCATAACTCGGAAATAAAGCATTTCCGGATACATGTTGTAATTAACTATTTTGATTGTCTACATGTGGGAAATACATACCTGAAATTATGCCCCGTATTTTTTAAACACTCTGTAGAAGATACATGAATTATTTTTTCCATACCAGTTCTGGGCATTATTTGGTACATACACGCAAATTTTCAAATCATATTACTTAATATTTTGATAGCTATATAGTTCTTATTTTGTGCTACAATTTCACAAATTAAAAAAAGTAATTCTCAAGGTAACTTATGACATGGTAAAACATAATTGGTATTTAGTTTACTCAAGATATAATTATGTTTTGAATTAAAAATTATTAAATTTAATCATTTCGAAATTAAAAATAAAATCATACATATTAGGAAATTAAATTTTTTTGACCCAATCATACTTTACTCTACACAAAAATTGAATCCCAATTATCAAATATTGGAATACACTGAAACAGCAGAAAAGATTTCAGAACAATATGCCAATAAAATATATGGGAGTGGGTAGATTTTGAAGAAGTGAATGTGTAGAAAAAAGGCAAACCGAGAAAATAGACACGAAAGTTTAAATGAACTGAATTTTGTTAATTTCCAAACTATAAAAGATACATGAATTACTTTTTTCACACTAGTTCTGGGCATTATTTGGTACATACATGCAAATTTTCAGAGCTTAAGTGTAAGTAAAATCAGAATTATTCATTATTCATAATATTACTTTTATGTTAAGAAGAACTTTAAGAAATAAAACACAGCTCTCAACATAATTAAAATTTTACAAAACCCTAGCAGTTCCATTATTAACTTACGGCTCAGAAAACTGGTCATTAAACCGCGCATCAAAAAGAAAAATTCAAGTAAGTGAAATGAAGTTCCTGCGAGGTGTTGCCGGTTACACTTTATTAGACCATCAAAGAAATGAAAATATCCGAAAACAATTATTAAGTATTTTTAATTTAGAAGAAAATATTACAAATCAGAAAGAAAATTGGTACCAACATATTACAAGAATGACTAATGATAAATTACCAAAACAAATTATGGATTATGCACCAACAGGATATAGAAATGTCGACAGACCGAAAATAAGATGGACAGATTATTTAAACCTTGAAGACGGAACAGGCCAATAGGCCTAATCCCTATAGCTGAAGAAGAAGAAGACTTTTATGTTAAAATTTTATAATATAGTATAGGGAAGCATGCATCCTGAACCTCTGCTATCTTACTTACTTACTGGCTTTTAAGGAACCCGGAGGTTCATTGCCGTCCTCACATAAGCCCGCCATTGGTCCCTATTCTGAGCAAGATTAATCCTCTGCTATCAGTCGGACAAATATTATGAAGAGTTCAGAGCCATAGCGGGCCAAGCGCCATTTATTAAAAGCGGAGACAGCAAGGGTTAAAGTTATGTAAATACCATATTTTAATGGAGATTAGGCCTAACATATCATTTAGTTTCAATGTGCATACTTCATCTTACTTGCTATATGTTTCGTTAAATTATGGTAATCACTTAATTTTAATCCTTGTTTTCTCCATTTTAATAAATGGCGCTTGGCCCACTATGGCTCTGAACCCTTCATATGTGCTATCTGAAACGGACTCTGTCTCAATGTGCAAACAATCAGTTAGAAAATTGAGGAAAACCACAGTAATTTTGAAATAAAGGGAGGAGAAATCTTGCAGAGGGAGCAGGCGTGACTCATCGTGGTATTAACATAGCACGACATTAAAAATAGCGGCATAAACACCCGTTCGAAGCGGAATGTGCAAATGAAACTTGGTGAAACGATTCACAATGCTTACATAAAAATCCAAAAATTGCATTTTTAGGCCATGTATACCTATTTTTCAGTTCAGTGCCCCCTTAACAGGTTTTATTAGGAGATTAATGACCATTTATCTCTTTTAATTCATTCAATTGACAATTGAATTTGGCGCAGCGCTAGATCTAACATATTTTCATGTTTTACACTTTCATTAAAGAATGAACCTTCAGAATAGACATATTTACATTTTAAAAATATGGCAAGAGATTCGTGCAACTACTATAACTGGAATCCATTCTTGTAATTTTATATCTAATTTCTGAAAAACACTGTATAGTATAGGGTGTATATTGAAATAGTACAAATTACTCATCACCGATCTCGTAACAATTTGGAATGTCGTAAAATTATTCATATGTAAAGTTGGTATGACTAGACAAAAACATAATGGTTGGCACCGTAATATTTACGACCGTATGATAAAGCACATGAAATGCAGTCTCAACAACGCTCTTTACAACAACCCAAGGATTAAATGCTGTCTTTTGTATGGCCACATTCACTTCTTTATGGTTCTCTCGCTTTCTCTGGTGCTGATTTATATCAGAATTAAACACTTCTCCCCGGTCATCAATTAGTTATACGATTATTATGTGCTTAATCCCCCTTGAATATTCGTAAATGTTTAAACTTCAACTACAAATCCGTGAGTTACAAAATTGTGGTCTGCACTTTCTATATATTTAAGATTTTATTTGTTCTATCATCTTTATTTTAGTTTGTTATGTCTTTTTCTTCTCTACCTACCTTCTATTTTTATCTATAACTTTCCCTTCTTCTACACGTACTTAATCTCTTATTTTTCTTCTAACTTACTATCATCGTCTTATTCATTGCAACGTTCTAACCTTCAATCTTATTTGATTGCTCGTTTTTCATTATTTAATATTTCTTAACTTCCTTTCATTTCTTCTTCCTTTCCTTCTTCCTCTTCCTTTCTTCTTTCTTTCTTTCCTTCTTCCTTTCTCTCTCCATTTCTTCCTTTCTTCCTCTCTCCTTTTTCTTCTTTTCTCTCTTTCCTCCTTCCTTTACTTCTTTCTCTCTCCCCTTTTCCTTTCTTTCTTTCTTTCTTTCTTCCTCTTTCTTTCTTTCCTTCTTTCTCTCTCCCATTTCTTCCTTTCTTCTTCTCTCCCCTTTCTCTCTTTTTTTCTACCTTTCCTTGTTTCTCTCTCCCATTTGTTGCTTTCTTCCTCTCTCCCCTTCTTTTCCTTCTATCTCCCATTTCTTCCTTTCTTTCTTCCTTTTTCTCTTTCTTTCTTCCTTTCCTTCTTTCTCTCTCCCATTTATTCCTTTCTTCCTCTCTTCCCTTTCTTTCTCTCTTTCTTTCTTCCTTTCCTTCTATCTCTCTCCCATTTCTTCCTTTCTTCCTCTCTCCCTTTTCTTCCTTTCTCTCTTTCCTCCTTCCTTTACTTCTTTCTCTCTCCCCTTTTTCTTTCTTTCTCTCTTTCTTTCTTCCTCTTTCTTTCTTTCCTTCTTTCTCTCTCCCATTTCCTTTCTTCATCTCTCCCCTTTCTCTCTTTCTTTCTACCTTTCCTTCTATCTCTCTCCCATTTCTTCCCCTCTCCCCTTTCTTCCTTTCTCTCTTTCTTCCTTTCCTTCTATGTCTCTCCCATTTCTTCCTATCTTCCTCTCTCCCCTTTCTTCCTTTTTCTCTTTATTTCTTCCTTTCCTTCTATCTCTCGCCCATTTCTCCCTTTCTTCCTTTCTCTCTTTCTTTCTTCCTCTCTTCTTTCTTTCTTTCGAATTTTATGTATCTTTTCTCCATTTGCTTTACTCCGTAGCAGTTTATCTTTCTTTGTTTCCAAACCGTCTTCTTCCTCCATTTCATTTGTTTTCAATGTTCCTTTATTTCAATTTTCTCCTTCTTTCTCTATATTATTAATAAATATCTTACTTTTATTCCTTCAGTCTCTCAGTTCCCCCTTCGACATTTCTTCCATCATTTTCCCTCCTTATTTATCACCTTTATTTATTATTTTCTCGTATTTTGACATGTATTCCTTTCTCTATAATTATTTATTCATTCTTTATACTTACTTTTCTTCCTCCTTTTCTTTGTTAATTCTCCTTTGCTTGTTTTTTTGTTTCTTATTCTTTTTTCCTCTATTTCATCTCGCTTACATTCATTTACTTTCTCTTCTTTCTTTCTTCCTTTCTTTCTTTCCTTCTTACTGCCATGTTTTTGTTTATGCTGTTTCATTTCACTTATTAGTTTTCATTTTCTTTATTTTTTCGTGCCTAACCATCTTTGCTTATTTAATTTACTTTGAAGTGAACCGTCTATGTTCGAAGTACAAGAGAGAAAAACTGTAACGTTTTCACATGAAGACTCTGACATCATTCGTAGTATCATGGAAACATAAGTATGAGTGGTTTTCCACACGATTCTTCTCGTTCTACTCTACTTAGTGTACTTCCAAGTTTTGCTCACCAGCAAACAATCCCTAAGACAGGGTCACATATTCCTTCACCTCAATGATAAGCAAGATACACTCTTCCCCATATTATGTTCTCAGGACCGACCACGAGATATTTCATTAAAATCATCTCTCAGCCAATTTGGTAGTCTACTAAGCTGAGACAACTCATCCTGCTTGTAGTTTCCTTGTCATTTTTCCAAGGTGTCAACACATCTCGGGATGACCTCTAAAATAAATCGGTCACGGACCTGCATCTCCCCCGACATTAAAGTCGACATTTTCCAAATCAAAGCCTTCCGAAAATCGAAGCTTTGGATTTCGCCTTCTGTACTCTCGGGCGAACTTACTGGAGTGTCTTTCGCACAGCGCAAGGGCTCGCTTTTCTTCTCTTGCGAGGACTGCGGCTCCCCCTTTCCCAATACGCTGTCGAGGCTTTTAACATCTTTGTTGAACCTGCTCTGTTGCTGTTCTGAGGTGCTTCGTCCCCCTCCGATGTGGTAGCTGTTAGGTTAGATCCATTTTCAGCTTTACCCTTTAAAATCCTCTAATGTTCCTTCAATGAAACAGCGAAATCAGAGTGAGACAAGTGGGCAAGAGGCTTGGAGCTGATATATACACTTCCTCTCAGTCCCAATTTTCCTTGCAAGGACAGGTTTTCGCGTACCTTTTAATTGTTTTCTCTACTATTTCATTAATTAATCCACTCATCCATCCATCTCCACACAACAGTCTTGGAAATATTGGACATATGGGTTGTGTATAAGCTTCGATGAACATGAATATGAAATAAAATACACTCGAGTATAGTATACTGTTGAACAAAGTAATATCGTATTTTTTTACTTCGTGCTAGAAAAAGTGGGTGAAAAAAGAATGACGCTAAAACTGATCAGGAAGAGAAAAAGGAATTGACTGAGTCACTGGCTAAGAAGAAACTGCCCACTTAAACCAGATCGTATACCCAGATTGCTCTGCGTTATAGGCTTTGACGGAAACAACTTTTGTCAGGTTTACTATGCTGCCATCTAGTTGTTACATAAGGAGTCACATCATAAATCCCATTTGAATTGCATTAGCGACTCTACTGCCATCTCGTGTTCGTTTACGGCGGACGGGTGGCGATCCTGGCAGTTGTCTTCGAAATGTAACCGATTATAACATAGGAATGAGCAATCTATATGTGATCTGGGCTGAAACGTTCGAGGCAGAAGAAGATATCAGATAATAGACGACATGAAGATATATAGATCGCATACGGAGACGAAAAAGAAGGCGTGAAGAATGTAGAATGAAAGATCTGCCTTTGGGCAGAAAACTATGATTTGATGAAATCGAATATAGACGTTCCACGCACAATCATTAGAATTCCATTAAATGCCCTCTCAGTTTTTTCCTTTGCTTTCACATTTTATCCCCTTAATTATACTTTATTCAATTTATTACTAATTTCTCGCTTATCTTCTTTATTTCTGTCTCTTTTATATACCTTTAATTTATTCTTTTTCGTCATTATTTTCATGACGGTTTCTTTCTTCATATTTGAAGAGTCCACTGCAAAAAGGGGGAATGTCGTAAATTTGTGCAAAATGAGATGAAGGTTCAGTACTATAGATCAAAGGGAGTAGAATATAATACACTTTGTTGCACTGCAAGAAACATGATAGTTCCAGATCTGCATCGTGTTGAATTGATATACCACACAAAGAGTGGGAATACAAAGTTTAAATTGCAATTCCTGGAAAATGTAATACATTCGACATTCCCCCCATTTTATTTTTAGTCATTTGATATTTGTTATTTATTTCCTACTCACTTTAGTCTTTTCCTCGTTTGTTTCTTATGCCTTTATTTGAAATTGTATTTATTTATGTATTTATTTATTTATTTATTCTGGTATAGTTAAGGCCATCAGGCCTTCTCTTCCACACCACCAGAAATACAGATACAATAATAGAAATAAAAAGAAAAAAAAAACACTATAAACAAAGTAAAGCCACACAATAGTAAAATGCGTTACAAGAGCGGTATGTTGAAGTTTTCATGTTCGAGGAAAATTTTGAAAAAGGGAAACTTAGTTGAGCTTTTTTAATTTCCGAGAATTGAAAGAAAACATACCGCTCGTGTATTGTACATTATTTTGTGCGAATATAGTTTATTACATACCTGAAAGAGGAATTTCTAATTAGCTGCAATGAAATCTCCGTCTTGGTTTCTGTTCAATGACGGCAAATTTGTAAAACAAAAATATCTATCTTCAACATTGTTGCTTTAAAATGTTTTCTGTGTTTACTATACTCCAGCAGGCCGTGATATACGTCTGTCCTTTTTCCCCCCAGTCTATGATGAGTCTGGAATCTTATTGATTTTTTCACGGCTTCCTTAATGTAACTTTAGTGGAGTTGTAGAGTTTACTTAATTTTTGCAAATATTTAAAAACAATAATTAACAGTGCAATTTAGGTGAAATTGCAGTGGTAAGTTTCCAATTTATAATTATTACTATGTTAAACGTCTCTAAAAATAATATGTTAAAAGCCTAAAGCAGTAAAATGAATGTCGCGCTTAAGCGGTAAGAAGAGGGAAATTGTTATGTGTGTTAGGTTGGGAATACTGAATGTGGTATTTCACACTTACCGCTTATTGGTTTTGTGCGGAAAGCAAGCAAATACGCACGATCTCGCACAAAAATATACACAGGTTGCAGTCACACAAACTTTAAATGAGTGATTTAGTATCATACTTAATTGTATCCTAACTAATTAACTAACATAGGCCTAAATTTGAAACTTGCAATTTTAATCTAGAGTTAAAAAACACACAGAAATCAACACTTGTAGGAATACCTAAAAATAAATTTTCGTCTGTTTTTGGCTGTATTTCATTTTCTGTCATGTTATCTTTCTTTATTTTATCTTTCTTCTATTTCTTTTTGTTCTACTAGTTTATTTTACATCATCATCTCTTCTTCTTCCTTTTCTTAAATATTTTTCACACTTACATTACATTTTTCCCCTCTTTATTTGCCCCAGTTCCCCTTGTTTTAGTCTCCTTCTTTTGTTTTTTTCATGCTTTTATTACCCCACTCGTCACCTGTCGTATATATTTATTTGTGATGTAGTCGGGTCGACAACTTCCTCCAACAACACTCACTCAAGTCTATACCAGCACACGCCCACTCGAGAACTGCTGACTCATGCTACTCTCTGTATAGTGAACGGATTCTGGTCTATTTTTATTTTAACTGCATTCTACACCACAACACAAAGGAAGTTAAGTGGGCTGAAGAATTGTGACGAATGAATAAACAAATGAGCAGATGAATAAACAAACACTTAGCTTAACATGTAAATAGGCACATGGAGAGATACACAGACGAATAAATGAATACATAAATGAAAATTATATTCTTATCCGTTATTCATGGATGTCGTATAAATTGCGCGGTCATCAAGAATCGAAGGAATTGGTGTTTGCTAGCTGTAACATTGGATTGCCATATAAGGGAAAGCTAGGGAAGGACCCAACCAGGAATGTCAACCCAAGTAGGATTCGAACCCACGGAGCAAGAGTCGAGCTGGTGAACACCTAAAATCTATACTAACAATAAATCTGTAGCCGAAATTTTTCTGGTAATTTTCGATTTTCCGAAAATAATTGGTCCTAACATATATAATTAACCACCCTGAAATCGAAAATCGCTTTTTTGAAATTTTTGTTTGTATGTCTGTGTGTCTGTCTGTCTGTATGTTTGTTACCTTTTCACGCGATAATGGCTGAACGGTTTTCGATGAAAATTGGAATATAAATTAAGTTCGTTGTAACTTAGATTTTGGGCTATACGATATTCAAAATACATTATTTAAAAGGGGTGTTATAAGGGGGCCTGAATTAAATAAATCGAAATATCTCGCTTATTATTGATTTTTATGAAAAATGTTACATAACAACAGTTTCTTTAAAAATAATTTGCGATAATTTTTATTACTTGAAACATTTTGATAGGACTGATATTTAATGAGATAAATGAGTTTTAAAATTAAAATAACTGCCATCTAAGGCCGTGTAATGAATTAAAAAACAAATGACTTCGTCTATAAGGGGCCTTGGACAGCAACAATCGAAAGCTATGAAAGATAGCCTACAGAGAACGTTTCTGTGTTTGTATGAAGTAATATCGGAAGCTAAATTAACCGATTTGTATAATTAATTATTATTTCACCATTGGAAAGTGTAGTTTCTCTAGATGGACATAATGCTATAATGTTATTACAGTAACTTCTCATATGATATAATATAATATAATATAATATAATATAATATAATATAATATAATATAATATAATATAATATAATATAAGTTATTTGAAGGGTTCAGAACCATAGTGGGCCAAGCGCCATTTACTGAATACGTAGAAAACAAGGGTTAAAATTAAGTTATTACCATAATGCAATGGAAACCTATAACAAATAAAATAAAATATACACATTAAATCTAAATGATGTCAACCTTCATTAAACTATGGTTGCATGTAATAAAAATTAAGAAACATGTTAAAGTAATTGTCACTGCACCAAATGAGTGTCTCTGGACCAAAATGATCGCATTTTAATTATTTGGATGCAATTTAAATTAAGTAACATATTAAACCCGAATGTTCCCTGGATCAAATGTCCTATTTTAATTATGTAATTATTTTATATTTATTTCTAACGGGTGCAGCGGAACGCACGGGTACGGCTAGTAGTTAAATTAACCAGTAAACGGAAAGAGGTATATCATTATTATTATTATTATTATTATTATTATTATTATTATTATTGGTAGTAGTAGTAGTAGTAGTAGTAGTAGTAGTAGTAGTAGTAGTAGTAAAGCCTGTGTGATGTATCTTTTCTCACTGTGAAAAGAGAGAGAAAGGAGATATGTCTTACCTCGTCTGTGTTGTTATTGAGATGGGGGGGGGGGAGTGAAGCGATGCCAGTGGCGGAGGGAACTAGTTGATACATTCTTTAGCGCAAAATAAAGTAACAAAATATCTCTCTTCGTACTGTATAATTCCGTCACTGAGCTTGTTTTTCAAGAAACTGAGTTCCGGTAGCCTGTACAATAACATTTTGAAAGGAATCCTGAAAATTTACAACCCTCCTATAATCAAAACCCTCATTTGAAGGGACTTGGTTTTATTACTACTGAGACAAGATAAACCTTACCAGGTATAGTAGTAGTAGTAGTAGTAGTAGTAGTAGTAGTAGTAGTAGTAGTAGTAGTAGTAGTAGTAGTAGTAGTAGTAGTAGTGTTATTGCTATTGTTGTTTAGTCAACTGTCCGAAGGCAGATTTGAACCTGGTAACACCAATAAGGCATCACTCATAAGGCAATTAAGCCCTCTCCATGAAAATTCTTTTACAGTGCTGTCAACATAGCTTGTGACTTGTCATTTATTTTACAAATTCATTTGTATTACTGTTAATTTTAGTTAGCTTGCGATTTGCTAATTACTTCAGAAATTTATTTCTGCTGTTTCCGTAAATTTCTCTTTCAGTTGTATTGTATTTCTGATGGTGTGGAAGAGAAGGCCTGATGGCCTTAACTCCACCAGAATAAATAAATAAATAAATAAATAAATAAATAAATAAATAAATAAATAAATAAATAAATAAATAAATTTTACCTACCCTGTGATTTGCTATTTAAAACATTCAACTAAACTTCTGTTGTTAATTTTACTCAGTTTGGAATTTGCTATTAATTTGTGTCTATTCTATTTTGTTTGTAATTATGATTTATCAATTAGTATATTACAGTAGTATATTATTGTATAGGCCTAATGTTGGGAAATAAACTACTAATCATTGCATACATTGCTGATTAAATACATATTACACTAATCAGACTTCAGATGTATACAAACAATAATTATTCTTCCTCTGACACATATACATCTTTATCATTATTATTATTATTATTATTATTATTATTATTATTATTATTATTATTATTCATACTTTAATGATACTTTATTATTATTTTATTATTAATATTATGAATTGTAATTTATTATTAATGTAATTATTGAGTGTACATAGTTAACACTGCCACCGGGTATTTACCCATTTGCAGTGTGAATAAATAAAGAAATAAAGAAATACATACATACATACATACAGACACATACATACATACATACATACATACATACATACATACATACATACCTACATAAAGTAAGTATATTTTACCCGAGATAGGGTTATAAATATAATTTAGTAACGAATACGTAAATAAACAGACAAAAAAATATATAACAAGGAAATTGTTTATGATTATATGTCGAAATCTCCCTTCATACTGCGCACATTGTATGAAATCCATAACAGATAAGGAGATATTAAAAATTTACTGCCAAGACTATCTGTAACGTCACGAAATTGAAGTTTGAATAAAGGATTATCGAGAAATTGAGCCTTTGGTCTTGAGTTCATAATGGTCACTCAAATGCTATAACTCTATAGCTGTTATATTATTTCTCTACTCTGTGATTTCGTTATTAACTTATCGGTTTATTACAGCCTATATTATATCCTATATGAATTACATAGAACGAACTTTTTCGCTTTAAAGATCATTTCCAGGTCCTTAAGGTTGAATTAATAACACTTTCATACATAGGCTATTTAAAAAATATGTTTATTTTAATTATAAAATTTATAATATAAAATGTTGACAAGATAAAATATGTAGAAGCAATATTTTCAGAAAGAGAAAAAGCAATTGGTTCGGTCACTGACTGAGAAGAAACTGTTTACTGAAAGATGCATTGAAAGGAATGGTGAACGGGAGAAGAGTTCGGGACAGAAGAAGATATCGGATAATACACAACACTAAGATACATGAATCATATGTGGAGACTAAGAGGACGGGAGAAAATAGGAAAGATTGGAGAATGCTGGGTTTGAGTGAAAGATCTGTCCTTGGGCAGAGAACTATAAATGAATGAAGCAATATTTGTTACAACATGTTTAAATCATATAAATCAAAATAATTGCGCTACCTTATACAAGTATATCGGTTGTTCTGTATGAGAGAGGATCAGAGATTAAATGTGTTCGAGAATAAAGTGCTTAGGAAAATATTTGGGGCTAAGAAGGGTGAAGTTACAGGAGAATGGAGAAAGTTACACAACGTAGAACTGCACGCATTGTATTCTTTACCTAACATAATTAGAAACAAGAAATTCAGACGTTTCAGATGGGCAGGGCATGTAGCACGCATGGGTGAATTCAGAAATACGATGAAAGAGTAATGGAACGGAGAAAAATTCTCTCAGTTTTAAGTTCCAACTCTTGGGTTCCCTCTAGTGGCCGCCCTCTGCACTACGTCATAGAGCTCTATGAACGTAGGACCGAAGTCCATACATGTGCTGAGGTGCACTCGTTATGAGTGACTAGTTGGCCGGGATCCGACGGAATAAGCGCCGTCTTAAATTACGAAGTGATTTACGCATATCATATATATTATTTTATGTATCGAAGTACATATGATATTTCCATGCAGATGTTCTGCGTCATCATACGATGAAAGAGTAATGGAACGGAGAAAAAAATTCTCTCCGGCGCGCGGCGCCGAGATTTGAACCCTGGTTTTCAGCTCTACGTGCTGATGCTTTATCCACTAAGCCAATAATATATATGATAAGCGTAAATCACTTCGTGATTTAAGACGGCGCTTATTCCGTCGGATCCCGGCCAACTAGTCACTCATAACGGGTGCACCTCAGCACATGTATGGACTTCGGTCCTACGTTCATAGTCCTCTATGACGTAGTGCAGAGGGCGGCCACTAGAGGGAACCCAAGAGTTGGAACTTAAAACTCAGACGATTCTGTCCGGCGTCGGGGTGGGTATCCGGTGTGGCTTAGTGGATAAAGCATCAGCACGTAGAGCTAAAAACCCGGGTTCAAATCCCAGCGCCGGAGAGAATTTTTCTCCGTTCCATTACTCTTTCATCGTATGATGACGCAGAACATCTGCATGGAAATATCATATGTACTTCGGTACATAAAATAATATATAGAATTCAGAAATGCATAAGTATAGAGTTTTAGTTGGGAAACAGAAGAAAAATATGTTTGGTGAGGTCGAGACGTAGATGGGAGAATAATATTAAAATGAATTTGAGGAAAGTGGATTATAATGCTAGGGACTGAATTAATTTTGCTCAGGATAAGGAACGACCTATGGCGTGCTTATGTGAGGGTGGCAATGAACCTCCGGGTTCTCTAAAAGCCATTTATAAGTATTTATGAAGTTATAATTGAACTTACGTTCCTGTTGGTCACTGGCCTGAAATGATCTTGCTGCGTCGAGTTGCAATTATCAAATGTTATTACAAAAGGTCCAGCGGACAAATATATGCATGGCGGAAATTAATGATAGATGGTCGGAACTATTTTTTAGAGTTGAGGTTTACAGAGTATTACAGTACATGTGTTTAATATTTGTTCTCTGAACCAGAACAAAAACCTAATCAAAAACTGAAATAGGTAAACAGCAGTTTAATTAATAAACAAAATCTTATATCTATATTAATATATGCTTGATTGTGCCGATACATCCTGAACTGAGTATACAGGACAGCTTAATTGAATAAACGGAAGTTTAGTTCTTGTATAAAATTTGCTTAGGCGAATAAATAAATTCTTAATTGAGTCGCTATATTCTGAACTTAAGGGCAAGAACCTACAGGAATGAACAAATATGTGCCAAAATTAACATTTTTTTTTATTTTTAGCCTAAAAATACTTCATAGTATCGACTTCATTTGAGCGAAATTTCAAGGTCGTTAGAAAGAACTGAGTTTTAAAACATTTTTAACCCTTAAATTGGCAAAACTTCATTTCTCACACTAGTTTATTAAACCTTGTCGGACTGTAAAGAAAACAACTATCGCAATGTTCATATTTTATAATATGGGCTATTCCATATGAAATCGGACAACAAAATACCATGACATGTCAGAATTTTCTGAAAATTCGTACAGAGATTTAGTATGTAGGAACTAGTAAATGTACAAATTTTGACTTTCTTTAGCTCAGTAGTTTTTCAGATAAAATTCCTTAAAATTTTGTATTTTATTCTTACTTTCAACGCGTACTACTACGTCTGGTTTCGAAATAAAAATTTAAGGTATAGCTAATTTTGTAGTGCATATTTAAGTGTATTAATGAGGTATAACACATATATTTTGTTTGTGGAAATTATGGATATATTGTTTTTTTGTGATTTAAAACATGTTTCCACCAAAAAAGTATGGTTATAAAATACTAAGAATATTAGTTTTTGTTGAGACAAAAACCGTACATTTTTTTTTAAATGCTGTTTTAAATGAAAAGCCTTAATAGTAATATACGTTACATGAGCGGTATGTTGACGTTTTCATGGTCGAGGAAAAGATTGAAAAAGCGAAACGTAGTTGAGATTTTTTAATTTCCGAGAACATGAAAACAAACATACCGCTCGTGTATCGTACATTATTTTGTGCGAAGATCGTTTATTACATACCTGAAAGAGGAATTTCTAATTAGTTGCAATGAAATCTCCATCTTGGTTTCTGTTTAATGACGGCAACTTCGGAAAACCAAAATATCTTTCTTCAACATTGTTGCTATAAAATGTTTTCTGTGTTTACTATACTCCAGCAGGCCGTGATATACGTCTGTCTTTTTTTCCCCAGTCTATAAATGCGAACTTAAAACAAACGGTAAGATTATGTAATGATTTATTTTTCATTTTAATATTTTAACAATATTATTTATATAACATATTGCAGTAATAACATCGGCATCTGGAATCTTGTTGATTTTTTCACGGCTTCCTTAATGTTACTTGTATCAGGAATGCAATAACTTTCGTGGAGTAGTAGACTTTACTTAATTTTTTGCAGATATTTAAAAACAATAATTAACATTGCAATTTAGGTGAAATTGCAGTGGTAAGTTTCCAATTTATAATTATTACTATGTTAAACGTCTCTAAAAATAATATGTTAAGCCTAAAGCAGTAAAATGAATGTCGCGCTTAAGCGGTAAGAAGAGGGAAATTGTTATGTATGTTACGTTGGGAATACTGAATGTGGTATTTCACTCTTACCGCGTATTGATTCTGTGCGGAAAACAAGCAAATACGCACGATCTCGCACAAAATAAATATTTCAAATCTCGCTATAAAAATGGACGCTCCCTTAAGCTTCATGCGGAGATGTGAGAGGAGACAGAATATTCTTATCAGCTGGCCTTGAGTGATCTCAAACATCTGGCGTTGTCACAACACAAGGAATGAGACGAATACGTGACCCACCAGCCAATCTATTGTGATTTTTATTGCAAGGTGACAGTGGTTATTCAATTCCAATGTTTGAGATTGTTTCCTTCATTGTGTTGCAGTAAATTAAAAAAAAACTGTTATATTAAGGTAAGATAGTGATTACGTATTGTCTTAAAAGCAAGAATTATACCAATCGTAACCATCAGTAAACAGTAACAGGTTAGTGTAGTGATTATGTAATAACTGAATAAAATAATTTTAGTACTCAGATAAATATATCTTTCATTTCGAGTTGTTTTCGAATCCGTGAACTACTCGCATGACGTAACTTATGAGCTGCTAGCGTTGGCCAACCACGCGCACGCTCAGCTGGCTGTGGGATGGAGCCGCGCGGCGAAGAAATCCACAATGAGAAATATTTTCTTTATTTTATTTTCCACCCTTACCCAAAGAAAATTTTGCATCTGTAAACTGTGTTTTATTCTATATTAAGTCACCTATATTGTCGTATTTTTATTTTTTAGCTATTTCGTCAAGGAAAAAAAGTAATATAAATAAATCTGCCTAGTCAAGTGAATGTTACATCAGCTTCTTATCTATGCAGATGACGTGAATATGTTAGGAGAAAATACACAAACGATTAGGGAAAACACGGAAATTTTACTTGAAGCAAGTAAAGCGATCGGTTTGGAAGTAAATCCCGAAAAGACAAAGTATATGATTTTGTTTCGTGACCAGAATATTGTACGAAATGGAAATATAAAAATTGGAGATTTATCCTTCGAAGAGGTGGAAAAATTCAAATATCTTGGAGCAATAGTAACAAATATAAATGACACTCGGGAGGAAATTAAACGCAGAATAAATATGGGAAATGCCTGTTATTATTCGGTTGAGAAGCAATTATCATCTAGTCTGCTGTCCAAAAATCTGAAAGTTAGAATTTATAAAACATTTATATTACCGGTTCTTCTGTATGGTTGTGAAACTTGGACTCTCACTCTGAGAGAGGAACATAGGTTAAGGGTGTTTGAGAATAAGGTGCTTAGGAAAATATTTGGGGCTAAGCGGGATGAAGTTACAGGAGAATGGAGAAAGTTACACAACACAGAACTGCACGCATTGTATTCTTTACCTGACATAATTAGGAACTTAAAATCCAGGCGTTTGAGATGGGCAGGGCATGTAGCACGTACGGGCGAATCCAGAAATGCATATAGAGTGTTAGTTGGGAGACCGGAGGGAAAAAGATCTTTAGGGAGGCCGAGACGTAGATGGGAGGATAATATTAAAATGGATTTGAGGGAGGTGGGGTGTGATGATAGAGACTGGATTAATCTTGCTCAGGATAGGGACCGATGGCGGGCTTAAGTGAGGGCGGCAATGAACCTTCGGGTTCCTTAAAAGCCATTTGTAAGTAAGTAAGTAAGTAAGTAAGTCAAGTGAATAAGAATTTTTCAAAATCCCTCCATAGTCATTATATTACTCTCTGAGTCTGCTTTAAAAAGAGATGTCGTTGAAAATCCTAGGACTAAATGTCTCTGAGCAATGTTCTTCCAAATCTAAGAATTTTATGAAAGTACGATAAATTTGACTCTCTATAAAATGAAAAGTAATACTAGTTGGGGATATTTTAACCCACCATTAGGCTTGTCCAGTGAAGGCCTTTCAATGAAGAAGCACCTTTCTTTTTTTTAAATGCGAGGTCAAATTTTCTGAAATTTTGTTCGATTTCATATGGAACAGCCCATATGTTGTACAATATTGTACAGTATTGTGTAATTCTGATTATTTTATTTTCCTACCAATTTTTTTATTCTTCTATTAAAATTGTAGCATATATTAACCTGTTACATTCTATAGGATACTTTGTGAACTTAAGGGTTTAATAGTCGCTGAGCTCCAGTCCCTTTACTCTATGCTCAAACTTCTCCGTTGAATATTCGGAGTTTGTGTACTTAACATTTTTCAGCATTTAATATGTAATATCTGAGACAATAATATGATAATTGAATTACATTTTCAGGGCATATTCTCACATTATACATGAATAATTCTGTTAGAGAAAATTTTCAAATTGCGAATTAAAGAATAAGTTAAAAATAGTCGTGCAATTTTTCTTTCTGTCCATAATAATGCAAGATAAAAATAGAAATAAAAATAAATATAAATATAAATATATATATATATTTCCTGTAGGTCCTTCCCCTTAATATTTTAAAGCTTAAATGGATAAGGAGAAGTTTAAATTTAATAAATGAATCTTAATATGTAAACGTGAATGTGTGTGTATGGGTGTTTTTTCTCTATACAAATCTACAAGCTTTGACCGATATTTGCCAAAGTTTGTACATTTAACCTTCATAGCCAGGAGAAAAATATATAGGCTACATTAAAATTGGACAAATGCACATTAAATTAAAATAGTACATTATGCAACGAGCCTATAATGATAGTAATTAAGAAGCGAGTATGGATGTTTATGGAACGAGCGCAAGCGAGTTTCATAATTTTCATACGAGCTTCTTAATTACCATTATAGGCGAGTTTCATACGACTTTTTATGCTCGACCATATTTCTAATTTGAAATTATTCAGATTATTTGTATCTGAAAAGATCGGAAGTGACCTTGTTCTAGGTCGTGAATTGTGAGATGTGCGCAGACGCGAAAGTATTGATTTTTTCCGAGGAACAATAATGTCATTGACCTTGACGTAGTCCCGTTAAACTTGTTAATATTATAATATTATAACCTTGATTATTGAATTCGACATTGAAAAACGAGATGACAAATTGAATTTATTTGAATATTATTTACAATTAACGCTAATTATTATAGTAACAGAACATAACCTTCTGCGACAGTATTGGATTTCCAGCCTCCGTGACTTTTCGCTAATTCTCTTTCGATTGCATATCCGAGAATAATCGATACTTGCGGTTTTATAACGGTACAAAGCTGACTTGTCATTGGCTGAACACCTGTAAGCTGAGTTGTCATTGGCTGAACATCTGTACTTTAATGAGTAGGTGTACTTTAATGATATGCATTAAAGGACTGCTACCAGGTGTATAACTACTACATTTCGGCATGGTCGAGCATAAAAATAAATAAAAAACAAAAGTGAATATGGTCAAACATTCATGTATAATATTAAAATACAATCGTCTACAGTCAATTGTTCTTTATTATTATCTGTTGTGTATTCAACATCGAATTTCACGAGGCCGTGAAAAAAAAAATAACACGAAATTAACTAACATTACTGATATATCATGAAGCCCAAAATCTAGACAATTCATGCAATTTCCGCAATCCAGGACTGCATTATGAATTTCTCGATGCTGTTGTAGATAGTGAGCAGGCTGTGTTTATCCAACCGAATTCTTGAATTCTTTGAAACCACAAAGATTGCTAGCATATAATTTAATACTTAATATTGAATCATCAATAGTACTATTGCGAAATATTGACCCACCAAAATTTTATTATGCAATGGGACAAGAACTGGTGTGAAGAAAACTCATGCAAAACATATTAGAAGTGACAGTATTAACTGACAAAACGAAAGGTGAAGATGATCTAATCCCACATATTTCTATGATAGCCACTAAAATGTCTTTCGATTTTAAGCAACTGCAATTTCAGTGCGACTAGCATTTTTGTAACGGCTGTATTAAAATAAAGCTCAAGGACAGTCGCTTAAAATTGCAGACATTCACTTAGAAACTCCGTGTTTTTCACATTGTCAATTATGTAACTTGCTTTACAATTCAATGATATTTCTGTCATGTTCCTAATGCAGTAGGCCTATGTGAATGTGCGTAAACCCACTGAAAATAACACTGTATTAATTCTAAAATACATATCTCTCAAAATATTGTTGCTCATCTCCAAAAGTGTGTTCTTGTAAAATTCTATGTGTATAATCATGTTGTCAATGTAGTAGGCTATGTTAAGGGTTGTGGAAAGAACGATCTCTTAATTTCTGAAATATATGTATCTCAGGATATTATCCTTTATGTTAAACAATGACTTCTTGCGAAATTATACTGTAACTTTATTCTGCATATAAAATAAAATATAATATAATGAATATGTTCTGAATTTGTGAGATTTAATTTCTCAAGTCATAGGACTATTTAAAAAATCCGGGTATGATATAAATGGTCGTACAGGAGTCAAGGGGTGAAAAATCTTCCAATATGAATTAAATTATATATACTGTACGTATATATTGATTTTTTGATACGACCAATAGCCGGCTCTCGATGACACCCCAAAGGATTCAGATTAACAAGGATTGGGAACAAGGGAATTCCCTATTTATCGTCAGCTGTCTCTGAAGTTCAAGGGAAAGCACACAGAGGCATGAAATTACGTGAAATGTATGTCAGCACAGCTTCAGATCAATATACAGATACGATGAAAGAGTAATGGAACGGAGAAAAATTCTCTCCGGCGCCGGGATTTGAACCTGGGTTTTCAGCTCTACGTGCTGACGCTTTATCCACTAAGCCACACCGGATTCCACCCCGGCGTCGGACAGAATCGTCTCAGTTTTAAGTTCCAACTCTTGGGTTCCCTCTAGTGGCCGCCCTCTGCACTACATGTGAACTTCGGTCCTAGGTTCATAGATATCTATGACGTAGTGCAGAGGGCGGCCACTAGAGGAACCCAAAAGTTGGAACTTAAAACTGAGACGATTCTGTCCGACGCCGGGGTAGAATCCGGTGTAGCTTAGTGGATGAAGCGTCAGCACGTAGAGCTGAAAACCCGGGTTCAAATCCTGGCGCCGGAGAGAATTTTTCTCCGTTCCATTACTCTTTCATCGTATGATGACGCAGAATATCTTCATGGAAATATCATATGTACTTCGGTACATTAAAAAATAATATATACAATATACAGATGTTATATTATTTTATCTTTGCCTCTATTCAAAGTCACATTTGCGATGGGGAGAAAAGGAGATGGCAGAAATTTTTACACAATCACTTGTATAACACTACGTAATATTTTTTTTTACTTCATTTCATTACTCTTCATTGTAGCCTATTTTCATCTCATGTTTCTCCGAAATCAAACTGTACTTTATTTTTAAATTTATCATTGTTCCGTATTCTCTCCGCAAATCATATTGTATTTTATTTTTTATTTAATCTCTGCTTTGTATTCTGGATTCTAGCGGTCAGCCGTAGATGTCGGCCAGATGTCCCAAATTGTGGAATTTGTGTTTTTAATATGCTGACGCCCACGACTAAGATAAGCCACTTGAAATTTAACGGTCACTGACCGGCAGAAATAAAATGTAAGATCTGTAGAACATTGAGTCAACGCTATGATTACAAGGACCGAGGTATATATCTATGTTTTGCTGAACTTCAAGACAATGCTAATTGATTTAAAGTTTGTGACTGTAGCCTGTATAGGAATATTTTAGTTTGGTTTTGCTTTGTTTATAGTTTGATTTTTTCCTATTATTTTATTTATATTTCTGGTGATGTGGATGGCCTCAACTATACTACAATAAATAAACAGTTGAACGTAGGCACGTGATAAAATGTTTTCTTTTCGGTGCCTGATGTACAGCTGTTTTAAATTGAATTAACCCAGCCAGACATTTGTTCATTAATTCTTGTAAGTGACGCTATGTAAAGATTCGTCTTTGTAGACGAGGAAAGCTCAGTACAGACAATTCGCTTTGGTTGTCTACAGTTGAGTTTCCGAGATTTCCGGAAAGTCTAACACCAGTTTAATTAAAAATAGAGGCAAAAAGGAAAACCTGAGCAACGCCGGGTTCTTTCAGCTAATGAGTGCTTAATATAATAAAGGAGTGCTTAATAGAATAAGGAAACGCTTAGCTGGATAAATAAATACGTAAATCTTTTTAAGTGTGTAGATAAAAATGAAATGGAGAAAAAAGATAATGAAATAAAATTAATAAACGAATACACGCCCATACAGTATATTATACTGTAACCTGCTTCTTTAGGTACACGTAAGATTGTAGCTTCTTTCGCTGAACTGTCTTAACGAGGCATTATGCATCGTTGCTAGAGAAACATGTGATCGTTTTTTGTCACGTCGTAGTCGAGGAGAAGCAACAAAAACGAATCAAGAGAGTGGATTTCTGGCGTGATGAGTTTACCAGGCGCACACCGCAGTGCCTTGGAGTCCAGGGGCTTCGCATACACCCCCTGCAGAGATTACTACTACAGATGAAGTGAAGCCTGTATAACATCCCGTGAGAAAGTGTAATTTCTAGCCCCAATTGCTTACACAACTTGAAGGTTAAGACGCATTTCTAATGCGATGGATGTCAAAATCACGCTAACAGCATAATAAATTGATAATATATTCACTACCAGTAATATATTAGGTTCAACATTCATAAATGGTGACAAGCGCCTGCGTAGAATTCCATGAACTGAAACACGTGGTGTGGCGAAAAAGAATTAATTTTTAAAGCATTTATTTATAAGAATAAATTATTATGTAACATGATTGAATAAACTTGAATCATTGTTACGTCAATTGGTTGTGATAATAAATTTAATATAGGCATAATGAAATACGAGTATGTCCCTGAAATATTATTTTCCTTTCTCCTGAAATATGAATTACAGTTTAGTTTGTCACATTCTTATTCCGAGGAGGAGAATAGCAATGGCAAAGGAAGCTTTTAATAGAAAAAGGAGTATCTACTGCGGATCTCTGGAGAAAGAACTAAGGGAGAGACTAGTGAAGTGCTTTGTGTGGAGTGTGGGATTGTATAGAGCAGAAACATGTACAATTGTAAAAAAAAAGTGGCCGCACTCGTGAACAGCGAATATTTTCAAAGTCCACTTCGGGTCGCGGCGATGTTACACGATGCATGTGCTTGTACAAGCAGTTCCAGAACTATGAAAGTGTTCCATATCTGCGCCTCGTAGACCAGCGGTAGAGTGCTTGTTTAATGATTCAAAGGTTGTGGGTTCGGGCCTTCTTCAAGCTTTCATTTTATTTTTAATCGTTCTTTAGCGATGTAAATGATATTCAAATTATCATTTATATCCAGTTATCGTTCTTTATGGATATCACGTTATTTATATTTTGTTATCGTTCTTTAGAGATATGAATAAAATTCAAGCCATCATTTGTATTCTGTTATCGTTTTATAATGATATGAATAATAATAATTATTATTGTATCTCCAATGGGGGTTAGCCGTATTTTACATATGTATGTTAGGGCTATAGTTTTATACAAAAAAATAAGCATAAAGAGAAATGGAAAAGAAAATTAAATTAGCTTACGCGATGTAAACAAAACATAAACAATCTGTAAATTAGGCATTGCGATTGCAAAATAAATATCAGTTATCAATTTGAAACATACAAAAACATTAACAACACACATACGTAACACTTCTATAACATAAACATGCAGCTTTTCGTACCATACATAATAAATTAATATACAATAGTCACACAAACACAATCAAACTATAATTACGACATTGCGACAACATCAAGCATCCCATAACTGACTCACATACATAACAAACCAAGCATCCGTTGCAACACATACACTTCAACATAGTAACCACACTTTTAAAAGTTACAAATTTGGCTCCAAGAAGAATAAATAGGACACTGTTACTAATTACTATTCTTCTACAATTTCTTAAATACATCTGTAATAAATCTGTGAAATTCCGATATGAATAATATTCACGTTTTTTATATTATTATTGTTCTTTAGCGATATAAATAATATTAAAGTTATCATTTATATTCTGTTTTCCTTCATTAGCATTATAAAATAATATTCAAGTTATTGATATTGTTATTGTTCTTTCGCAATATAAATAATCTGTATTTTATGTAAGTAATTATTATAACACAAATAACCATCTTTCATTGTAAAATAGGTTATTTTATTTGGATAATTAAATACGTATTATATAATATCTTATATTAATTAAACAAACCGTTATTTATCATTTATATTCTGTTATCGTTCTTTAGTGATACTGTATAAATAATATTAAAGTTATTTATATTGTAATCGTTCTTTAGCGATATAAATAACATAAATTTAATATTAGGTTTGGAAAAATCCAGTTGCATAACACTGGTATTAGTTTTTCTTTTTGTATTATTACATTATACTATCTTGAACCACAATAAAATGAAAAGGAGTAACGAGGAATTGAACCTGAGACGTTGACATCTAAATTCCGACGTTCGTCCGCTGAGCTACGAGGGCAAAAGTGTGGAAACATTTTCGGAAAAATTGGCCCAATCACACTCTAAGATTTTCTGGTGATTCGTAGAAGCTATTCCAGGATGCGGGGGGCAAAGGCTAATTGAGATTTCCCGGTCTCTGATCGGGTCAAACATCCTGATAGAATTAATATTTAACCCTTGCCGTAACTTTCGGTGAAGTCCGGAGGGCCCAATTAGTCAAATCCACTCTCCTTATCTCCACGCTTGGGCCCCCTGGAATTTAATAAGATGCGAAAGAGATAGTGGTGTGCGGAAAGCAACGGGATGTTACCGCATTTGGGCCTATCCTTCCCAAGAAAAAATTGCAAACATGAACAAAGGAAGCTTTTAATAGAAGAAGAAGGATCTTCTGCGGACCTCTGGAAAAAGAACTAAGGAAGAGACTAGTGAAGTGCTTTGTGTGGAGTGTGGCATTGTATGGGGAAGGAACATGGACATTACGACGAAATGAAGAGAAACGAATTGAAGCATTTGACATGTGGATGTGGAGAAGAACGGTGCGTGTGAAGTGGACAGACAGAATAAGAAATAAAATTGTGTTTGAAAAAGTGAGTGAAGAAAGAATGATGCTGAAACTGATTATAAAGAGAAAAAGGAATTGGTTGGATCTCTGGTTGAAAAGAATAATAGACGACATTAGGATATGTGGATCATATGCGGAGACTAAGAGGAAGGCAGAAAATAGGAAAGATTGGAGATTGCTGGGTTTACAATGAAAGACCTGCCCATGGACAGAACACTTATGTAGGTATGTTCAAAATGCCTGGAATATCGTGTCTAAGAACAGTCGCTATTTGCAAAGACTAGTCAATTCCATGCCCACTCGACTGCAAGATGATCGAGATAAGAGGAAGATAGACTAAATATTGAATTGTGGCTTTTTGTTTTGTTTTTTGAACACACAGAATACTTCATTTATAACTGTAGATATCACGCAACGTGGTCCAACAACATGTAACATCGCCTGTCTCCGAATTGTAGCGAAGATACCCGAAGGGAACTTTGTTTCAGGAGAGCGGCCACTTTTTCTTTTGACAGCTGTACATTGCGACGAAGTGAAGAGAAGCGAATAGAAGCATTTGAAATGTGGATATGGAGAAGAATGAAGCATGTGAAATGCACAGACAGAGTAAGAAACGAAGCTGTGTTGGAAAGAGTGGATGAAGAAAGAATGATGCTGAAACTGATCAGAAAGAGGAAAATAATTTTGGTTGGGTCACTGGTTGAGAAGAAACTGCCTACTGAAGGATGCACTGGAAGGAGTGGTGAACGGAAGAAGAGTTCGGAGCAGAAGAAGATATCAGATGATAGACGACATTAAGATTATATGGTTCATATGAGGAGACAAAGAGGAAGGCAGAAAATAGGAAAGAGTGGAGGAAGCTGGGTTCACTTAACCTTGGGCTACACTCGTATATACTGCCTTTCAACATTACCTAATAGTGCTTCAAATCCCTTGCCCTGGTTATTAGAGAGTAAATTAACATGAACAAGAACAAGAACAAGAAGCCTTACAACTTATAGTTTCTAGGGATACTTATTGTTGCTCATTCGACTTCATTTAAAAGTTTGCCATTAAAATAGTTTTTCTTCCTTACTTTATCTCCAACTCTCTCTCTCTCTCTCTCCTCCTCTCCTTCTCTTCCACTCTTCCTCTCTTTCATTCTCTCTTCCTCCCTCCCTGTCCCACTCTCCCTCTCATCCTCTCTCTCTTCATACATTCTCCCTCGTCCTCTCTCCCTCCTCTCCCTTCCTTTCTTGCTATCTTTCTTCTCGCCTTATTTCTTTCTTTCTTGTTCTTTCTCTTTTCTTTCTTTATTCTTTTTACTTTTTTTCGTTTCTCTTTCCTTCTTCCTTTTTCTTTTTTATTTCTTCCTTTTTATTTCCTTCTTCCTTTTTCTTTTTTATTTCTTTCTTCCTTTTTCTTTTTCTTTCCTTCTTCCTTTTTCTTTCTCTTTCCTTCTTCCTTTCTCTTTTTTATTTCTTCCTTTTTCCTTTTTATTTCTTTCTTCCTTTTTCCTTTTTATTTATTTCTTCCTATTTCTTTTTATTTATTTCTTCCTACTTCTTTTTCTTTCCTTCTTTTTCTTTTTTATTTCTTTCTTCCTATTTCTTTTTCTTTCCTTCTTCCTTTTTCCTTTTTATTTTTTTTCCTATTTCTTTTTATTTCTTTCTTCCTATTTCTTTTTCTTTCCTCTTCCTATTTCTCTTTTATTTCTTCCTTCCTTTTTATTTGTTTCTTCCTATTTCTTTTTCTTTCCTTCTTCCTTTTTCTCTTCTATTTCTTTCTTTCTTTTTCTCTTTTATTTCTTTCTTCCTTTTTCCTTTTTATTTCTTTCTTCGCATTTCTTTTTCTTTCCTTCTTCCTTTTTCTTTTTTATTTCTTTCTTCCTATTTCTTTTTCTTTCCTTGTTCCTTTTTCTTTTTTATTTCTTTCTTCCCATTTCTTTTTTCTTTCCTTCTTCCTTTTTCTCTTTTATTTCTCTCTTCATTTTCCCTTTTTATTTCTTTCTTCCCATTTCTTTTTCTTTCCTTCTTCCTTTTTCTCTTTCATTTCTTTCTTCCTATTTCTTTTTCTTTCCTTCTTCCTTTTTCTTTTTTATTTCTTTCTTCCCATTTCTTTTTCTTTCCTTCTTCCTTTTTCTCTTTTATTTCTTTCTTCCTTTTTCCTTTTTATTTCTTTCTTCCTAATTCTTTTTCTTTCCTTCTTCCTTTTCCTCTTTTATTTCCTTCTTCCTTTTTCTTTTTTATTTGTTTCTTCCTATTTCTTTTTCTTTCCTTCTTCCTTTTTCTTTTTTATTTCTTTCTTCCTATTTCTTTTCCTTTCCTTCTTCCTTTTTCTTTATTTCTTCCATTTATTTTTTCCCTTTCTTTTCCTCTTTCTTTTTCTTTCCCTCTTCCTTTTTGTTTTTTTTTTTTTCCTTTCTCGTGTTTAATCCCCTCCTCTTTTACCAACTTACACTCAAATGCAATGTTGCTATACCTTTCTACCAACTCTACACTCCCTCACAATGTAAGCCTCCCTTACCGTGTGGTCAGAACGATGCAGGATCACTGCGGAGTCTTCACAAAACAAGTACAATATAATTAACAAACGCCCAGTCCCGTACAATTCTGATAAATCCGAGCCCACACCAAAAAGTCGAGCCACGGACCACTTGGT
The DNA here is from genome assembly GCF_040183065.1 of Periplaneta americana. Classification (NCBI taxonomy): domain Eukaryota; kingdom Metazoa; phylum Arthropoda; class Insecta; order Blattodea; family Blattidae; genus Periplaneta; species Periplaneta americana. The sequence continues at coordinate 133,131,908 of NC_091125.1, forward strand.
TAGAAAGCGTGCTCGCTGTCTACTGAGCCATAACGACTTATTATTATTATTATTATTATTATTATTATTATTATTATTATTATTATTATTATTACAGATGGAATCAATATATCCTCAATCGGATAAATTTAAATATTAAACACAAATGATGTGCAGTAAGCATGGTGTTCCAGTAGATGCAGTGTTTAGAGTCACGCCTCCGGGCACCGTCTTAAAAAAAGAGAAGCGTTGTTGTCTCTATTGCCGGTTGTATCCACCTGGAATACAGATGCGGGACCTGACCTAGGCACATTAATCTGGGGCCTGCGCGGTAAGGGGTCACGGAGGGTCAGGCGGCTGCAGTCAGCTGACCCCCCGAACATTTATCCAGGCCCAGGCCACTGCCTTGTGTCCGGGGAAGGGAGATGTCCTAACTTTTCCATGATAGCAAGTTAAAACTCCATTCGAGACAAACTTTAAAGCAAGTGTACATTCGTATATGAAACTTACGACATTCATGTTTGCTCCTCTTCTTCGTTTTCCTCTACTAAAGACCTGTCAATATGTGTAACGGATTAAAATGAATTTCGTAGGTGTATATTAATCAAGCATAATTATCTCCATGACATGAAAGCGTTTGTTTTTTGTCCGTAACTCCTACATTATTATTAACATCTACTGATATAATGAAAACCTCTTTGCAGTGCCAAGTATCTCGAGACAATAACAATCAGTGTCGCCATGCTAAGATTTTTTAGTTGGTTATTTAACGACGCTGTATCAACTACTAGGTTATTTAGCGTCGATGGGATTGGTGATAGCGAGATGATATTTGATGAAATGAGGCCGAGGATTCGCCATAGATTACCTGACATTCGCCTAACGGTTGGGGGAAACCTCGGAAAAAAACAACCAGATAATCAGCCCAAGCTGGAATCGAAATCGCGCCCGAGCGCAATTCCGAATCGGTAGGCAAGTGCCTTATCCGAATAAGCTACGCCGGTGGTGCTATGATTTTACGCTACAGATATGCTACGTAATGGTGGTAAAGTCGAATGAATTTAGGCGGAAATATTTTCGTTGCACAGAAAGATGCAGCCGACCTGATCCATATAAACAAAACTGGAAGACAACGGCAAGAAACAGGGAGAAATGAAAGAGAATGAAAGCGAGGTTATGGTCCGAAAACGGGCCGAAGCACCATAGGATGCTCATGATATTTTCATTATAACTGTCAGATACGAAATCCCATACTACGAAACAATCTAAACATTGTATTTCTTCAGTAAGAAGAATCATAATCTATGCCTTTCTTCATCTCTCACACTGCAATGAAAAGTTACCAGCAGGCAATTCTTCTCTCTTGAAAAATTCTTTCGAACTTTGATGTAGGAGATCATGGGAAAATGTATATCATTCGTACAGGATATTGCATAATAAAGAATAAGAAAGTCCCGAGTTTTTTTATATACAGTAAATTCAGAGCGGTATCACACACAAATACTAACACCGTATTTTTTTTTAACGTTTTCAGATAGCGAGAGACAATGCATATTTGTAACATTTTATTAGAGCACACATTGGAATTAATAGGGGAGGCTTTTGATGGCAGGATCATTCCTAAACGTTATGGCCCTCACGTTCCCCAGACCTTACCGTGTTCGAGTATTACTTGTGGGGAACCCAAAAAAGAAATATACAAGAATACCCTTCCCCCGTTACAGACGAACATAAAAACAACATAAGGACAGAAAATAGAAGAATTACGGAATAACTTTCAAGTGTGAATCACCGATAGGTATAAAAATATACATACACAAAGAGATACAAAAATTTGCAGAAAAAACATACACAGATAGATACAAAAATATGCAATAAGATGTACACAGATAGGTACAAAAATCTGCAGACAGACATACTTAGATAGGTAGAAAAGTCTGCAGACAGACATACACAATGAGGTCTAAGAATCTGCAGACAGATATACACAGATAGATAGAAAAGTCTGCTGACAGATATACACAGATAGGTACAAAAATCTGCAGACAGATGTATACAGATAGGTACAAAAATCTGCAGACAGACATACTTAGATGGGTAGAAAAGTCTGCAGACAAACATACACAGTGAAGTCCAAAAATCTGCAGACAGATATACACAGATTGGTAGAAAAGTCTGCAGACAGACATACACAGTGAGGTCCAAAAATCTGCAGACAGATATACACAGATTGGTAGAAAAGTCTGCAGACAGACATACACAGATAGGTACAAAACTCTGCATAGATATACATAGGTACACAAATCTGCAGATAGACATACACATATAAATAGGTACAAAAATCTGCTGACAGGCGTACAAAGATAGGTGTAGACCATACCTGCACAAACAGCGCTCAACGAGCGCGCGCACTCCTTCGGAGCGGGAGAGCCGTATTTACCGCTCGCCGAAACGGAGAGGAAGATATGTCAAAATGACATAGACTTGCTATAGGTAGAGGAGAGGGAAACGACCACTCAGTTATCTAGTGGAGTGCAGTGTGTAGGCCTATTCTCAGTAACTGTTTCACGTTGCTTACCTACTGCTACAGTACAGTATGGAGGAATCTAAATGACGGAACATACTGTAACATTTAACATTTAACGATTTACAGCTCGAACTTATTGATCTTCAATGTGGCCTAAGGGCTAAAGATCGTTTGAATAATAGTACTAGCCTGGTTGAGTTTTACAAGACTAAACATTAGCAATAATATCCACGACTACACAGGCTGGCTGTGAAAATGATTGCTATGTTTGGCTCAACATTTATATTTGTGAGCAACTGTTTTCTATAATCAACTTTAATCAAGGCATACATCGAACATCTGCGATCAGTAGGCTACTGTTTCTTTCAGCTGCCAACAGCATAAAACCTCGTTTTGATGTACTGATAAATACAGATATAACAAAATGATATTACACATTTAAGTAGCTATAGAATTTCTATTATTTCTGTAAAATAAATATTTCTTTATTAATTAATAATAGTCCAAGATAGTTTTGCAAACACCGAACGGGAATTCATTTCATAAACACTCGTAATAGTATCCTTTTGTGTATATTTTGTACGAGATCACCCCTTCTTCCAGTCCACCCTTATACTGGGTGTTCAGTTCAAAATGTGTCATGGCTCGCTGTATGCCGTCATGTGGCTAGCCGATGAGCCTAGAGAATTCAATCTTCCTACACTTCCGCAGAGGTGTATAACCTAAGAGGCAGAGAAGTTGCCTAGCAAGTACGGCGTTCATTCTGAAGAGTACGTACCGATACGTACGGTAACGCCGGTAGTGGCAGGAATGTGAACTATTTGGAAATACGTACTGTCGGGATATGGGGAGAAGGTTAAGACGATTACTTACGTATTTGTTGACATTAACTTCGACGGTCAACATGGACACGGAGCATTTGATTTGTGTTGTGGAATGTTACCGTACGCAACCGATGATAACAAATACCCTGCGTACGACTTGCCGGCGCAAAACACAGTTCGAAAGAGGTTATGGTAGCACACAGACCGTACAGACCGCCATCTGTTGCTACGACGTTCAAGTTATACCGTACACGTTCTCAAGTTCAGATTGAAGAACGCCTTAAATAATAGGCAACTTCTCTAACATATAAGCTGAAACTCGCTTCAAATCGGTGACCCAACAACAGTGACGTCATGACACACTTTGAAATGAACACCCAGTACAGAGAGCAGCTAATACCTGCATTCCGCTCATGAGCTGTGAGCCGGCTCGAAGAGCGCAAACCTTGTGCAGGCCTGGTGTAGACAGACGTACACAGATAGGTACGAAAATCACAGATAGGCCTAGGTACAAAAATGTGCAGACAGAGGTACAAAACTCTGCAGATAGACATACATAGATAGATAGACACAAAAATTCGCAAACAGACTCAGATAAGTAGAAAAATTGCAGACAGACTTACACAGATAGGTAAAAAAAATCTTCAGACAGGATTAGAAATAGACATAGGCCTACAGACAGAAATTTGGACTGATAAACGTGCAGGAAGACAGACAGACAAACAGAGAGTTAGAGCGGGTAAACAGACGGACAGACAGACAAGTGGACGGACAGACAAGAACGAATACATGTACAGGAAGACAGAGAAGGTGGCATATATACAGACAGATTTTTTTTCCGTATCAAATGTGCGTCATATTTGAATTCTATCACGTCTCTCGAGATTCCTCTTTTTGCAGTGTCACGAAGTTTATCCTACACGAGAAGTGAAGTCACCGACCTAAGTCACTTTTGCTCCCGGTTGTCTAGCACTGCTGTTGCTGTTCTTGTGGTAATAACATTCACTTCGACAGTTGAAGGTGAGGTGAGAGGAGACCCCCAGCTGGGGTGCGAAGGCTGCACGTTTCATTGGTGAAGTGAAGACACACGTCACGTCGTACTCACGAGTCAGGTGTCCTGTGTTCCCGACCAACTCCACGCTCATTGTTCATTTTAAACGGAGATGCTTTGGAAGAAATACTTCTGAGCTTCACCTTGTTTACTATATGCAGTCTTATTTAATACACGTAAGAAATTATTTTGTTGCTTATGAACTCACTTGGCACGAACATTTTTGGTTCTTGCACTGTCACACATTTATGAATATTCAAAATTTCAGAACTGCATATCGACCCCATTATAATGGAAGACAAAGGAAAACTGATATAATGTTGGGTTTGTTATTAATATTGCATCCGTTACAAAGACAAGCAACAGTTTTCGATACGTTCGCCACAGTAATTTTCCAGTCCTGAATTCGTTTCAAGAGATATTCTGCAATCCTGGATCCTTGCCAAGAAGTACAGTAATCTCTAGTTCTGAATTTGTTAATCCAACAGTCATTTTTCAGTCTTAGATCCTATATTTTTATTTTTTACTAGCTGTACCCGTGCGCTCCGCTGCTATTGTTAGAAATAAATATAAAGTAATTGCATAATTAAAATAGGACATTTGGTCCAGGGAATATTCGTGTTTGATAGAAGGATAAATCGTTTAATATGTCACTTAATTTAAATTGTATTTAAATAATTAAAATGCGATCATTTTGGTCCAGAGACCACTCATTTAGTGCAATGATAATTCCTTTAAAATATTTCTTAATTGTTATTACATGCAAATAATTAAAATATGATCATTTGGTTCAGAAAACATCCGTTTTTGGTGCAATTTGGTCCCATCAAAATTTTGCTTGGAATGGAACGTATCACAAATCATTTTTAAAGAAACTTTTGTTATGCAACATTTTTCACAAAAATTAATAATAAGGGAGATATTTCAATTTATTTAATTCAAGCCCCCTTATAACCTCCCTTTTAAAGAAAGTATTTTGAATGCCATCCTATAGCCTAAAATCTAAGTTACAACGAACTTAATTTATATTTCAATTTTCATATAAATCGGTTCAGTCATAATAGCGTGAAAAGGTAACAAACATCCTGACAGACAGACAGATAGACAGACAGACAGACATCCAGACAGACAGACATACAAACAAAAATTTCAAAAAAGAGATTTTCGGTTTCAGGATGGTTAATTATACATGTTAACACCAATTATTTTTGGAAAATCGAAAATTACCAGAAACAATTTGGCTACAGATTTATTATTAGTATAGATTATAGTAAGTTATTTTACGACGCTTAGGTTATTTAGCGTCTGAATGAGATGAAGGTAATAATGCCGGTGAAATGAGTCCGGGGTCCAGCGCCGAAAGTTATCCAGCATTTGCTCGTATTGGGTTGAGGGAAAACCCCGGAAAAAACCTCAACCAAGTAACTTGCCCCGACAGGGAATCGAACCCGGGCCACCTGCTTTCGCGGCCAGACGCGCTAACCGTTACTTCATAGGAATGGACTTTAGATCCTATATACAGTGCAATTTTCCAATACTTGATGTGATGTAAAGCGGTACTTTGCGATAATGAATTAAGTTAAACAACGTAGAACTGCACGCATTGTATTGTTCATCTGACATAATTAGGAATACTAAATCCAGACGTTTGAGATGGGCAGGGCATGTAGCACGTATGGGCGAATTCCGAAATGCATATAGAATGTTAGTTGGGAAGTCGGAGGGGAAAAAGACTTTTGGAGAGGCCGAGATGTAGATGGGAGGAAAATATTAAAATTAATTTGAGAGAGGTGGGATATGATGGTAGAGAATGGATTGATCTTGCTCAGGATATGGGCCGATGGCGGGCTTATGTGAGGGCGACAATGAATCTCCGGGTTCCTTAAAAGCCATTTGTAAGTAAGTAAGGCTTGGATGGAATATATAATTTATTTTACCATTTTTACAATTTTCAAACGGCTCTCTTCCTTGCAACTAGGTTCTCTCTGTTCAATCCGTTCACAAAAATAAAAGGCAAATGCTTTCGAACTATTTCACGTGGCACAGAAGATGAAGACAATGAAGAAGAGACATAGCTTATTTAGTTTCTCAGAAATTAATGAAAGTGTACACCAGTCATATCAATTGATGCCCATAAGAGCAAGCGCGCGCTTTATAGCTCAGGAGAACCTGAGCGCTTTACAGCGGAAAGGAAAGAGACAGACGAAAGAGGTAGGCCTAGTATATGCCGCTTGGTCGAGCTATATTCAGGGATGGCCAGCACTTACTCAGTAGTTAGATAAAGGGAAGAGAACTTATTGAAACTGTATTCACGTTAATTTTTAGATTTGTCTGAGAAGTATAAGTGCATTATAAGAATGTAAGTTTTAATTTAAATGCTCATTTTTCACAAGGTCGAGTTTTTTATTCAAAAGAAATATTTTCTCAACCTTTCTTTATAGAAAAGTGAAATTTTCAGATATAGGCCTATTTATTTAGCCGCTTTACAGAATGTTTTCGTAAATCTAATATACCGTAAATACGTATTACTGAAGATAGTGTATTGGAAATTTTGAAAATATTCGTATGGAAATTGTTTGTAAGGAAATGAATTAACAAAGCAACTACTGTTACATCATAAGCAAAAGATATGTGCCCATATGTTGTAAAAATGTCAGCTCTATAGCTTCAGCACATTTCGAAAAAATAATTTAATATTCTGATGATAGGAAGTTGCTCACCAATATCACCTTAAAAGCATAATGCGATAAGAGTTTTGTTATGGATAATTAGTTACACTTAAAACATATACAGCATCTAGGTAACTTTGCTTTGTACTGTAATATCGTTTTGATTAGTTTACTTACTTCTTTTATAAAGCTAAAGGTACCACCAATACCAATTCCAACTTATCATGTCATACTCAATCTCTTTTTTTGGGATATAACTTTCTTTATGAATGATGTGTTTCATCCATTTAGTACAGTATAGTTGTACTACTATGGAATTTATGTGAATATTGCTTTTTAACTCTTTATTATGTTATTAAGATTTAAAACACAACTGCAATATTAAGAAATTGGTATTAGTACTTTTGTTTTACAGACAATATAGATAATATCGAACAGAAAGAAACCATATAAAATAATGACATAAAATTTCACGTTCCACCTGAAGCTTGTGCACCACTGTTTTCTTAATTCAACAGGCTGCTTATTCATATACACAACCCTTCCTCTTTTCATACTTAGCGCTTGATGCCCGCGCACGACTTCAGGGTCAGAAAAATGCGCTTGCTTTGACATCACTGGTGTACTTTCTTATGTAATACACTGTAGATGGAAATAGAGTGGACATAAAGTATTTGAGTTATTTTCTTGTAACCAGTTCTATAACGGTCTAGTCCTTGGATACTCCCACACAGGACACAAATCGATGACTGTTGGTATTAATAAAACCCACATGCCACAGAGTCGAACCGAGGACGTCAGCACTGAGAGATCGAGGTACTACCGCTAACTTAACCGAAAACAAAACGAGCACGAACTTTAACCTGCATCTGCGGCACTTTTCTAACCGCATTCACAAACACACGCACAGAGCGTTGCTAGGATACCCGTCATTAGCAACAACTGAATGTGCAGGCCGCAACAACCATTACGAGGGCCTAAATTGGAGTACGCAACTTGGTGGGACATGTGTAGGCTGGCAGATTAATTGTTAATGCAGCCATGGACGACGAGTTCTTAATCTGGGGTTCGTAGTACAGTCACGTCACTCATAGCTTTTTCCGTGAGACAGTTCATCATCATCATCATCACATCATCATCATCATCATCATCATCATCATCATCATCATCATCATCATCATCATTAGGGCTAGGATTTTGATGACCTATAAATCATAAAAAAATGTCCTAAAAACAATATATTTATGACCTAAAAATCTTTAAAAAATGCCCTTAAAAATGCCCTAAAAATTGATCTTACATTCTAAAATTGGCTTAGTAGGAAAAGGGGTTTTGTGCTACTTAATATTTAGACTAGTAATTAAATTAAGTTCTAGTACCAACATTTAAGTTTATTTAATTTTACATAATTTTTTCCAAGTGGTACATTTTAATTAATTATTTTACTTGATGTAGTTTCCATGTAGCCCATCACAAGGCCACTGTTATACGGAATTAGTAAGTATAGAGGAGTCTGTATTGAAGGGATGGTTGGACGGATCCATTATATGGGGTGTACTTCGTTAAAAGGGCAATATTTGTGTAGAAAAAGGATTAAAATATTATACAAAATAATGGGTATTGGCCACCGGCGTAGCTCGGTCGCTTAAGGCGCTTGCCTGCCGATCCGGTGTTCCTCTAGGGCGCGGGTTCGATTCCCGCTTGTTCTGATTATTTGGTTGGGTTTTTTCCGAGGTTTTTCCCAACCGTAAGACAAATGTCAGGTAATCTATGGCGAATCCTCAGCCTCATCTCGCCAAATATCATATCACTATCACCAACTCCATCGACGCTAAAAATAACCTCATAGTTGATACAGCGTCCTTAAATAACAAGGTAAGAAATAAAGGGTATTAATGGACAAAATATGTAGACGAAATATCAAAGGAAATAAACATTATTTTATATTATTAATGGGGATTTGTGGCCAAAATTAAATGAAAATGTCTAAAAAATATCTGAATAACACAAAAGATGCTCTTATGAGTTGAAACAGGCAAAAAATGCAAAAAAATGTCCGAACAAATATATCTTAAAACACTCAGTTTATCACATAACATATAAATACTAAAGAGGCTATATTTCTGGCTTACTAGGAAAAAGATGCAATTTCATCAAAATCCTAGCCCTAATCATCATCATCATCATCATCATCGTCGTCGTCGTCGTCGTCATCATCTTCATGTCTAAAAGTGGATTCACAGTGTTTGTCACTTAATAATAGCAATATGTAATTTTATGCAGATGGTATCGTAGCTATTTTTAATGGTTTTGTATGGTAGAAAACCTATCACAAAGCAAACCATAATTCTGAGGGAAAAGTCTAACATTTTTAGGCTTAATATTACTGTATTATGACATCAAATCCAGCGATCTTGTCTTAGTGTATGTAAATCAAGATAACAGTCGGTTGTTTTCCTGTCGCTTAGAAACGCAGAACTTGCCTCATAAATGCAATAATGCAAAACAAAGCCATAAACATACGTGAAGAAATAACACAGACCTTGCAATGACTTATCGATATGTTGCAACTATTCTGAGATCAGTGGCGTGCATTGAATTTAATCTCTATTGGGTGAGAAAGACATGGCGTCTCATGAAATGAAGTCAAGATTTTCTTCCAAATAAACTTTCAATATTGATATTCAGGTAACATATCTAATTTGTATTTAATAATAATAATAATAATAATAATAATAATCAGTGCGGTTTTAGACGTAATAAATCGACTATTAATAAGATTTTTTGTATTCGACAGATAATGGAGAAAAAAATGGGAGTATAAGGGTACAGTACATCACTTATTCAAAGATTTCAAAAAGGCATATGACTCGGTTAAGAGAGATGTTTTTATATGATATTCTTATTGAATTTGGTATTCCCAAGAAACTAGTTCGATTAATTGAAATGTGTCTCAGTGAAACTTACTAGTAGAGTCCGTATAGGTCAGTTTCTATCTGATGCTTTTCCAATTCATTGCGGGCTAAAGCAAGGAGATGCACTATCACCTTTACTTTTTAACTTTGCTCTAGGAAAGCTAAAGACAACAGACAGGGTTTGGGATTGAACGGGTTACATCAGCTCCTTGTCTATGCAGATGACGTGAATATGTCAGGAGAGAATCCACAAACGATTAGGGAAAACACGGAAATTTTACTTGAAGCATGTAAAGCGATAGGTTTGGAAGTAAATCCCGAAAAGACAAAGTATATGATTATGTATCGTTACCAGAATATTGTACGAAATGGAAACATAAAAATTGGAGATTTATCCTTCGAAGAGGTGGAAAAACTTATCTTGGAGCAACAGTAACAAATATAAATGATACTCGGGAGAAAAATTAAACGCAGAATAAATATGGGAAATGCCTGTTATTATTCGGTTTAGAAGCTTTTGTCATCTAGTCTGCTGTCAAAAAATCTGAAAGTTAGAATTTATGAAACAGTTATATCACCGGTTGTTCTGTATGGTTGTGAATACTTGGACTCTCACTTTGAGAGAGGAACAGAGATTAAGGGTGTTTGAGAATAACGTTCTTAGGAAAATATTTGGGGCTAAGAGAGATGAAGTTACAGGAGAATGGAGAAAGTTACACAACGCAGAACTGCACGCATTGTATTCTTCACCTGACATAATTAGGAACATTAAATCCAGACGTTTGAGATGGGCAGGGCGTGTAGCACGTATGGGCGAATCCAGAGACGTTGGGAGACCAAAGGGAAAAAGATCTTTGGCGAGTCCGAGACGTAGATGGGAGGATAATATTAAAATGGATTTGAGGGAGGTGCGATATGATTATAGAGACTGGGTTAATCTTGCACAGAAGGGCGGCAATGATCTTGCGGGTTCCTTAAAAGCCATTTGTAAGTAAGTAAGTAATAATTTATATTTTATTAAAACTTCAGAACCAACAAAAGCAAGCTTCCAATTATAGGTGGCTTAAATAATAATAATAATAATAATAATAATAATAATAATAATAATAATAATAATAATAATAATAATAATAATAATAATAGTAATGTTAATCATTCCACGTTGGAACAGAAAATAGAAAATTTTGGAGAATGCTGGGTTTGTAGTGAAAGACCTGCCCATGGGCAGAATACGTATGTATGTATGTATGTATGTATATCTGGCACTTGTAACATTAATTTGACAGTGGTTTTTAGAAAAAAAATTAGTCTCCTATTTATGAATTGTTTCGTATATTTCAAATTTGAATATTATTTTTGCTTCTTTTTAAGGTTAATTTCTTCGTAAATTTTATAAATTGCTTCCGTATGTGTAGATCTCTGGTTTTATTATTATACATACACTCTATTAATGTGTTAATACTGTATCTTTTTTTTTTACTAAAAACAAATAAATAAATACCAAGCAAATAAACCTACAAAAATAAAAGTACTGAACACATCAATAATTCCTTCCTCGCCTCTTATCTTCACTGACTAAACTAAAAACTAACAAAAATGCTAATACTTTGTTTTTGTATTCTCTTGCAAGTTTTCTCTACATACATTGAACCCAGCTCTTTGTGGACACAGTTTTTTTGCATCTCTTGCAACGATGAAAGTGAATTCCCTCTAGCAGAGTCAGTCACTTGGGGCAGCAAGGTTCTCTCGTTAGCAATGTATTCCCGCTCCACATTTACACGCTGTGTGCCGGGTTGCCTGCTCACACGGCGGTGGATGGAGGCGTTGTAAGTGGGTTTTGTAAGACCCCATCTTGCATTTTTTTTTACCTGACATTATGTGAAGCCTGTAACACTCAGGCTCGATTATATAAACCATTTAATCTTAGATCAGAGGTTAAATTGATCCTTGTTTCAGCTGAACTTGGAATTTTGTGTTGTATAAAGTCTAATCTGAGATTAATTTGTTTCAAACTAAAGTCAACTTTGACTGAAGAAATTTCTCCGATTAAGTTAGATGATCCAAGTTCAGTTATTTCTTTTCTGTTTGAAATATACGAGTGACAGATTGCGCAAATAAAATATCCATTATTATTAATATCAATAGATATGATAGGTACATTTATATATATTTCTTTCAATTTCTTGCCTTAATACACAATCTTATATTTTATAAGGCTCTATCGTGTTCAGCAGTATCAAATAACATAACCTATAATTATATTATGTTTATAACAACCATGAATTATTAATGGATATGATAGGTACATTCATACATTTTCAATTTACTGTATTACTAAACCAAAATTGTCGTTTTATAAAGCTTTATTATGTTTAGCAGTATCAAACACCATAACATGTTAACAACTCGGAGAACAGTCAACCTTCTTCTTATTGTCCGCCATTATTTACATTGCACAAAAAAACCAGTGTCTCCAACAGAGTATACGGAAAGTCGCGAAAAAGTAGTTGAAAAGTCGCTAGATTTCTCATTATCAACAAAAAAAGATTAAATTTTGTCACTATTGGGGTGCTAGAAAGGTCACTAAATCCCTATTTAAGCAATATAAAAGTTAAAAGAAATTGTTGTTGAAAAAGAGTTAAAGTCGCTACATTGGCAACACTGAACAAACCTGTATAACATGATCCGCGCATCACGTATTTGACCTGTTTATGCGATGTTGCCAGATCCTTTTCACGTGAACTTAGATTGCATTTGAACCAAGGTAATTTGATCGCAGAAAAGTTTTATACAATTGAAGAAGTGTCTGAACTCGGTTCTACGATCAAAGTTGATCTTTAGTCAGGGAGTTTTATACAATTGGGCCTCAGTGTTCTTAATTTGTCAGTGTAAAACAGTGTTTCATATATTTTGTTGACATGTTTATGAAGTTTTTTTGTGGGGTTTCTGATCCAAATCTATATATATATATATATATATATATATATATATATATATATATATATATATATAATTTGAACTGGTAATGGAAATTACGGGAAAACGGCTGAACGGATTTTAATGAGTGACCCCTCATTTTCATGCCTGACATCCAAAGTTTTTTCGGAAAAGTAGTAGTTTTCAGTGAAATGTCAATTTTCCTACATTATTTTCCTATTTTCCAAAATCCATCTGTTGTCAGTTTTGAGAACTATTTTATTGAATCACGGCGGATTTGATTGAATTTCAGAACAAAACACACACTACAATAAACAATAGGCTATTACACGAAGGCCATGACCTGCAGGATTGCCGACATATTTAGAGCTCAATTCAATTTGTCATTAAAAACTGATACTGCAGTGTATAATTTTCTGAGTACAACTGTGTATTGAATGTTCAAGTCTACGAAACTTGAGGTGGATTGATGACATTATTACCATTAGATATTAAATATTATTGTAGTTAATATCATGATGCATCTATTTTTCATTAATTGTACATAATATTGATGCTATATTGATGACATGAAAGTGAAACGTTTTGTGGTTATGTAAGTAAATGTAGAGAATATCTTAATTTCGATCTTCATTTCTATAATTTACTGAGTGGCTGCTATATATAACCACAAAACTTAAGTAAGATAATAATATTGTTATTAAGAATCAAATATTTTTATACTTATTAACCCAGTGGGGTTGGGTCTTTTTCATATACTTAATGGCGGTGTAGTGTAGATATTGATATGTGTCATTGTCTTCAGTATCGGCTCGAGAGAGAGCAAAAATTACAGTTCCTAAGGAAAGATCAAAAGGTATTACTTACTGATAAAATAAGAGGCCTAGAAAATTTTGTAGTCTCCAGATCATTTCAGCAATATCTCTTAGTAGGATAAAATCATTTTACGCTCTACATTTCAAGTTCTACATGCAGCAGCTATACCTAAATGCTATTGTTCGAAAGCTTAGCAAACCTGATATATATTTTTTTAATTTTGCCTACAATCCACAATGACCTGAAATAGCTACTGCTATCGTCCTGACATTGATACTTGCGTTTTCGCGTTGAAACTCAAAAATTGAAGTTGGATAGGTTCAAGAAAAAGTATTTGGCCTAAAAAAATCCATTCAGAGGGAGTATGTTTCATTATTGTGGAAGCAAATAACTATAAAAAAGACAAGTATTCTTCATTAAAAATAAATCTGAAAAATTTGTATTTGAACGTCTAACGAACTTAGTTTGCAGCAGTATTTGCTGCACAAGCCACTAGTATAATATAATATCAATTCATTCATTGCTTTATGCCCAAAGTCAGGTCCTTCACTACAAACCCAGCATATTCCAATCTTCCTTCTTTTTCGCCTTCTTTTAATATTTGCATATCATCAATATTTCTAAATGTTGTCTATCATCTGACATCTTCTTTTTCGAACATTTCTTTCGTTCACCCTTACTTCCAGTGAATCATACAGTAGGCAGTTTCTTCTGAGCCAGTAACCCAGCCAATTTCTTTTCTCTTCCTGATCTATTTTCAGCATTATTCTTGCAACATGAATATCTTTAATATTTTGTGGGATTTGTAATTTTTATTTCTTCATTCTTTTAGCACAGCTTCATTTCTTATTCGTTCTGTCGGTTTCACACGCTACATTCTTCAGCATATCCACATTTCAAATGCTTTCAGTCGTTCTCTTCACTTCGCCGTAATGTCTATGTTTCTGCCCCATACAATGCCACACTTCACACAAAGCATTTCAATAATCTCTTCCTTAGGTTCTCAAAAAATGTTACGTTTTTATTGAAAGCTTCCTTTGACATTTTTAACCTCATCTGACTTCCTGACAGCAGCTCATGTTATTGCTTATAGAAGCTGTTCACTTGTTTCACTGCCTCATTTCGAATCTGCACGTACATCTTCTTTATTTTTCTTCCGATAACCATGGTCTTCGTCGTGTTTGCATTTATCTTCATTCCATACTGCTCAGAGCTTTCATTTAGCTCCTGTAATATATCTCTTGGTATCATCTCCTTTCCTGTTATAAGCATCTAATACAAAACAAAGCACAACTATAACCATAAAAATCATAACCGTAACCATAAAGATAATATAATATAATATAATATAATATAATATAATATAATATAATATAATATAATATAATATAATATAATATAATATAATATAATATAATATAATATAATATAATATAATATAATACAATATTATATAATATAATATAATATGAGTAATATTCATACATTATTACAACAAATTACTGTAAATATTTTCAAAAGAAACGTGAGATAGGAATATTGTATACATTCACATAGGGTGGAAGTGAAACAACCCGTAGATTGAAATGAACGATAGGACACACTTAAATAAATATAAAACCTATATTACGTTTTGTGATTAAATGTATGGTTAATTAGAAAGTTAAGTTGAAAGTTTCAGCAGTCTGGCAACATCGCCGCTAACAGAGTCGTCAAGAAGTCAACGAACTCAGGTCTGTCTCTGTACGAAAGCCTCCCTCTCTCCCTAAGACGTTGCAATCAGCTCGCATTGTTCAGTGGCTTGAAATTAATGTTTTTTTATAATTAAATTTAAACCAAAACTGAAATACACCGGAGGAAGAAATTATTCTTTATTAGATTTTCTATCGATATAGACAAAAATCATGATCCTACTCGGAATAATTACCGAATAAGAAGGGGTTAAACATTTGGGGAATTTTTTTTTCTGAGAAAACTATTAACTTTCCACCAATATGGTATTACCGGTACACTTTTTTGCTACATACAACATGAGCTATTCGCTCTGAAAATCTGCAGGATTCTTTCATTTCCAACCTGTATGCACACAAATAAATTGTACGAATATTTATATGGAATAAATTTTATTCAGCTTCCTCCAAGTGAAGGCCGCCTAGAAGACAAAGCTTACCATAAAATTGTTGTTATAATGGAAAAAAAGAAAACAATGGAGAAGAAAAAGAATAAGAAATAGTACAATTAGAAATAATTGGAAAAAACTAAACAAAACATCATTAATTCCAGAAGAAACATAAAATTTCCTAGTATCTATTAGCTATTGGGTGATCACAGTCGTCTATTTGCAACACCCAACTTTAGTGAGCAGATCGCCATAGCAAAGAGATCAATCTATATAACTGTAGAGATGGTTTCTTAGAATTTTTATAGATCCCTTCACTGAAGACATAGATACTTCAGTGACAAGAGTTTGTCCTAGACCAAACTACTTACAAAAATGCGATAATCTTTTTGTGATGGTTCCTCTAGCCCCAATCAGTAATCCAATAACTTCGATCGACGTTAGATGATATTTTCCCTTATAATATGGTATAGTGGGGTCATATATGTCGCATTTTTCCTGATGTACCTCAGCAGGTTGATTTTCGTACATTTCCATTCTTACAGTTGGATCAATTATGAATCCGCTTGTTGATCTTGTCGGGATAGCGATGATGTCAATGCGCCTTGTAGACCCATTTGTGGACAAACCATGGACCTCCTCCTCTACTTGGTAGTTTTTTCCTCGTAGAGCCGATGCTAGGAGGGATCGAATCTTGTGGTGACGACTATTCCTCAGTAGTTCTCCATGAGGACAGGCTTCCAGAGAATGAAAAGAGATAAAATACCAAAAACCCTTCTACGTTTTAATCCGGCAGGGAAACAAACTCTGAAAGGCCTAAAAAGAGAATGATGGCTCGTTCTTCTATAATCGGAAGAGGTGTTAGGGCCGATTTCTGATAGGAGAGGAAGATATTGGCGATAGTGATGATGGTGATGATGGTGATGGTGATGGTGATGATGATGATGATGATGATGATGATGATGATGAAGGCTAATATGTAATGTATAATAATTATATATATTATATATATGTAACGTTTGAAAGGAACCGCATTGTTATTCATAATAAAACTTACTTAAGACAAAGCTGATATTTAAAATTCTAAGGCGTGTCCTTTCTTGTTTTGATGACGTCTTCATGAAGAGGGCAGTGCATACCATCTGTAATTAGTGCTTTCATTCCGGTCGGTAAAGATCTGACATGGTCGGCTCTTAAAAGAGACAACTTCACGGTTTTGATAGCCCGGGCCCATAAAAAGCTAGCCAGCGCTCTTTGAGACATACACGCGCCGGTCGCCATGGCGATGTATTGTGACGTCAGCTCCTTAAAAGCCCACGTATCTGTGTTTTATGGGCAGAGTGCGACTGGCACGTGCGCTGCCTTCACAAGAGCACGAGACCGCTGCCTGCTTCTCGCGAGTTCGATGCCCGCATCTGACATCACAACTACGTTAGATGAAAATAAATTTCTCTGTCAGAGTTCTTCCTGATTTGATTTTTATTCCCATTCCCTTTGTCTTTAGTCTTGTGTTATCTATCAGTCTTTACCTTTCTTCAATTTTTTTCGCGTGTCTCTCTAACTTTGAGAAACAGAAGTTAAGGGTGTTTGAGAATAAGGTGCTTAGAAAAATATGGGGCTAATAGGGATGAAGTTACAGATGAATGGAGAAAGTTGCACAACGTAGAACTGTACGCATTGTATTTCTCACCTGACATAATTAGGAACATTAAATCCAGACGTTTGAGATGGACAGGGCATGTAGCACATACGGGCGAATCCAGAAATGCATATAGAGTGTTGGTTGGAAGGCCGGAGGGAAAATGACCTTTGGGGAGGAGGAGACGTAGATGGGAAGATAATATAAAAATGGATTTGAGGGAGGTGGCATATGATGGTAGATACTGGATTAATCTTGCTCAGGATGGGGACCGATGGCGGGCTTATGTGAGGGCGGCAATGAACCTCCGGGTTTCTTAAAAGCCATTTGTAAGTAAGTAAGTTTCTCTTTCATATAGGCCTAGCTTTTATATTTTCTTTCTTTATTTTTTCTCTGTCTTAATCCTTTTAAGTTTTCTTCCATTCCTTTTTTAATTCTATTCTTTCTTTTTTTCCCGTGTATAGGTATATTTTTCGCCTTCCTTTCCTCCCAGATCTTCTTTCCGTACTTTTCTGCACATCGGTTCTTCTCTTTTCTCCACATAGGCATATATACATTTTAAATATGTAATTTCTTTTATTTTCTTGTTCTTCAATAAATAATTAATTAATCTTTTCATTAAATATATATTTAAATTTTATCTTCTCCTTTATTATGATTTACGCTTTCCTTTCCTTTACCTTCCTTCCTCTCCTCCTTATTTTATATATTTATTTTGTTTCCATGTATATTTTTGTTTATATGTATTGCATATTTTGTATAACTTTTTGACTTGTAGGTTAGATAAATTTTGTATTTCATAAATACAGTAGGCTTACATAATATAACTTTTTAATTTCTTTATAAAAATTTAGTTACACGACTTACACATTTCAGTTAAACAGCTTTTAGGCTGAAGAAAATTTACTGTTTGTTATTCATTCAACCATTATTTATGCAATTAATCCTTCTCTTCAACATTTGCATCCTTTCTATCTCACGTCAATCTTTCTTCATAAGTTATATTTTATTCTTTCTTTAAATATTTGATATATTTTATGGTTCTTTCTATTTGTGTTTCTTTGGTTTTTCTTTTCTCTACCTTTATTCATCCCTCCTTTACTTACTTATTGTATGTCTTCTTTTTGTGCCTGTCATTTCTTTCTTCTTAGGCGTATACATAATTACTAAGCTGCGGATTTATGCCTATATGCCTATTTTAATCCTTAACCTGAAGACGCAAGCTTTTAGGTTACATATCCATTTTAAGGCATTGTACTACTGGGTGTTCATTTCAAAGTGTGTCATGACGTCACTGTTGTTGGGTCACCGATTTGAAGCGAGTTTCAGCTTATATGTTAGAGAAGTTGCCTATTATTTAAGGCATTCTTCAATCTGAACTTGAGAACGTGTACGGTATAACTTGAACGTCGTAGCAACAGATGGCGGTCTGTACGGTCTGTGTGCTACCATAACCTCTTTCGAACTGTGTTTTGCGCCGGCAAGTCGTATGCAGGGTATTTGTTATCATCGGTTGCGTACGGTAACATTCCACAACACAAATCAAATGCTCCGTGTCCATGTTGACCGTCGAAGTTAATGTCAACAAATACGTAAGTAATCGTCTTAACCCTCTCCCCATATCCCGACAGTACGTATTTCCAAACAGTTCACATTCCTGCCACTACCGGCGTTACCGTACGTATCGGTACGAACTCTTCAGAATGAACGCCGTACTTGCTAGGCAACTTCTCTACCTCTTAGGTTATACACCTCTGCGGAAGTGTAGGAAGATTGAATTCTCTAGGCTCATCGGCTAGCCACATGACGGCATACAGCGAGCCATGACACATTTGGAACTGAACACCCAGTATATGCGAATTCTATAGTGCCTATAATTGCCTTTTTCACTGTAAATGCCTAAGAAGTTGCCTAAATATCAATATTATATATTATTATATTTGAATTTATTGACTAGTCTATAGATTTTTTTAAATCTGTAATTTGTTTCTTTTTTATCCAGCAGCAAATATTATCCTGGCAAACCCAAAGTTAAGATCTGATCTTGCTTTCATCAAAACAAACTGTGGAAAGCTGCCTGCTAACATAACGAAACTGGAAACGAGGAGAATTTTCCCCTCCACAGAGCTGTGCAAGTTATGAAGAAAGTAGAAACTATTCTTAAAGAAATACCAAGCAGCGTGGAAAAAACAATGAGAAATAAGTATTTAAAAATTGTGAAAAGAAATCCTGGTTGGGAGCAAGTGTTATTGGTGGCAGAAGCACTGATTGGAAATGACATTGACTTTACTGCGTTCCCACTGGTTTGGTCCCCAGCTGAGATTGGATCCCTGAAGTATTGCCCCATCACTTCATGTGAAGTGGAGAGCAGTTTTTCCCAACTTAAGAACATTCTTACGGACAACAGGCATCAGTTCTCATTACAACATTTGGAGGAATATTTAGTTATTCACTGTCATAATGGCATTACTATAGAAACTAGTGTATAATGCTACACTATGGTCGTGTTAGCCATTAAGAATTAGAAATTATTAGTGCCTTTTGAAATGCCTATTTTGCCTATCTATTTCAACTGTTTTTAGTGCCTAAAAATCCTATCTTCTCTCGTTTCTTGCTTTCTCTTTCTTTTTCTTTTATCGTTGTATAAATTTCATCGATCCATTCATTCATTCATTCATTCATTCATTCATTCATTCATTCATTCATTCATTCATTCACTCACTTATTCATTCATCTAAAAATTCTCCTCTTTCTGTGTTTTCCTTAGTTTTTATTTTAATACTTTCTTTCAGTTCGGTTCCTCTTCTGTTTTCTCTGTTTCTAATTTTTCATTACTCTTTTCGTTGAATTTTATTTACTTCTTTTCTTCTGCTTGTATACACTCCTTTTTCCTTTTTTCATCCATTCTTCGGTTATTTTTATATTTTCTTCCGATTTTCTTTATTACATTTTATTTCCAACTTTCTCCTTCTTTCTCCTCATCTTTCTCTATTCTTCATTTTCTTCTCCTGTATTCCCTTCTTTCTTCAATATTAAACATATCACTTTACAAACCATACAAGTTTAAATCACGCACTCCAATAAATCAAGTTGTCCCCTTAGGTTAAACTGTATAGTGATTGACCACTTAAGCTAATGAATAATAAAACAATGAAATATCGGAAAATAATGATAATTTATTGAGAGAATTTTAAAGGCATTAGGTCAAACGAAGATTCAGAAACAAATCAAAATTAATAAACAAAACAAAAATAAAATTTTAATGCAAACGTAAATTAAATAAACACAACAAGTCCACTTTTACAGTGATTGACCTTCTACTGCACAGTTATTAACCACACACTTATTAGTGATTGACCGTCTACTACATAGTTATTGACCACACACTTAGTAGTGATTGACCGTCTACTGCACAGTTATTGACCACACACTTATCAGTGATTGAACAACACATTTTCACATTTTTCACTTTTTTCTTGTCTCTTTCGCTTCTCTTGTTTTGATCTTTCTCATTAAGAACTCTTCTGGCTGTTTTTTTTCTTTCATCTCTTATTCGCGTCATTTCTTCTCTTGCCTCTTCTTCCATTTTTCTCTTTTGTGCCTTATCAGAAGCAAGTATGTGCCATTTCTCTGATGTTATTACAAATGGCTTCACCCAGCACTGGGCGAGGACCAAAGGATACTTTCCTTCAACGGGATATTTTTTTCTGAACGCTAAGATTGCTTTTAGGACACCAAACTTCCTGGCAGCTTGATTTAAATCAATTCCACTGCGGACAGGTGCTATAGCGTTTCGAAAAGCTTCCTCTGTACAATGCACATCACCTGACTTAGGCATTATAATATAGTAGCTATCAGTCCTGCAAAAATCCCCAATAGTTTAACTAGATATGTTATAGAATTGGAGCAAATTTGTCGTTATTCTAACAAATAATATATAAACGACCAATCAATGTAGTTTGCGGACATACACTTTATAGTGATTGACTACGGAGAATTTTTATGTCATATAAAAACTTTTATGCTCGACCATGCCGAAATGCAGTAATTATACACCTGGTAGCAGACCTTTAATGCATGTCATTAAAGTACACCTACTCATTAAAGGTCAGGTCTTTCAGCCAATGACGACTCAGGTTACAACTGTTCAGCCAATGACAGGTCAGCTTTCTACTGTTATAAAACCGCAAGTATCGATAATTCTCGGATATGCAATCGAAAGAGAATTAGCGAAAAGTCACGGAGGCTGGAAATCCAATACTGTCGCAGAAGGTTATGTTCTGTTACTATAATAATTAGCGTTAATTGTAAATAATATTAAAATAAATTCAATTTGTCATCTCGTTTTTCAATGTTTAATTTTATTTCAATGTTATCTCTGTAGGTTCTTATGGCCTAGCAAGGTCACTGTGGACATCTGTTCCTCGGAAAAAAATCAATACTTTCGCGTCTGCGCACATCTCACAACATGCGGGACATTGCTCCAGGTCAGATATACTAAAATTAATAATATCAAGTTAGAAATATGGTCGAGCATAAAAAGTCGTATGAAACTCGCCTATAATGGTAATTAAGAAGCTCGTATGAAAATTATGAAACTCGCTTGCGCTCGTTTCATAAATATCCATACTCACTTCTTAATTACCTTCATTATAGGCTCGTTTCATAATGTACTATTACAAAATAATATTCTGTGGACGGAAACCTTATACCTTTTCTCACACTATGAGTGCAAAAACGAGCACCAGAATTTATGTATCCCTTGCAGAATAAAGAAATTATTGCGTGCATTATTCTTAGCAATTACTCTAGTTACTTACACTTGTTTACGTTCAGTTGCATTTCCATTCCATTTCAGTCCTCTCAGACAACAGACACTAACTCAGTGGGATGAACAGCGACAACTAACCACAAATAAGGGTTGTTAGTAGAGGTATATGCAGCAAAAAGTGAAATCACGATCGTGGTTTATTCACAATATACTTGAAAAAAAAAGGAAGCGGTCAATCATCGTATGCTGGTCAATAACTACCTAGTTTACCCTATTACAATCCTAATCGTACCACTCTGTTCGCCATTCCACACGTTAGCACATCACTTAACACACGTCTTCCTATATGTCATCGTACAGCATCTCTCAGTTTGCAGCCCTCCTCCCAATGGATAGGAAGCCCGATGTTTATGTGCCCCTGCATCAGAATGAATTCATATTTGGCGCAACTAGCGAGCGCGGTCCCCGGGGGCTCGTTGTACTCCTCTAACACTGACTTGCACTCGGCCGCCATCAATCCGATATTTTGGAATCCTACAGTATGTTTCAGAAGTGTCGACTTGTATGTACGTATCTATTCACACTGCAAATGGGTATATACCCGGTGGCAGTGGTAACTAATTACACTCAATAATGACAATTAATAAAAAACACAATTAATAAAATGGAAATATAAAAATTGGAAATTTATCTTTTGAAGAGGTGGAGAAGTTCAAATATCTGGGAGCAACAGTAACAAATATAAATGATACTCGGGAGGAAATTAAACACAGAATAAATATGGGAAATGCCTGTTATTATTCGGTTGAGAAACTTATATCATCTAGTCTGCTGTCGAAAAATCTGAAAATTAGAATTTATAAAACAGTTAATATTACCGGTTGTTCTGTATGGTTGTGAAACTGGGACTCTCACTTTGAGAGAGGAACAGAGATTAAGGGTGTTTGAGAATAAGGTGCTTAGGAAAATATTTAGGGCTAAGAGGGATGAAGTTACAGGAGAATGGAGAAAGTTACACAACACAGAACTGCACGCATGTAGCACGTATGGGCGAATCCAGAAATGCATATAGAGTGTTAGTTGGGAGGCCGGAGGGAAAAAGACCTTTAGGGAGGCCGAGACGTAGATGGGAAGATAATATTAAAATGGATTTGAGGAAGGTGGGATATGATGATCGAGAATGGATTAATCTTGCTCAGGATAGGGACCAATGGCGGGCTTATGTGAGGGCGACAATGGACCTCCGGATTCCATAAAAGCCAGTAAGTAAGTAAGTGAATAATAATAATAATAATAATAATAATAATAATAATAACAACAGGGAGTATACTAAATTAAATGAAGCATGATCACTTAAAAAAGCATTTAAAGTGAAATATAACTTGCATCTTAACCCTATGTTCGAACTAGAACCCACGAGTATGATATGTTCAAACCTGCACAAGTACCTTTCAGCACTACATTCATTTCCCTGACAACTCACTCACTGCATTGGAACTACGACACATTTCACTGAATCTATCCTGCTTTCACTAACACTTCAAAAACATTTCACTGTTCAAATACTTTGCATTGCCACTATAAACTAGAAAGCTTCACTGACAGAAACACACTTCACTGACACAACACACTTCACTTATACAACACTTCTTCTTCTTCTCTTCTTCTTCTTCTTCTTCTTCTTATTCTTCAGTCCCTTCTGCTGCTAAGCGTCGAGTTCGCCTCTCTCCTTCCATTTCATCCATTTTTCCCGGTCTCTACACATTCTCTTCATCTCTACCATTGTTTTTCCTTTCTGTTGGCCTATTCTTTCTATTGTATCCTCCCATTTAATCCTTGGTCTTCCTCATCTCTTTCTTCCTTCCACTCTCATTTCCGTCACCTGTTTAGCCTTATACAACACTTCAATAACAAAATACCAATTACACCATTTAAATAGTGTGTATAATATACTACTGTATATTAGTAAAGTCCTTAAGCCTATTTTTAAATACATTTTTGGTTATTGGTAAAGCCTTTAGTAAGTCTGCAGGTAAAGCATTGCAGTCCTTGATAGTACGATTGAGAAAAGAAAACTTTCCAGTGTCCGTCCTCTGTCTTCTTTCTCTCTATTTATATGAATGGTCGTTCCTTGAAGAGTAATTTGGCGGCTGCAACCTATTTTTTATTTCTCTCCAGGCTGGCTCACCTCTGTATGTTCTGAACATTGCGCATAATGGAATTCGCGTTCTCCTGTCCGTGAGTGTGTCCCACTTGCATGAAGTACTATGATGTATTAATCTTCGTTAACATACTTCACAAACTGTTCGAACTGACACGAAGCTGACGAAAATCCAAGTGTCTCGGAAAATTAGTAGAAATACTGATCATCATACCAACATTGATCAATACATTTTGACAGAGATGTATGTAGGGACTAGGACGGGCAGCTTTTAGTTAGGTTAGAAACAATATTTGTGGGTTCGACTCTCTTATACAACATCAAATTTTATAGTTAATGAAATGATCTGTGATGTCTTTAAATAGGTACCTAGAAAATATAATGGTCATAAAATATATGATGTTATTTAATTAAATTTCATACCTACTCTGAATAATAATAATCATAATAACCGTAATATAGGACTGGAATTTTGAACTTATTGCCTGCCCCGATTCAGGAAATGTCTGAAATTGGACATTCTTCCTTGCTATCTACCATTTTTTCTTCTGTTTTATATCGAATTGATTTGTAATTACAGAAGTTTTGGAAACTCACTTTTCTGAAATGCTTTATACTTATTCACGCTAGTTTAATTGCCTATTTTCATTACAGATGAACAACGATGGAGAAAGGAAGACACAGCGTCCGCAAAGCCGAAAACCCGGACGACAATGTTGTCTACGTCGCGTCGTTGACGAAAAGACTGCTTGTGAGTGTTCCGAGACGTCGAGATTGATCACTCCCGAAGTCCCGAACGTCAGGCAGCCTTGAATCACCACAGTTGTTTATAACTGACTGAACTTTTATCAACTTTGGCAACTGTTATATATGTATAAATAATCAAGTAGCCTATTTGAAATATCATCTCTACCTTGCAGTGTATAATACTCCGTTCCCCAGTCTTTATTTAATTACTAGGCCCTTATTAAAAGGCTAGGTATTTTCTTTTCATATGTTTGAGATCAAGTGTGCAATCTGAAGTAAAAAGATGTTAACGTTATGTTTTATGTTTCTTAGAAATGCAAATTAATTTGAGAATTGTTTTTTTTTTCTATTTATATAACCATAGGTAATATCATATAACAGAACCAGAACATTTTGATAACTAAGATACTGTTCTGTTTTGTCTTTTTGTCTCATTTAAACATTTATAAGGTTATTTATTTCAATGGTGTATGTTATTCAAAGTTACGAAATCTTTCCACGTCGACCAAATGCTATTTCGAGAATGATGAGCGAGACTCGAAGCGCACGAGAGTTACGAGACGAAACTCGAAAGACAAATGCAACGAACACAGCGAGCGAGAGCGGCAGTTAGCTTTGTTCATCTCTAATTTTCATATCACTTAATCAAAATTGAAAAAATCTAGTTCCTTCCACATATTTATTCCTCTTTGATCCACTCGGGTAAAATTGTACAAGAGAAGCCTGACTTTCTGCCGAGTCATCATGGCTCAACATCACTAGTTTGAGACAATGTCCATCAAACACAAAACAAGAATTATTATTCACCCAATTCCAAAGGTACGAGTAAATTCCCACAGGATTAGTAGCCAAATCATTATCCCTTGAATCACAGACGAATATTCTCTATCCAGTTGTCATAAACACAATCAAGGAACGGAAGAATAATAGCCTATTTATGTTATAATTTTAGTTTACAAACAAGATAATATTCTCTTATGTACAGATGTGAAATACAAGAAAAGAAGCTAAATTTAATTCAGTGCAGAATCGTGTAAAATTTGTAGAAGATACTTTCCCATAACTTCAGTATTCTGTATCACTTCCATAATATGCGAATAATTTCCTTGCATTTGCATTTTAGCATATCGTGTGTGAGTAGCCTCTGCACTTGTGAGGGATTGTTATTAAACCGTGAGGTGAAATTGAACTAATATCGGGTTAGGTACATCGGTCCAGCAGAGATAAAGGTAGGGAAATCACGGGGATTTGCAGACTAAATAATTTACGTATTCCACCACACGGAACGTCAATATCAGCCAGTCCTTCCATTAGCCAGAAACACGTGTTAACAAACAACGCATATTTTCAATAAATGTCAAATGTAATCCATTATGAATGTACGGCTTTGCTACTGTATAATTCATGTGTGCTGTGTACAATCCGAAGCAAAATGCTGTCAAATTTCACCAATAGATCTGCTTGTAGCGAAATATAAGACACGTTTTAATAACAAGCTTTAAGAATCGATAAATATATTTACTAATTTATTTGTATTCTGGAGTTCACAGTTGAAGAAGGAAGGGGAGACAAAGAAAGAAATATCAATAAAAGGAAAAAAAAAGAACTGTGAAATACGATACATATAAGGTATTAAGGTAATAACTGGAATAGAAAGAGAGGAAATTTAAGAAGAAAGAAACGGAGACAAAGTAAAAGAGAACGAAACAGACAAAAAAGCGAAATAAATAAGGAAGATGGGAATAATGGGGAAAGGACTGAAATAAATATTGAGAGAAATTCGAAATAAAAACTGAAACAGAGAAACGGCTAATCGTCTGTTGATGTAGATATGTTATGCTAGCATTGTAACGCCCCTTTCGAATTACAATTTTCAGACACGATGAAATGATGATTTTAATTGTGATTTATGTAAAGTTCAGTTTAAACTATAAAGGCAGTTCATCAGTGGCGGGCCGTCCTTATGTGCTACAGTACAATGATAATTTTTGCTCAAATAATGTATTTGTAATACCATAGTGTTTGATCTGTCATTTCACAATTTCCCGTGGTTATGTTCACGACGCTTATAGAGTGTTTAGTCTTCGCTCTTCGCTCTTTGGTGCCTCAGGGGGTTCGTTGTGCTACTCAAAGCTCCACGTGAGAATGTAGACAATTATGTGCATGTGCGAAGCTGAAATCACTGCTCTGATTGGCTATTTTTACGCGGGAAAGTTCTGTAGTCAGCTTCAGCAAGACACAGCTTGGAGATTGCAAAAGTAAAGCGTAACGAAATAATGCTTGTTTGCGGAAGAACTCGAAACTATTTACAACGTATTTGGTAATTTAAGTGTCCGACTGCTGCTGCCATCTATCTATTTATTTGAGGTTCTTCCTGAATCAGCCAACAAGCAATCCCAGAAAATTGAAGCCAAGGAAGTATGTGACCGTATAATTCAGGAAGCTACTCGCAATATCCAGTCTTAAGCTACCTAGACGCAACAAAATTGTTATACAGCAAATTTCTTGACAATTGTTCGGATAATTTTCCTGAACACGAACTTGAAGTTGCTGTCAGCAGCTATACTGTACTGAACAAAAGAATATTAAAGACACAAGTTGAAGTTCTGTACGGGAGACCCAACTTCCGAACTACAGATGGAGCTGTACAATTTTTACAATACATAGTCTCCAACAATTTATAGTATCTATTCTGTGTAGTAACGAAGTTGTTAAATATTCTTTTTACAACACTAATGGCCACTGCTGAGCCAGAAAGATGTTTTTCTTGCTTGAAACGCACAAAAACGTTTTTAAGGAACACTATGTCCCAGGATCGCCTCTCTGCTCTTGCAATAATGTCAATAGAAAAGAGTAAGCTTATGATGTCCAAGATGGAAGGGTTTAACATCAGGGTAATTGACAAGTTCTGCAGTAGGAAGGAACGTCGTATGGACTTCATATTTCGTCATTAGGCAAGTCTAAAATTAAGATAAATACATATAAATGTATACAGTAGGCCGATATATTGTTTATATATAATATATATGTATAGAGATAATTTTGTTTAATGGCTGCTCTCTCTCTCTCTTAAATATCTCTTACATTGTAGCACACTCATTATTTTGACAACAAGCCGCTAATGCTGTGCCACTCATCATAACCTAGGCACACGATCACAACACACATATGTTAAATAAATAAATTTGAAATTCAATTTGTAAGGAGCATGGAAGGAAAGGTATTTATTTTGTGCAGATGGCAAAAATATGAGATACTTAATAAAATTTGCTGTAAAATTTTAAATGAAAAATATAAAAATATTATCCATTCCCTCCCACCGAACATCCTCATTTTCATCTTCTTTCACTGTGGCTGTTCCTCGGCTTTGGAATTCCCTACCGAGTAACGTCAGGGACTGTCAGACATGAAACCAATTTAAGAATAGGCTAACAAAATATTTTTCTAACAATTCTTGTTAACAATAATAGCTGTTTCAGGTTTCTCAATATTTAATGGTTATATATATCACAGATAAATATCTAAATTATTTCATTATTATTATTATTATTATTATTATTATTATTATTATTATTATTTTTATAAATATTTCTTACCAGTGTTTATTATTGTCACACTAACATTACTTATCCAACTTTCATTATTTACTTTCATGTTGTTTTACGGTCTAGATATTGTGATTTTATTAGTAACAACAATGAGATTTATTCGTCACAACAGTAATTCCTTTCTACAATTCACCTTAAACGCTCTCGTCAACAATTGGATCCTCACTCAACACAGTATTCGTTATAGCACTCCACCGACAACAATGATAATTTACTTGGACTATTACGCACAACAATGAACTGTTAATCTTAACTAATATTTACAAAGCACTATTTACAAATCAGAACTATCAGTTCTCAGTTCACAGTTCTTCTATCTCAGTCACTCGAGTTCACGGTATCTCGAACCACAGACCTTCAGAGACAGTTCACTGTACTCGAACTCGGGTCCCTCCAACTGCGGTCCACTGCACTCGAACTCAGGTCCCTCCAACTGCGGTCCACTGCACTCGAACTCAGGCCTTCGGATGCTGACGCAGATGCGGACGCACACTCGAGTCGAACTCCGGCTGGCTTGCTTGCTCTGGCTTTCTCACTGACTGAATAACTGAAAACTCGAAACTGAAACTGCTGTCGTTCCTTCGCGACCGTAATTTATAACCACAGTGACGTAATCTCGAGGGTTCCACCCGTCTCTAGAGATGGCATTCCAGAGAAATCCAGAGCCCTCTCCTCTCTACCAGCACCAGATGCGCGCGCAAACTCGTCGCGTGACGAAATACACCCTCTCTCTTCTCTCCACCGCGCGACGTCACTCAATGTTCCGTGCAGCCTGTGCGATCTGCTTTCATGCGGGACACTGGTCGTGAGTTCGATTCTCACGTCGCTGTCACAATATTAATGTAATAACTATGTAAGCAATTGTATTCAATTAGAATTAGAGTCTGGCTGGGCGGAAGAGAAGGCCTACTGGCCTTAGCTCTGCCAGATTAAAAAATAAATTATTATTATTATTATTATTATTATTATTATTATTATTATTATTATATATGCTAATATGATGATAATTTGCACGAGCTTCTGCTTTTTTGGGCTGCAATGTCTAATGTATAGTTGGCCTATTATGTTAAATAAATGAATTTGAAATTCAATTTGTAATTGTAATTATTTTCTTTTAAGTCTCTTTGAGATTACAGAAGCTATTCAGAGACGGTTTGATGATAATTTTAATCTGTTATTTAAACTACAAAAAATTAAGAAAATATGGTATGACAACTGTAGTCGTGATTACATATTTTAAAATTCCTTTTAAATTACATAAGGTATTCAAATAATATGTTATTATATTATTGAAATTCTACATAAAATCTCAATTCCTTCAGGAAATATGTGAATTGTTATTAAAGATATTTATCAGCGTTTAACTATAGGGGAGTGGAAGAGTGTGTTGATATCAAAGAACGATAGATTATAATGACGGAGAAAACATACGTATAACTTAAGGGGAAACTCGTCGCACAGACGACATGTCTACCAAAATATTAAAGAATTTTTTATCGAATCCAACCGTAGACTCTTTTGTGACAAAAATGAATGACAAGGCATGACTCTGCAACTATAAATCAGTTTTATATTCGATCATTACTGTAGGACAACATTTTTTATATGTAACAGCTAAGCGTAATGTCAAAGTATTAACGCAATAATATAACTTTAGGCTACAATAATCATACCACAAGAAACTTGGCTTCTTCACTCAAAAACCGCGATTCCAAAGGAACTGTGATTTATGAAAGACGACTGTCACTTCAAGAGTTTCTCAGCAGGTGGCAGCAAAGTCATTCACCTCATATTCTTCTCGTAAGAAGCGAGGCCAGAAAAATAATACAAACCACAACCCCAAAGCTGACATTGAAAAGAAGGGCTGTGAAAGATAAAACGAAGAGGAAAGAACAACAAAGATTGAGGAGAGAGAAGAATTGCTGTAGAGAAATAGATTGTATAATACCGCTGAAGGTAGAACTTTATTTGTATTGGGTATAAACTCAGAAGTGTCAGTCGAGAGTGAAAGAAAGATGTCCAGAGACTTCAACCTGTTGATTTGTGTGTGTCGATGAATAGAGGAAAGACAAACGTAGCCAGAAGAATTTTCGGTCATTACAATTCGTTTTAAGTGTCTGTAATCATCTCCTTGTGCTGCTAATATAATATAATATAATATAATATAATATAATATAATATAATATAATATAATATAATATAATATAATATGGTTCTGGCTGAGGCAGTGCTACATCTCATTTGACGACGATTTTTGTCAGAGGAAGAACAATTGTTTGTATACATCTGAATTCTGATGTATGCAGTGGAGGGGGAAAGGAATTGGCCATCCTACTCCATTACCTCCTGGCTTAGGTGCCTCATGAGTGATGCCTTATTGATGTTACTTATGAGGTTTAAACCTGTCTTCGGATAGTTGACTAAACAATAATATAATATAATATAATATAATATAATATAATATAATATAATATAATATAATATAATATAATATAATATAATATAATATAATGTAATATAATATAATATAATATAATATAATATAATATAATATAATATAATATAATATAATATTAGTACATTATGCAACGAGCCTATAATGATAGTAATTAAGAATCGAGTATGGATATTTATGAAACGAGCGCAAGCGAGTTTCATAATTTTCATACCAGCTAAGACTCAAGCCATAATTATTGGACATAAGCGTTTAGTTAACTCCCTTAATAACAGTAATCTTTCAGTTGTTACCCTTAACAACACGCTAATCCCTTATTCATCTGTCGTAAAAAATCTTGGCTTCTTTTTTGATAATAATCTAAGTTGGAATTTTCAAGTTAAAGGAACGATAAAAAAAAATCTGTTCCTCCATTCACTGTTTGAGTCGCTTGAGAAACTTCTTGCCCCAGCAACTAAAACTTACCGTAGTGCAAACCCTAGTAACGCCGCACTTCGATTATTGTGACGTTTTGTTAAGTGACCTAAGTTCTGAATTGTCAGTCAAGTTACAGCGAGCTCAGAATATGTGCGTCAGATACGTGTGCAACATCCGACGGTATGATCACATATCACCGTCCTTCGCAAGTCTCTCGTGGCTCAGACTTAAAGAACGTAGAACTTTACACTCTTTGTCTTTACTCTTTCGAATTCTACACACTTCAACACCAAATTATCTTTCGTCTCGTTTCTCTTATCTATACTCTAACCACGACGTAAATACCAGATCACTTATCTGTGGCACGCTAAGTATACCTCTTCATAGAACATCTTGTTATTCATCATCTTTTACAATATCCACCTCGCGTCAATGGAATTCCTTGTCACAAAGTATTAGGGGCTGCAAGACAATAAACACCTTTAAGAACAGCTTAAAAGATAACCTTATTAGCATTTCACTCCAATCATACTGATTTAAACTATCACTGACTACATTGTTACTTTTTTCTTTAGACATCATCCTGATTGTGCTGTATTTTAATTGTCTCGTAATAATCTCTTTCTATTATCTAATATATTTGAAATATATTAACATTCTATGTATTTTAGTTTAATTTTGCTACACAGTTTATTTCAGTGTTTAATTAATAGTTCATAGTATTTTGTTGTTTAATTTGTAAATAACTTTTGTATACATGTAACTCTCATCTAAATCAAATTGTTGGATTCTTTGTAAGTTCATGCATATGTATATACACTTTTTGCTGCTTGAGTGGAAGAGAAGGCCTTACGGCCTTAACTCTGCCAGCTAAAATAAATCATTATTATTATTAATTACCATTATAGGCGAGTTTCATACGACTTTTTATGCTCGACCATATTTCTAACTTGAAATTACCGGTATTCAGATGTATACATTTTATTTGTAACTGACAAGATCGGAAGTGACCTTGTTTTAGGTCGTGAATTGTGAGATGTGCGCAGACGCGAAAGTATTGAGTTTTTCCGAGGAACAATAATGTCATTGACCTTGACATAGTCCTGTTAAACTTGATAATATTATAATATTATAACCTTGATTATTGAATTCGACATTGAAAAACGAGATGACAAATTGAATTTATTTGAATATTATTTACAATTAACGCTAATTATTATAGTAACAGAACATAACCTTCTGCGACAGTATGGGATTTCCAGCCTCCGTGGCTTTTCGCTAATTCTCTTTCGATTGCATATCCGAGAATAATCGATACTTGGGGTTTTATAACGGTAGAAAGCTGACCTGTCATTGGCTGAACAGTTGTAACCTGAGTTGTCATTGGCTGAAATACCTGACCTTTAATGAGTAGGTGTACTTTAATGAGGTCCATTAAAGGTCTGCTACCAGGTGTATAATTACTACATTTCGGCATGGTCGAGCATAAAATATAATATAACACAGCAAGCACAACACAACACAACACAACATAACATATATCATTATTTTTGATAGCATTTTACATAACATTCTTATAGCTGCAAATATTCCCCACATAATGTTGAAATATCTTGAAGTAAGGAAACAAAATTAAAAAAAAAATCAACAAAATGTTCGGAATTTAACAGAATACTTAAATATATTTATCAACAAAACTGAGGGGGTCAGAAGCAAAGGGATATAAGTGCACTTAAGTTTTTTGTGAGAACATGGGTTCAAAGTACTTAAGATTTCGTAAATTCTGTTAAATTTTTTATTTCAATTCTAGTGTGTGGTGCGGTTAAAAGATGTATTCCTTTGCCACTAAAATTTTAAATGTTTTAGCTTGCCCTGGATGCACTTAACTCATGTTCTTAGAAATGTCACTTGTACCCCTTTGCTTCTGACCCCCTCAATTTATATTCATTTCGAAATATGTTGGCCTAAATTACATTACAAAAGATTGGTAATACTTGTGTATTTTTGTGTCAAAGTTACATGGGTGGCAGTTAAAATAAATTTATACATATTGGTTTTTCCGGCGATTAGTGATATTAATATATTTTTTCAGTCATTTCTTGATTTTAACAATTTTAATTAAAAAAGTAACTATATTTTGAAATTAATTACTGAATCATAATTTTTATTTCAGATTTTTTAATATTCATGAAATATTTCTATGTTATATTATATTTCTAAATATATTAATTGAATAAGAACTTCCTACGCGACATTTTTCTTTGAATAATGTTATTGAAGGAAGTATCACATGAGTGATTTTCTACGAAAATTGAATCTCTTAAACAAAAGTCTATATGTGAAAATATTTTCTCGAAAGTGATTAATTGAAACAGAAAGTGATGTCGGAGAGTTTTGTCGAATTCTAAAATTTAAACATATTTCAGGTCATTTTTAAATTAATAATTTGAAGATACATTTCTATGGAAGATAGTTTCCGCATTTAATAGATTCAAAATTATGTGTAAAAATATTCTCTCCCAATTGAAACAGCATATGTATTCGAGAACTTTTTTTAAATTCAAATTTCCTTCATGAGATTATTTCATCATTTCATACTTTAATGAGATTTTTTATGAGACACGTCTCTCCACATTTTGACCTACTGTTATTCGCTCTGTTAGATATTATCATTTGAGTAAATTTATACTTCATACTAAATATCTAATCAAATAACTTAAGAGTTCTTACATGAGATGTCAACATTTAGAAATTCAAGTCCTTTTTTTCGAGATTTTGACTCGCTATACACTGTCTTAGATATTATTATTATTATTATTATTATTATTATTATTATTATTATTATTATTATTATTTAATATACTTTTGACTTCAAAATAAATATCTAATCAAATAACTAAACAGTTCTCATATGAGATGGCAATATTTAGAAATTGAAGTCTTTTTTTCCGAGATTTTCACCCGTTATTCACTGTATAATACATTATAATTTAAGAAAATATCTGTTTCATATTAAATATCTAATGGAATAACTGAAGGGTTCTTACATGAGATGTCAACTTTTAGAAATGTTCTACTTCATATTAAATATCTAAAGGAATAACTGAAGGGTTCTTACATGAGATGTCAACTTTTAGAAATGTTCTACTTCATATTAAATATCTAATGGAATAACTGAAGGGTTCTTACATGAGATGTCAACTCTTCATATTAAAAATCTAATGGAATAACTGAAGGGTTTCTTACATGAGATGGCAACTTTTAGAAATTTTCTACTTCTTATTAAATATCTAATCGAATAACTGAAGGGTTCTTACTGTGCTCCAACCACGAGAAAGTCTTTGCCGGATGAGACGAAGGGGGGGTAATGCTGTGAATGAATGTTGATGTCATAAGATGTCATAAAGTCACACACGTGGGTACTCTTATCTCTATTGGCTAGCTCTCACAGCACAAACCATAACATTGATACAGACATATTGATACTACCCTAGTTACAAAATTAGATCACAGTTAATCTCCTGGTCTTTTAATCTCTTCATACAGGAAATAACATATGCAGGAGAGCGCATGGTTTTTAAACTGGCGTTATAACGGTAATATTATTTATCTACTTCGTTCCAATAGATGACGCAATAGTAAGCACATTCCTTTCACGGTTGATCTCCTGGTTGGAGAACAGTACATGAGATGTCAAGTTTTATACATGTTCTACTTCATATTAAATATCTTTTGGAATAACTGAAGGGTTCTTACGTGAGATGTCAACTTTTAGAAATGTTTTACTTCATATTAAATATCTAATCGAATAACTGAAAGGTTCTTACATGAGACGTCAACTTTTAGAAATGTTCTACTTCTTATTAAATATCTAATCGAACAACTGAAAAGTTCTACGTCAGATTTTTTAAATATTCTACTTATTAAATATCTAATCAAATAACTGAAGGGTTCTTACATGAGACGTCAACTTTTAGAAATGTTCTATGTACTTCATATTAAATATCTAATGAAATAACTGAAGGGTTCTTACATGCCAATTTTTATAAATGTTCTACATCTTAATAACTGAAGGATTCTTACATGAGACGTCAACTTTTAGAAATGTTCTACTTCTTATTAAATATTTAATCGAATAACTGAGGGGTTCTTACATGAGACATCAACTTTTAGAAATGTTCTACTTCTTATTAAATATTTAATCGAATAACTGAGGGGTTCTTACATGAGACATCAACTTTTAGAAATGTTCTACTTCTTATTAAATATATAATCGAATAACTGAAGGCTTCTTACATGAATTGTCAAATTTTGGAAATGATCTATTTCATATTAAATATCTGATTATCAAATACCTCAAGAGATCTTATATGAGATTAGAAATTAAGAAGTTTAAATACTTTTCTAGATTTTCACTCAATTTTAATAATCCAAAAGCAAGTTTCTAAACTAGTTTGTTCTCGAAATTAATTCATGTAAGCACAATTTTATATGTAAAATTTTTGCTATAAGTTTTGACATGAGATTTTACATTCCTAAAAGAAAAATGAAGATGTACAGTATGTACTGTATAGGACTGTATACTGTATTCCATATTTTTTGTAGTGTATTGTCTTTACTGCTTCTGTGTGATGCCACTCTCATTACTAAGAATTCCCTAAATTCTGGCGATTTAGTGCTCCTTAATAATTCAGGTCTTCGATATGGAAGGGAGTTTGGTATTCCTACGCGGCGCTACACACGAACACATAGCCATCCGTGCTACTCTTGTTAGGATGTTGTGTTTCGAAATTAGAAATGTCCACATTTCTCTCGTTACAGTCCTTTTGATGTGCTTGTTTACACTTTATATAGACTCCATTACGTGGAACTGGCTCATTCGACGAGAGATATCATCTGACATTTTACTTCCAGGACACGATATCGCTCGTGCGTAGTAAAGCAGACACGGTCAAGTTGTGATTTTGTGTACAGTAAGGCCCTTTTACCGTGTTTACACTCCGAGTTGTTGGCTCTTTATATCTCGACGCTGTGTTAACTTCAGAGTTTGTTTACCGAAAATATGTAAATGGTGGAATGATCATTAGCAAATTACAGCGCCTTTCGTAGAAGGATATCATGGTATATTTAATTATTTTGTTTATGTTTTTTTGAAAGAGAAAGTGCCACGGAAAATATACTACTCGTCAGAACATTCTGTATCAGGAGCTGACATCATGACTTGCTAGGTCGTGTTCATTGTTATTTCAGAGCACTTCAAGAACTTCACAACATAACTTCCCAGTCACAACAGCAGACACTGAACTCCCACTCGGCCAGTTCTCATATATCTAGGAATATCTCTTATCTCCAAACTCTCCTGGACAAAAGTAACTAAAGAAACCTAAAGGAAATATAACGCAGCCACCAAAGCAATAAGCTGTTTGTCTTAATTTATCAATGTTTTTTCACGATATCCATGTTTCGTTTTTGATCTCATGTTGTGTAACTATGTAATCTCGTTTCCGCTGTAGTACTTCTAGAGGTTTCGCGTTTTCTAATGATTCTTGCTTCATTACGTGTAAGAGGGCCTTAGACTAGAAATGTTTAGCTTAAATGTAGTTCTGTTTATAAGTATGCATAAGGGTGTAATTATTTGTCTTATTTGAACTGTTGTATCAGTGAAGCGAGGTGAGTCAGTGAAGTTATGGTTTTACAGTGCAGTGAATAGTTCCGATCAGTGATAATTTATAGCGTCAATGAAATGTGTTCTATAGTGTCAGTGAAATGTGTTATAGAGTGTCAGTGAAATGTGTCCTAAAGTGTCAGTGAAATGCGTCATAGTGCCACTACAGTCAGTGAGATGAGAGTAAAGTGAAAGACTATTGAAACTTACGTAGGACCTATATATATGTAGGTTGTATTGTAAAACGGGGTTATTTTATGTTTTATTATTAATTGTAATTATTGTGTTAAACTGTATTGTGTATTCTTATTGTATTGTGTATATAATTGTATTGTGTATTGTAATTTTATTGTGTATTGTTTATATTGTGTATACCACTGCCACCGGGTGGCTGCCCACTTCCAGTGTAAATAAATACATACATACATTTCCATCACCTAATATAAGTTATGCAAAAGTTTATGAAATTTTGATCGTAGTGTTTTTCTGTTGACTACTGCATGCATATGGCCTTATGACGTAATAGTTTTGTGAATTTTAAAATTTACTATTTGGAATGTTTACTTAATTTGTAGAGAACAGGAAATAACCTAAAATAGTTCGGTGAGTTCGCTTAGAATATTAATTTATTGCTATTCCCTTACATGTTTACGAATATAATCTCCGGAATCCATAAACCCGAATGATAAATTTCCCGAATGAACTCTTTCCCGAATAAAACACCCCTAACACAGTTTCCCGACACGGATTTTGGATTTCCCAAACACAATTCTTTCCGTATGACATTTTGGAAGTATACTTGAAATCTAAAGAATAGTTATTGGCATTGTAGAAGTGTACAATCGTGCTCTTTCCATATGTGTACATGCTGAAAGTTATCCGTAAATTTTGGAAGTATACTTGAAATCTAAAACAATAGTTATTGGGATTGTAGAAGTCTACAATCGTGTTGTTTCCATACACAATCTGAAAGTTATCCGTAAAATATTGAAGTATACTTGAAATCTAAAACAATAGTTATTGGGATTGTAGAAGTCTACAATCATGCTGTTTCCATACACAAGCTGAAAGTTTTCCGTAAATTTTGGAAGTATATTTGAAATCTAATAGAATAGTTATTGGGGTTGTAGAAGTCTACAATCATGCTGTTTCCATACACAAGCTGAAAGTTATCCGTAAATTTTGGAAGAATACTTGAAATCTAAAACAATAGTTATTGGGATTGTAGAAGTCTACAATCATTCTGTTTCCATACACAAGCTGAAAGTTATCCGTAAATTTTGGAAGTATACTTGAAATATAAAACAATTGTTATTGGGATTGTAGAAGTCTACAATCGTGTTGTTTCCATACACAATCTGAAAGTTATCCGTAAATTATTGAAGTATACTTGAAATCTAAAACAATAGTTATTGGGATTGTAGAAGTCTACAATCATGCTGTTTCCATACACAAGCTGAAAGTTTTCCGTAAATTTTGAAAGTATACTTGAAATCTAAAACAATAGTTATTGGGATTGTAGAAGTCTACAATCATGCTGTTTCCATACACAAGCTGAAAGTTATCCGTAAATTTTGGAAGAATACTTGAAATCTAAAACAATAGTTATTGGGATTGTAGAAGTCTACAATCGTGTTGTTTCCATACACAAGCTGAAAGTTATCCGTAAATTTTGGAAGTATACTTGAAATCTAAAACAATAATTATTGGGATTTTAGAAGTCTACAATCATGCTGTTTCCATACACAAGCTGAAAGTTATCCGTAAATTTTGGAAGTATACTTGAAATCTAAAACAATAGTTATTGGGATTGTAGAAGTCTACAATCATTCTGTTTCCATACACAAGCTGAAAGTTATCCGTAAATTTTGGAAGTATACTTGAAATCTAAAACAATAGTTATTGGGATTGTAGAAGTCTACAATCATTCTGTTTCCATACACATGCTGGAAGTTATCCGTAAATTTTGGAAGTATACTTGAAATATAAAACAATAGTTATTGGGATTGTAGAAGTCTACAATCATTCTGTTTCCATACACAAGCTGAAAGTTATCTGTAAATTATTGAAGTATACTTGAAATATAAAACAATAGTTATTGAGATTGTAGAAGTCTACAATCATTCTGTTTCCATACACACGCTGAAAGTTATCCGTAAATTTTGGAAGTATACTTGAAATCTAAAACAATAATTATTGGGATTGTAGAAGTCTACAATCATGCTGTTTCCATACACAAGCTGAAAGTTATCCGTAAATTTTGGAAGTATACTTGAAATCTAAAACAATGGTTATTGGGATTGTAGAAGTCTACAATCATTCTGTTTCCATACACAAGCTGAAAGTTATCCGTAAATTTTGGAAGTATACTTGAAATGTAAAACAATAGTTATTGGGATTGTAGAAGTCTACAATCATTCTGTTTCCATACACAAGCTGAAAGTTATCCGTAAATTTTGGAAGTATACTTGAAATATAAAACAATTGTTATTGGGATTGTAGAAGTCTACAATCATTCTGTTTCCATACACAAGCTGAAAGTTATCTGTAAATTATTGAAGTATACTTGAAATATAAAACAACAGTTATTGGGATTGTAGAAGTCTACAATCATTCTGTTTCCATACATAAGCTGAAAGTTATCTGTAAATTATTGAAGTATACTTGAAATCTAAAACAACAGTTATTGGGATTGTAGAAGTCTACAATCATTGTTTCCATACACAAGTTGAAAGTTATCTGTAAATTATTGAAGTATACTTGAAATCTAAAACAATAGTTATTGGGATTATAGACATCTAGAATCGTGCCGTTTCCATAGAAAGGCTAAAATGTATTTGTAAACTTTGGAAGTGTACTTGAAATCTGAAGCACACAATAGAAGACTACAACAGTGTAGTTTTCATAGAAAAACTAAAATTTTTCTGTAAATTTTAAAGAGAAAGTTCATAATAGAAGGCGGCCCCAAAATTGTTTGTAAAAAATTACTAAAAGCTTAATAAATGCTGAGTCATTAAAACTTATAAATCTCTTTCATTTTTTCAACCAAACACACATTTCATAATAATAACAAATTTTCGGGAATTCGGGAATATCAGAATTCGGAAGATAACATTCGGAAAATGGGATTCGAGAAATTTCTTTTCGGGAAAAAGGACATTCGGGAAATTAGATTCGTGAAACAGTAATCATTAATACAGAAGCACATCTTACGAGGATTTGGATCTTTCCTTATGAAGGCAAGAACTACACATTTCTCACGAGATATTTCCATGTTATGAGGCGCCTTTGCTGATTTATTAAAATGGTGTAGCGATATTTGTAGGTTCGCAATAATTTACATGAAATATTAGCATATTCAGAAAAAATACTGACACAAAATGACAGTATAAATTCCACTGGAGTTCTCATAGTTTATAAATATTTACGAACCTATTAAAAGCGACGTGATCAGAAAACAAATGCATTGAAATTGAATATGAATGTGGCCTTACGTATCAAAATATTTACTTTCAATTGTTTTTTGTCACTATTTACATATACAAATGCCATATTCGTTCAAGGTTGAACAGGTGTCTTTTGCTCCCAGTTAAACTTTTGAAAACCCTAACAGAATTGTTAAACCATGGACTTGTGAATACATTTTTAACTAAACATCTCTTGTGGGTGTGTCCATCTGCATATTGATGAAGCTTCGTCTCGTCTTATGGAAACGAGGTACATGCCATGGACTCACGTTAAGTTACTAGCAACGGTCAAAGATAACTGGAACATAATCAAAGAGTGGAATTCTTGTACACTCCTTTAGTATAGAGAATTCCACGTTAAGAAAATAGCATTGAACATGTGGGGGGCTCTTCCACGAACTATTTATAAGTACTTTTCTTGAGAACTGGGAATTAATTCGTTTACTTTAATTCATAGAACATAAATACACTGAGAACTAGAGCGATTTCATGTGCTAAAATTGTGTTACACCTCTAAAATTAATATATATATAATTTACGAATAACGGGATAACACCTAAATTGGTGGAATAGCCTTCCGTTAAATTTAACAGTCAAGTAGGGGTGGTACAGTTGAGGCTAAGATTTCACACTGTTAAAACACGTACAACATTGTCTGCGCTTATTATATAAAGTACACAACATGTAACTGTCAGCAAAACAACAAAGGCATTAGGTATGTAACTTAGGTTCTTGTTTGATTCAAGTGCAAAGTTAGTAACGGAAAAAGTGTCCTGTACATAATTATAAATTTGTATTATAAGTACTTCTTAACATTTAATAACGTGTGCTGCGCATAATCTTAATTTTATATTATAATCGTTTCTTAACATTTAATAACGGAAAACGTATCCTGCACATAACCTTAAATTGGTATTATAAGCGGTCCTTAACATTTAATAACGGAAAACGTGTGCTGCACATAATCTTAAATTGGTATTACAAGCGCTCCTTAACATGTAATAACGGAAAACCTGTGCTGCACATAACCTTAAATAGGTATTATAAGCGCTCCTTAACATGTAATAACAGAAAACGTGTGCTGCACATTATCTTAAATTGGTACTATAAGCGCTCTTTAACATTTAATAACGGAAAACATATGCTGCACATAACCTTAAATTGGTATTATAAGCGGTCCTTAACATTTAATAACGGAAAACGTGTGCTGCACATAGTCTTAAATTTGTATTATAACCGCTTCTTAACATTTAATAACGGAAAACGTGTGATGCACATAGTCTTAAATTTGTATCATAAGCGCTTCTTAACATTTAATAACAGAAAATGTGCGCTGCACATAATCTTAATTTTTTATTATAAGCGCTTCTTAACATGTAATAGCGGAAAACGTGTGCTGCACATAGTCTTAAATTTGTATCATAAGCGCTTCTTAACATTTAATAACAGAAAACGTGTGCTGCACATAATCTTAATTTTTTATTATAAGCGCTTCTTAACATGTAATAGCGGATAACGTGTGCTGCACATAATCTTAAATCTGTATTACAAGCACTTCTTAACCCAATAAAATAATTGTATTGATGTTCAACACAGTTTTATTATTATTATTATTATTATTATTATTATTATTATTATTATTATTATTATTATTGTTTTGGGAAAGCCATTGACTGAATTTATAATCTGATTAGTCAATTTAAGAGAATGGTGTATTATGATAATAAATGACAAAGAATTTTAGTTTTGTCCTTCAAATGTGCAGAAATTTGATTCGAACAAATATAACTTTTCGTTCTGTAAAGGAATATTTCAATGTTACATTTATTCGGATCAAATTTCTGCACATTTAAAGGACAAAACTAAACATTTTTCAATAATTTATTACCATAATACACTGCTCTCTTAAATTGACTGAGCATATTTGAAATTAAATCAATAGCTTCCCCAAAACACGCTAGGAAATGTTTCATATAAAATAATTTTTTTTTCTGGAAAAGGAAGAAAGAATGAGCAAAATTGTATTAAACTTTTTTGTTGAAATATCTTAAAGAATAAGTCCCTGAAATTAATGACATTAAATACGGTTGAATCTGTATATAAGAATTGTATCTTTTCAGAAAAACTACACCAATGGAGGCATAGCTTTCTTTTGCTTCATTGGCTTCTGTATGATTTTAATTTGCAACCACAAATATTTTCAACATAAACACATTCATTAAATTACGGTCGGAAGATAGAGGGAGGAGAGTAAAATATATTTCAAGGGGAAAAATATGGGGTGGGCGCATATGGTGAAAATATTACCATTACATCACTGATCGTAAGGTAAGCAGAAAAGCAAAACTGGTGGTCATTCATACATAGGCTACTATGCTGCTACACTGTTCTATAATCACTCAGCGAAGTGAATAAGTGAATGAATTAATTAATCAATGAAAGTGGGAAGAATTTATACTAAATGCATCATTTGAAAAGTAGAAAAGAAGACTAGCCATACTGTATATGGAGAGATTCCAGGAAAAATCGCAATAGGCCCCTGGCATGTTTGCACAAAATCAAGTGTAGAAGCTCAGTTCTTAAAGACAATCTGACACTGCTTGACAGACTGACTCAAAAGGCATGGAAGCAATGATCTTCAATGACGCGCGCATGTATGTTTAACGGTACGATAAATACAAGCGCAGTGCGGAAATACATTGATTGCACCTTGTACAGTTGAATCTGATTTTATGATAACTGCAGCTAATCAAATCAAATTATATGGTAGTAACCAGAAACTCTTTGACGCACTTAACAGTTGCTTCAATGTTGTGAACAAAATAGTTGGCAAACTAGTTTGACATTACAGAATTACCCGAAACCAAAGCAATACTTCCATGGGGGTTAATACCATCCCCCTACCCCCACCTGTGTGACGCAAAGCTGTGGTGGATTTAACAGAGTGCAAACTCAACCACACTGTTACTTTCACTGAATAATAGATGTCGACACTAGCAGAGTGCTTGGCTTTTCTGGAAACTATAGATCTGCTAGTGGCAAAAGTATATTACGGTTTAATGGATTGTATGATGTTGTGTTTGCCTCAACTTGATGGAGAGCAGAATTAATTATGAATCCGGGACCCCCGAATACGAGTATAAAGCACTACCGTTTGCAAACTTGTATAAAATAATATTACTATAAAAAT
Organism: Periplaneta americana; assembly: GCF_040183065.1. Taxonomy (NCBI): domain Eukaryota; kingdom Metazoa; phylum Arthropoda; class Insecta; order Blattodea; family Blattidae; genus Periplaneta; species Periplaneta americana. The sequence continues at coordinate 133,175,865 of NC_091125.1, forward strand.
ACAACTTTCAGATAAACATTTATAAAATAATGTTATATCTATTTTGCTATAAATATACCTCCCGTAGGAGTAAAACTCGTGTTCGGAGGGAAATTTGAGCATATAGTACACAACTTAATAAATTATTACGAAGAAAGAGAAATAATATTATTTTTAAAATGACTATTACACTTTTACTACGTCATACTACTTTTGACCAATAAAACGGTATGAAAGGACGTCTTTCAACCAATTATGGCTGCTTACCGCACAATTTTATCACTTCCCTAGCATTTGTATAACTTTATCGTTTCCCTAGCAATTGTTTGTTTTTATCACTACCCTAGCATTTGTTTCTTTGTTTGCCAACGTTTCAAACTGCACTGATCTGGACGTCAAAAAACAGAAAATTACAAATCATTTCCAATCGATGCACAACAGTTTCAAATATGACTCGCATTGGCATTCAAGAACAAGAATTAATAAAGATCACTGGTCATAGCTATGCGTCTTCCCTGAAACCCTATTTACAAATAAATGAAGAGCACCATTCGGAAATCCTGAATAAGTTGAGGAATACACCATGTAATCAACGAGTTCCAGTTATTTTACGCGCACGTCCAATATAACATCAACCGAACCACCAACCACTAAAATATTCAAATTTGAAAATTGTACTTTCAATAATTGTTCCTTTTAAAATTATTCATGTTTATTTGTTTATTTCATCATCCTTAATTAAAACTTTTCTTGTTTATTTCATCAACCCTAATTAAAATTTTTCTAACACTTGTTTATATGATTTAGGTTATGTTATAGCTTCTGATGTATGATATTATGGATAGTCACATATCAGAAATTGTTGAATACTAAGATTTATTGAAACTCATCTGTCAAGTGAGATTGATTACTGGGATCAGGATAATTGAAGTGGAATGCAACTGTTTTAATAAAAATGAAACTGAATCAACAAAGCCTTCTTGACTAGTAACCATCCACAGAGTTCAATGAAGATTCTGTAGTTGGCACAACTGATAACAAGAAAACAGCTAATCATAACACACTACTGCCATCTAGCGGAATATTTGTAATGTTGAGTTGGTACACTAATACATTTGAAGACAGTTCAGTATTTTCGTAAGTCAATATTTTATTGTATTAGAGTACTTCGTTACTTCTGATCTTTATGTACTTTATTTTCTTCTAATCTTGTAATAGTCAATTAAATACCACTCGAGTTTTGACTGTCTCTAGATAAATCAAAACCTCTAGTGAGATTACTGTTGAAAATAACTTAAAAATGATATTTAATATGAAATCAAAATGAAAATGTTGTAGGTTAACTTGTTAACAATATACATACAGTCAACTTAGAATCAAATTAATTATAATAAAGTACTACCAAATCATATGATTTACTTACTTACTTACTTACAAATGGCTTTTAAGGAACCCGAAGGTTCATTGCCGCCCTCACATAAGCCCGCCATCGGTCCCTATCCTGTGCAAGATTAAGCCAGTCTCTATCATCATACCCCACCTCCCTCAAATCCATTTTAATATTATCCTCCCATCTACGTCTCGGCCTCCCTAAAGGTCTTTTTCCCTCCGGTCTCCCAACTAACACTCTATATGCATTTCTGGATTCGCCCATACGTGCTACATGCCCTGCCCATCTCAAACGTCTGGATTTCAAGTTCCTAATTATGTCAGGTGAAGAATACAATGCGTGCAGTTCTGTGTTGTGTAACTTTCTCCATTCTCCTGTAACTTCATCCCGCTTAGCCCCAAATATTTTCCTAAGCACCTTATTCTCAAACACCCTTAACCTATGTTCCTCTCTCAGAGTGAGAGTCCAAGTTTCACAGCCATATAGAAGAACCGGTAATATAACTGTTTTATAAATTCTAACTTTCAGATTTTTGGACAGCAGACTGGATGATAAGAGCTTCTCAACCGAATAATAACACGCATTTCCCATATTTATTCTGCGTTTAATTTCCTCCCGAGTGTCATTTACATTTGTTACTGTTGCTCCAAGATATTTGAATTTTTCCACCTCTTCGAAGGATAAATCTCCAATATTTATATTTCCATTTCGTACAATATTCCCGTCACGAGACATAATCATATACACCAAATCATATGATATGTATTTAAAATATATCAGCCAAATATATATGAATACTAATTTTAATTACGTTTTATAAATATCTCTTTCATTTTTAACTTTAATTCATACATGTTACAAATATTTCAGAATCATGTTATTAATTTTTAGTCCATAATTAAGGCCATATTTTTTGCCCAGCAATTTGATTATAATACACTTTTCCTTTTCTTGTGAGGTTTCATTATTTTATTTTATTTTATTTTTTAAATTCATTCTCTTGTGAAAGAAAGTTAATCATGTATATTTCAAAATTTGTTCCAATTGCATTTCACTTTCTACATCGCAATGACTTGACGTCCCAAATGTTCCAGCTTCACGCAACGAAACCTTCAGCGTCAACCATACCTAGGCAGCATAGTAGCTAGAAGCCTAGATCATATGTACCCAGCCTTATAGGCTTTGAGGTTAACAGCTTTTGTCAGGTTTACTACGCTGCCATCTAGTTGTTACATAAGGAGTCACGTCATAATTCCCATTTGAATTGCATTAGAGACTGTACTGCCATCTAGTGTTCGTTTACGGCGGACGGGTGGCGATCCTGGCGGTTGTTCTCTTCAAAGTGCTGCCGATTTTAACATAGCGATGAGTTATCTGTTACTTATAATATTATCTAGGATAGAAGTAAGCAAGTCTAGCCTGTTCCCTCACCTCCGCGCAATACTCCCGGCGGTTCGTTACTCACTTGTCACACGTCGCCTGGCAACGAACGCGTCTCCTACCTCTCAGCGAGATGAAAGCCAATGCCAGAAGGCAGTGTCCACTCGAAATAGCATGGAATTCATAACAACAACACCGCTTGGATTATCGGAAGATTTTTTCTTGAATGAGTGAGTGTGTGGGTGTGGGTGTGAGTGTGAGTGAGGGTAAGGTGGTGAGGGGATGAGGGGGTGAGGGAGGGAGAGGGGTGTGTGTGAGTATGTGTGTGTGTGTGTGCGTGTGTGTTTTTACTACAAAACAATAAAGTACCGTAATACTTGAAACCAAAAATATCAGAGTGCCTATCGATGATGGAATCCTGTTCATTTTGATGGCTAAGTCACGTGGCAAGAACTTAATATAATGTAGGCCACTCAGTGTGTGTGGTTTACTATGGTGTAAAATCATGTTTAGTATTTAGTAATTACTATTTACATACAATACAAAATAAATACATATTTTGGACTTAACGCACATCCGTTTGAGGAAGTTCGTGTTTGGGTGTGGTTCCTATAAGTAACGACTTTGTACTAAATGGAACATAACAAAGATTCAATAAAGTTACAAAACCAATACAATTATTATTACAAAACAGGGATAATTACGAAGATAAAAGTAGAGAAAGAAACAGAGTAGCTGCTGGAATGAAACATGGCTTCAACTATGGCTTAAAACTATACAACAAGTTAATTTCTCAGTACCCTGTTTTAGCTAACATAAGTATGATTAAATTTAAACTGAAAATTAAATAAATTATTAAGGAAACAACATAGGGTTAAATAATTAATTATTAGTCTTATATTATACTTGTGATTGTTCTGTATCATATAGGCTCTTGTTTATATAATGTGTGCTTTTTTTTTAGTAGGTTATTTTACGACTCTTTATCAGCATCTTAGGTTATTTAGCGTCTGAATAAGATGAAGGTGATAATGACCGGTGAAATGAGTCCGGGGTCCAGCACCGAAAGTTACCCAGCATTTGCTCATATTGGGTTGAGGGAAAACTCCGGAAAAAATCTCAACCAGGTAATTGCCCCGACCGGGAATCGAACACGGGCCACCTGGTTTCGCGGCCAGAGGCTCCAGTCGTTACTACACAGGTGTGGACTGTAATGTGTGCTATTTTATTGCTTATATTAATTGTTTTATTTGTCTTCTCCTTTCTGTTTATGTACAGTGCGCTTTTGAACTTCCGACCACGAGCGTTTGCTCATACTGGAATAAATTCTTTCATTTATATTTCTGTATTATGTATATAATAGCTTTTTTTAATGTTTCTTTGTTTCTATTGCATTTAATATGTATTTTTGTGTTTTTTTATTGTAATAATTTGTAATAATCTAAGTAGGCCTATATAATTTGAACTGGTAATGGAAATTACGGAGAAAACGACTGAACGGATTTTAATGAATGACTCCTCATTTTGAAGCCTGGAACCCAAAGATTTGCAGAAAAATAGTAGTTTTTAGTGAAATGTCAATTTTCCTACATAAATTTCCTATTTTCCAAAATCCATCTGTAGTCAGTTTTGAGAACTAATGGCTTTTCAGAATAAAACAAAACACACACACACACTACAATAAGCAATATTACACGAAGGTTTGACCTGCAGGATTGCTGACATATTACTTAGATCAAATCAGAGCAAATTCTGTGACATAATGACAACAATATGTCAATCTTCATTTGTGTATTTTTTTATAACATCTCTATAATTGGTTATTAAAAACTTTGAAGACTTAGGTCTACTAAAAATAATTTACAGGTCTGATTCTGTGGTGTGTAATTTTCTGACTACAGCTATGTATTGGATATTAAAAACTACGAAATTTGAGGTCGTTTGATGACATTATCACCATTAAAAGTGAAATATTATTATAGTTAATGCCATGATGTGAATATTTGTCACTAATATACATATTAAAGATTTAGCCTATTGATGATATGAAACTCAAACCTTTTGGGGTTACGTAAGTAGACGTAGAGAATATCTTAAATTAGATCTTCAATTCTATTCTACTGAGTGACGGCGTATAATATATACAGTTCATGTTACTGAAAACTACAAAACTTACGTAAGTTAAAATTATTGTTATTAAAAATTAAATATTTTTATAGTTATTAATCAAGTGGTGTGGTCTTTTTCATATATTTAATGGCGGTGTGGTGTGGATATTTATATGCATGATTCTCTCTTCTTCTAATGAACTTAGTTGCTGCACAAGCCACTAGTAAATATATATTCATTAAAAAATAATCGTGGCCAATTGTAACACTGATCTACACATTAACTATAATGTACAGAAAAAAATAAACAAAATAAATACTTAATCTAAAATAAAAAGTCAAGAACAAGTATATTGAAATTAAGAAAGGAAAAAGGAACATGAATACTAAATAATTTTTTTTTTGTTGTTTGTAACTCTGTAGCATCTATTACATGCTTTATGGTTGTGCTAACAGATGACGCTGAAACGTGTGTTCAGGTTACTGCCCAGCGACAGTCCTGATGTATTTTTATATATGCGATGATTGGTTAATTAATATTAACCCGGCACACTCACAATCATACAAATTTCTAGAGACCCAGTGAATTCTTCTTCTTCAAGGAAAATTCACCGAGAGCCCAGCCCGGGAATCGAACCCGGGACCTCCCGATCTGGAAGCCAGCATGCTGACCAACAGACCACGGAGGCAGTCACTAAATAATTTGCTTATTTTTTTATTCATTAAAATCAAAATAATCTAGGTCAGGATTTCTATCAAAATAGAGTTGTAAACCTTGGCCCGTAATTCTGGTTATGATTTATTCCAGGAGATGTGTAACATTTAGGTTCAGCTAAAAGATATGCCATTTTTTTCTGGTAGAATAAACATGTTATTCTTTAGGCTATATTTCTGACGATTTTTATAATAATACTCTAATAATCTATATTTAGGCTATACATTTGTTCAATTTGGAAAACGTTAAAATTGGAATAATTTAAATTTGTTCGATAATCAATTTAAGCAAATTTTAATTTCCGAAAATTTTATTTTTTAAATAAAATGTACAAACTTTAATTCTCTAATATGTATTTATTATTTAGTATGTATTTATTTATTTAACCTGGTAGAGATAAGGCCGCCAGGCCTTCTCTGCCCTTCTATCAGGAGATTCCAACTATAATATTAAGAATAAAATTACAATTAGTATTAAATTTACAATTACAATTACAATAAAAATCAAAGTACGAAAAGATTACCTGACTAATTAAAGCTAGATAATTTATCATAGAAAAACAAAGAATATTTTATATTTACTGAATTACAAATTAAACCTAGAATAACAAAATTGTATGGTGATGAAATTACTGGATATTGAAATATTGTGTGATGGATTAAGGAAACTATTTACAAGAAATCAATTACTGACCAAGTGCCTAGTAAGTTTGCGTTTGAATTCAATTTTATTTCGACAGTCCCTGATGCTAGCAGGTAGCGAATTCCAGAGTCTTGGCAGGGCTATTGTGAAAGAGAATGACTATGAGAAGGTGCGATGGGATGGTATTGTTAGTATGTAATGGATTACTAAATAATATTTTTTACTAGGTTATTTAACGACGTCTTATGAACTAATGGATTATTTAGCGTCGATGAAATTCGTGATAGTGAGATGGTATTTGGCGAGATGAGGCTGAGAATTCGCCATAGATTATCTGACATTGGCCTTACGGTTGGGAAAACGTCGGAAAAAACCAAACCATATAATCAGCTCAAGCGGGAATCCAATTCACTTCCGAGCGCAACTTCGGATCAGCGGGCAAACGCGCTACCGCTTGAGCCACGCCGATGGCTATTAAATAAGATTAAGACACTATTTAAGTAATAATTTATTTCTCACTTATTTCAATAGGTAACGAAAAAATCACAATTTTTACATTGTAGGTCTTATCTACTTTCGTTTTGGAATAAAAATGAAGGTAAAGTGTAGTATTCTCCAATAGCTTTTGCAGTTATTTATTGTCCAGGTCAACGTGTAACAGCTCTCCTATTAACCTGAAATCCAACCTGAAGCAATCACTCGAACATCATGCATTTTGGAGGATTGGAACAAATCCAAACCGACCGCTAGCTCTTTAATAAGTCACCAATACTTCCTGCATCATTTAAAACGATTTAAAATTAATATCTAGTAAATGCTTGGCTCTTACACAAGTAAGTCTATAAATATTAATTTCCCCACCTTTCAATTGAAGAGAGATCGTCTACCACCGGATATAACCACAAACTATTTTTTAATTCATAAGTCAAACCCAAACTTGCCCGAGATCAGGGTCGTCTGACAGGTGTTGCCGCGCCGCACCCAAACCACAAACATTTGAGCATCGAGCTGTGACAAACGCCGCTTTTGACACCTGTGGCATAGGGTGTTCTAAAGACCAAGATTCCAAATTATATTATGAACTTTTATTAAGACTTATTCTTGCAAAAAAGTCAGTTTTAATCATGAATTTTCAAGAGAATAGCTTCTCTTTATTGCTTGGGAGAAGAGATTTTGAATAATTTCAAGGGAAAAATTGTTCCGGGCAGGGTACGATACAAGGTTGGGAGGTGCTTTTCACAAAAATCGAGAAAAGTTTAAAAAAACTCTCTCTGCTCGTTTTTCAATTTCCGAGATTTTGTACTGTATTTCACAAACGTGTATTGTACAACATTTTTTGCACGTTCACATTTTTTAAATTGCAAATACAATATATCTTGCATTGAAAATTTAGAGCAATATTATTCCAAAGCCTTCGCAAAACTGCATTGTAATGATAACTAAGCAACAATAAGTGCACTTTAATGAGTATATTTCAGTATAATTTTATGTTATGAAGAATGGTTTCGCTAGCAACAAGTTTTTGTGTGAGAATTCTAACTTTCAAGACCTAACAACAATAGCTGTAGGGGAGAGTCGGGTAGTATCGGACATCGGGTAGTATCGGACAGTGCGTTTTTTTCATCTAACAACATATGGTAGTACCTGAATGACATGGTTACGTTTCTCTATGCGACATCACAGAAACTTAACCATGTCAATCAGGTACTATCATCGTGTGGTAGATGAAAGAAACTCACTGTCCGATATTACCCGATGTCCGATACTAACCGACTCTCCCCTAAGTACAGCAAAAAACACGGTCGTGCAAAAAAATAGGTTTGCATATTGCAATTTCTCGTCTTGCAGGTATCGACACATTAGAAGTTGGGTGGTATCTACTGGTTTTGAGTAAAATTATTGTTGTTCACGATCTTTCAGGCATTTGTATTTTTCGAATTGGACTAAATTACTAGTAAGGTAATTGAGTATCTCACTTTGGGCCGCACCTTCAAAAAGTTTGGGAACCACTGGTTTATATCAACGGGTAACTACTGTACAGTAGTGGAAAAAAAACCGGACCGACCCTTGTAGCTGATACAAAAGAATCCTGTGCTGTGTATTGTGTCAAACTGTGGTAATTTCAATATGGATAGTGAAGCCAGAGGTATGTACTGCTATTTAATGTAAAAATACGCAGTTATCTTTGCCGAATAGAGGTAGAAATGTAATATTGATGTCAGATGAAAATAAAACTCTCAAAGTTCTTTCGTCTGTAAGCTTGAGACACTGAAGGAAAAAAAAAGACGGTAAGAATCGAACAAATGCAGTAAATTGCATTGTTACTATTAATTATACAAGATGGATGTGTTTTGTGACTAGCAAAATTTGAATCTGTGACTCTGAAATCAGCTACAAGGGTCGGTCCGGTTTCTTTTGCCACTACTGTACATGAACTTGGCTTTTTATTCCGCAGGGATGTGTAAAACTAATGCGGCATGCCATTGTATTAAACATTTCAAATCAAGCCAAATACGTAATGTCACAATATGGTCCCTATGACTTAGCACTCATTATAAGAAATCACTTTTAAGCTCTAGATCGCTTATACTGTTTGGTGAGGACGAGTCTCTCTATATTAGAATGAATATTATTACTACAACGGAAAGTAGTTACGAGATGATAGGCTGTTAGACGTTCAATATTTTTAATCAGGTTCATTTTAGAAAAAAAAATTGCAGGCATACGTGAATTCAAATGTTGCCAGCATCTTAGCTGCGAATTTACATAAGTTAGGAGACTTGTCATTAGATAACGATAACGGTTCATACAATTCCTTGCTGGTTTTACCTGACATTTGAAAAAGGGTATTGCTCTCTATGGCTCACTATGTGTTTTAAATTCGATAAATTGATCGACTGTATTTTCAACTTGTAGTGACTATGGGTTGCCTTTTCCATTAACAAATTATTCTTATACATTCTTCAAAACTTTATCATTATTTGAACCTGCATAACAAATTAAATTAAAACAAAATATTATTTCATCACATGTAACAACAATTTTATTAATATAAACTAATTTTAACAATTAAATTATTACATTATAAGGTTATATTTGCCAAAATTCTTACGGTCTTACTAATGAAAACTCTATATATAGACGATAAACTGTCTTATACTTATACAATGAGTAGCTCGTTTATACGTCGTGTGTAAATTCCTTACTAATAATCACTACATACGTTCTATATAATGTTATACAGCTACGTCATAGTTTCGTCATTATATACTTCGTTACGAAAGGTAATAGAATATCTGAGGTTCTCTATTGAATCCGGTAGAGCGCTCTAGTGTGGCGCGTTAAGTATCGATAGTATAACTGGCTCTAATCGATTACCACACTATATTTTGGTCAAAGAGTACAAGCTACAGCAATATTATTCTAATTATTTTGTGCTCTTTGGTTTGTTCTTCTGTGGTTACAAGGCAACCATCATCATAAAATGACAGTCGATACGAACAGCTGTTCGAGGGGCGGCCATTTTTTCTCTATATACAACGCTTAAACAAGAGGTTTTGTGTATATAACTACTGCAAAGCAATTCCCATTGTATAGTTACAGCCTGTTTATACATCCATTGCTTATGCATGGTTTATTAGTAAATTTTTGTGTCTCAACTCTGCATAAGTCTGGTATAAAAACTATATACGGTTTATTAGTAAGACTGTTAATGTTTAAGATCGAAATGCCGTCTGATATTATAATCTTTCACATAAATCTCAAGTGAATACTTGAGAAATTGAGCTTTATATTGATTCATAATAACAAAATAATCTTGTTCCCATGTTTGTTTAATTAAAGTGAATCCTACAATTTATTCGCCATATTCCGCCACTTTACACACTCCAAATTAGAACGCTATGGTACCGAGTTCAATATATGAGCCGTTCAGAGCAGAAGTGGTGTAAGTCAGAAATGGGTAATGATAATAATAATAATAATAATAATAATAATAATTTATTTATTTAATCTGGCAGAGCTAAGGCCAGTAGGCCTTCTCTTCCGCCCAGCCAGACTCTAATTCTAATTAAATACATTTGCTTACATAGTTATTACATTAATATCTAGATCATAAAACAACATGAAAGTAAATAATGAAAATTGGATAACTAATGTTAGTGTGACAATAATAAACACTGGTAAGAAATAGTTATAATAATAATAATAATAATAATAATAATAATAATAATAATAATAATAATAATAATGAGATAATTTAGATATTTATCTGTGATATATATAACCATTAAACATTGAGAAACCTGAAACAGCTATTATTGTTGACAATAATTGTTAGAAAAATATCTCGTTAGCCTATTCTTAAATTGATTTGATGTCTGACAGTCCCTGACATTACTCGGTAGGGAATTCCAAAGTCGAGGAACAGCCACAGTGAAAGAAGATGAATATGAGGATGTTCGGTGGGAAGGAATGGATAATATTGAGGAGTGTTGTGATCGTGTGTCTAGGTTATGATGGGTGGATAAATTTTGAAAACGAGACGCAAGATAGACAGGATTGGAGAAATGCAATATGTGAAAGAGAAGGAAAAGACAGAGGATTTTCCTACGATCTTCTAGACGGAGCCAGGGCAACATTTCGAGGGATGGTGTTACGTGATCAGCCCGGCGAATATTGCAGACGAAACGGACGCACATATTATGAACACGTTGTAGTCTCTGCGCCGAAGTAACGCTTAGGTCAGTAAGCAGAATATCACAGTAATCGAAGTGGGGCATCACGAGTGTTTGCACTAGCATTTTTTTAATGAGGGTTAAAGTAAACATTCTATAAAATACAGGGCAAAGTAGCAATTAATATTCAATTTATTTAAACTATCAATAGTCAGTGGATAGCAAGAATGACATATTAATTGCTACTTTGCGCTATATTTTACAGAATTTTTACTTTAAACCTCAAAATCCAATTTTGACTTACACCACTTTTGCTCTGAACGGCTCATATGCTTACAGTACGTACAGGCAGACAGGCAGAATATTTGTGGAGAGAGAAATGAAGGGGTGGTGTATACAGTGCCCGCGCGGGAACATAGTGCCCATCCCTCTTCTATAATATTAATAATTAATTTTGTATTGGAGTAAATATAATACATGTACAGTTTATATTCGTATCTATATTATATTTTAAGAGTTCTGTATATTTTGGAGCAGTCGTTGAGTCAGCTGGTGCGGACGAATACCTGCCACGCCTTTAGTGTTGTACCATTCAAGTCTTGGGGCATTTTTTAGTATTCTGCGCGGAAAACCGGTCGTCAATACATTGAAATAGCACCAGTATAAACACAACACATATAAAGTTAACTATCTCAGGTCACACTCACATTGCAGCAGTCGAAAGTGTTGCCTCGTCTTGCATCAGTCGATAAGCAGGAGACGCTGGGGATCCTCCCATCTGAAGTCATGACCTGCATCACAAGGATAAAAAAAAACCGTTTGAAATATAAGGAATCAGAGTTACTTGTTGGTTATCAGGAAAAGAATATTAAAATGTTTCTGTGTTGTCTAAAAATGTTTATATACCTTGCTTAACACATTCCTAGAGAACTGTTATTTGTAATTTCGTGGCAGAAAATAAATGTCATTTTAATTACGTTGGAATAGATGAGACTATTTCATTTATATGACGTCATTCCATTTTCAACCAATGAAGTGTAATGAAATTTTGAATTCCAACCAATCACAGTCACACTTTGCGATAATTTTTGCAGCTAGATTTATCGCTATCAATTTATCGCATGGTCGTTCTTTTGTTTAGTCGTTGTCGCCAACTGTTTCCCCGTAAATTGATGATCATGAATACATTAAGATGCAACTACACGGTTAAACTTTTCTTTCAATTTTAAAACAATGAATGCAAGATTGATATTTAATATTAATTAATATATTTACGCAGTGAAGACGACGTTCAAAACGGCGCACCATGTAGACACAAAATCTTCATGCATCTTAATTGAACTCGATTCTTTCACTATTCTTCCCAGATTGCACGCATACGCGATTGGAATATTGAACTGTGTAGATGCAGCTTTAGTTCCGTTACACACTACAGCGAGAATGCGTTTGCCGAGCTATAAAAAATGCTTTCGTGTAGCACTGATTGTAACGGTCGAAATAAGGCACAGCTGACATTGGTCCTGCTCCCACAGGTAACCTAACCTATAAGGCTACAAAATTTGTTTTTTTGTGAATGAAATGAAAAATTAATAGAAAGTCAGATGTTCAAATTTATGTAACATCATCGCATATCAAACCCAAAGACCTTGCATAGTAATAATAAGGTCTTTGATCAAACTGCTTTCCGTATGGCGTAATAAAATTCGTCTTTTGATTAGGCCTATCTATATAGAGATGGCTTCACTATGTAGCAACATGTCTCGCTGTGAATACATAAGCATTGGTATATAGCTGGTCCCACTGTTACTGTTAAATTAAATTATGATTTCAGCACATAATGAAAATGTATTTATGTTATAATAATAAGAGAAAAGTGCAGTGCATGTAATTAACATTGTTAAGCCTGTATTTCGCTTTTCGCAATTGGCATTACTGAATAATAACATCTAATTTCTTTATTGCAGTAATCGATATTCATCTACGAGTATTTCAACTTCACAATGTCTAAATAGGTTAAGTATTCGTTAATATACAATTATTAACATTTTGTGATCGAATTTTAGGGATATATTATTTACATTTTTATTTTATTCACGAAATAGTCTTAATAAATATCACTCGAGGTCTGAGATTTCCCAGATAAATCTCAGTCCTCTCGTGACATTACTACAGAGAATTCAATGAAAAGAGGATAATGTAACAAAAAAGGAAACACCAGGACAAGCAATAAACAAAGACAAAAGGAAAGAAGACATACTAGAAGCTAGATGAATAGAAAGGAGAAACTGAATAAGAGGACAAACAGAGTAGGGCAGAAGGAAAATAATCGAAACAGAAAGTATAATTGTCACATTAAGTAGAAAAAATCGGAGATACAAACAGATTGAAGAAGTGGAGTAGAAGTGGAATATGAAAAAAAAAATGTAAAAAAGTATACAAACAATACAACGTAACTATAATACGAAAACAAAAGACTTAAAAACGAATAATTTTCTGATAAATTCAGAAGCATAACTGAACATGCAGAGAAAATACAAGTAATAGTACTAGCGTAATATAGAAAATGAATGAGTTGCAGAAATAGATGCAGGAGAAAAGCATAAATAGAACAATTATATGCAAAGGAAATAAAATAGGCAGTATCATATGGAGACTGAAGATTTAGAAATGAACTTTGAATATCAAATCAGGGAAATAGAAGCATATAGAACAGCTGTAGACTTACCGTATGATTTTTTATAAGAGTAGAACAAAATTTATTTATTTTGATAATAATTGTAACATAAAATATAAATAAACAGAAAAACTTTAGAGAAACTCGTGTAGAAAGATTAGAACTCGTGCTCAGGGGCGGATTCCTGAATTTAAATTAAGAAGTATAAAATACAATTTGTCTTATGTCTACTACTCAATAAGAATATATACATTTAAATTTAAAATTTTTCAATTTTTATAAAATCCATACATAAGTTTTTAAATTTAATACTAGAACTATTAGAATTGACAAGATTAGGATATTTAAATATAAATTTGTTATATATTCTTGGGCCTAAATTACTACTATGATTAAATACTGTAGCAGTGCTGCATTTTGGTTCGAACAATCTTAAAGAATTCATACCTTTTGTTTCATAACTATGCGAATACAATTCAAAATTATTTCGATTTTTATGTACGAATTTTATTAATACAATATAATAGATTTGTCTTATTTTAAGAACATTAAAGTCTAAAAAGAGTTTTTGAGATGGAAAATCAATAGGTTTATGAGGACATATTTTAATTATTTTCTTCTGTAATAAATAAAGTGGATTAAAATTAGATTTAAATAAGCTACCCCGTCCTATAATTCCATACATAATTATCGACTGAAATAAAGTTAAGTATATTGTGCGTAATAAACTTATTCACAAGTAATTTCTCAATAAAACAAATAATATATTATTTTACGTAATTTAGTACAAAAGTAATTAATGTGTTGGTTCCATTTTAAAGGATTGTCGAAAATTATGCCTAACTTCAGAGGACTCCTTAATAATTGGACATTTACACTGTATAAGGCAACAACAAAATTAGAGTTATGTAGTTTCATACTCAATATAGACGTAGGAGGTTTGTTACATTTTTCAGATAATCAGAATGAAATAATTATGGTTTTATTTTCGTTGATAGAAAGATAATTTATGTTAAACCATTTTTTTATTAATTTAAGTCTATTATTTGAATTATTATATGCATCGTATCAGTTTTTCCGCCAAAAAGTAAAACTGTATCATCTGCATAAGAATAATGAACACGATTGTATTGCTGTAAGTCAATTTTTAATAAGTCATTAATATATATTGAAAATAAAATAGGGCCTAGAACTGTGCCTTGGGGAACACCTATATTAATAATTGAAGGTTCACTTGACTAATAGTCAATTTTCGTTATTTGAATTCTGTCGTTGAGATACTATTTTATTAAGTTTAAATGAGTCGAATATGAAGATAAAAGTCATAGATAAGAGCATGAAAATCGAACTAGTAGTAGAAAATAACAAGTGTTTAATGTTTGATAAGCGAAACAGAACTGGTTAGAGTAGTGAGAATGGAAGTAGAATCAGAAGAGTAATTAATTATGTACGACAATCTTTATTTCTGTATGAGTCTTACTGCAAATGCGCGGTACATAAACTTTTTATTTTCATGCAGTTCTATCCTCCAAACAGACGGGTACCTCGTAAGTATTTTGTGACAACACAGAAGAGCATAGGAGAACACAATGACAAAAAGGTTACGTAGCAATAAAAGTGAACATTTCAGAAACCCTGACCTCGTTGTGAGGGTGCGCGTACTTGTAAATGCGTCACCAGATCAAAATGCCTGCATTGCACACGCAAGTCTACGCTTTATTTACGGTTAGCAATAACCTGTAGTTATGGCCTATTGTAGCGATGGTTGACATTTGCGTTTTATTAGAGTAGTTAACATTGCCGCGTTTCGTTAGTCACTTGTTACCGCAGACAGCTGAGCGTGGGGTGGCAGCCATCTTCTCCACAACAGTATGTTACTCACAGCTCACTGTAGTTATAAGGTGAAGGGCCTAACATCACACAAACTACTGATTAAACCGAGGAAGTACATCAAGCGACTAAACTGAGATATTAAAATAAGGACAGTATAGAACAAATGTGTAATGAATTGTAAGACCATAGATTAGTTCATAGACGAGACTGGAAAGATTAGAGTTACCATCCGTCTGGCAAAAGGAGGACATGTCCTCTTTTTTAATCATTTTATCTTGTTCGGCTGGCATTTAAAAAATTTTTGAAATGTCCAGCATTTCGCATTTCAACTAGAATTAATATTAAACGTAACTTGAACAGCAACATCGTAGGAGTAGGCTATCTCGCTCACATTTGCACGACTGCATCCAACATGGCGCAGACAGTTTTCCGACCGATGTGGAGACTATTATCACAGTCTAGTATATATATAGTCACGAAGCTCAATACGTAGTATATATGCATCCATAGATAGTTGCTAACCACTAGGATCGCTACTATCGCCTCATTACAGACAATGCGAAATAGTACTGCACAGTTTGTTGTTTCTTGTACCCTCATAAACTCAAGCTTCGTGACTGTATATACTAGACTGTGGCATTATACTAAAAATTTTCAATTATTTCAGTGTCTATACAGTTCGTACAGAGGAACTGAAGGACTTCTGTGAATTTGTTAATATAAACTATCAACAACTTCTGAGTTCATCTAAAACAAGACGGTTAATCTTATTTCATGCTTTGGGAAGGCCAATTAAAATGTTCCCAGCTGTGAAATCACATTTTATGTCCCAGCCATTTAAAACTATTCCAGTGATGGTAAGATTCTTTTTAATGAGTTCTCAGAACTGTATCTTTGGTTTTTTCCACACTAAAATCTCAATAATCGATTAAATGACGATCTTACTCGTGTTAATTATGTAAGCATGTGCGGCTTACAGCTGTTTCGGTGCTATTTCACACCATCCTCAGAGCCTTCTGTGTCTCGGCGCCATCTCAACTTCGCTGCCTGTTGTGTGCGTGCGTTCGTGTGATGAAGAGTTGTGTCAAATAGCGTGTGTGTTCTGAAATTGATCTGTGTGTTGAGAATTTGATTAGGGTGTGTTTTAGTGTGTCTGTATATTTCATATTGTTCTAGTGTGCTGAGGTTTTGGTTTTTGGGTTGTATGTGTAGGATTTCCATGTCTGTATTTATGTTATTGTATGTGTGGTTAGCATTAGTTACAGTATGTGTTCGGCATATGTAGATGTATTGTGTCCTCTGGTTATTGCTTTAATGTGTCCTTTGTATCGAGTTTGGAATGATCTGCCTGTCTGTCCAAAGTAGAAACTGTCGCAACTATTGCATGTGAGTTTGTATAGGCCTGTGTGGTTGTATTTACTCGTATTTGTTTGTGCTGTTTGTGTGTTGAGATGTCTTTGTAGTGTGTTTTCTGTTCTGTATGCTATGTTGTATTTCTGTTTTCTGAATGAGGATGCGATCTTATATGTGTTTTTGTTTTCGTATGTTAGTGTGATGTATTTCTTGTGTTCTTGTGTTTGTGTTGTGTTTTGTGTCTTTTTGTGTTAGTTGAGTTTTTGTTATTAACACGAGTAAGATCGCCATTTAATTAATTATTTATATTCAAGTGTTAAAAGTAGTGTACGAAAGATTCAACATGCAAAAATTCTCAAGTGTTGAAAGGGAACATAATTCTGAAGTGGAAGTGTATGACTTGCTCATGTCAGTTCTCGTTTCTTTGCAGGATAGGCTGAAAATCGAGTTCTTGCAACTAAAAGTAAAACAGTCATTAAATTCATTTTCTGAAAATGGGTTCCCTACAAAATGTAAAAATTTTCATGAAAATGTAATTCATTTCTATGAAATTTGCATTTTAAACAAATGGTCAAAACCTATGCTCTCAATGGTTGAAGCTGAAGCACATACAAAACAAAGTATTGTGACGTTTTATTACTAACAACAATGAACTGTTAATCTTAAATAATATTTACAAAGCACTATTTACAAATCAGAACTGTCAGTTCTCAGTTCACAGTCCTTCTAGCTCAGTCACTAGAGTTCACAGTATCTCGAACCACAGACCTTCAGAGACAGTCCACTGTACTCGAACTCAGGTCCCTCCAACTGCGGTCCACTGCACTCGAACTCAGGCCTTCGGATGCTGACACAGTTGCGGACGCACACTCAAGTCGAACTCCGGTACACAAGACTGGCTTGCTCGGTTCACTGGCTTACTTACTGAACTAATCATGAATCACACTCTGTCTGAGTTCCCTCGCGCTTCTTCTTTTATAACCACAGCGACGTAGCCTGGAAAGTTCGAGTTATTTCGACGCGTGTGTCCGTTCTCGAATCATCTCGCACGCTGCTGCTCTTCGGACGGACTTCTCTAGAAGATTCGGGAGGGTCCGTCCCTCCCTCACTCCGCAAGTAGCAGCTGCGCGCGCACTCTCCCCTCGTCGCGTTGACGTAATACACCCCTCTCTTCTCTCCGCCGCGCGCCGTCCCTCAGTGCTCCATGGAGCCCGCGCGATCTGCTCTCTTGCGGGACGCTGGTCGTGAGTTCGAATCTCACGTCGCAGTCACAATATGATGACCTATTGACATGCATTGAATTCTTACACTCTAAAAATGTCACTATTCATGATTCTAAGCTATTTGATCAATTCTGCAATATACAAAGATATGTCAATGAAGTTAATTTTGGAAAATATTTAACTTTAGAACTTTACTTCTGCGAACACTGAAACTTTCTCATAACTTTTATAGTTATATCCCAAGTCACAATGGAAGTGTTGAGAGGGTATTTCCCTAATATCTGCTCAATGGACAAAAGAACGAAATCGCATTCTAACGGAGACAGTCATAGGTATCATCATTGTGAAATATAATTTCAAGGACATGTCCTGTGAACAGTTCTATTGTTATTTCTTACAAGACAGAAGTTTGTTTCCTCAGACTCTTGTGCACAAAGTGGGCTCCACCGATAAGTAGGGTACAGATGTAATACTGATCCAGCAACTAGTGACAAAACTAACTAAGGTGAGCCATTATTTTTATCTTTAATTTTTGTTAATACCAATTTTTAAAAAGTCCTCCTTTTTCCTATAGAATTTCTTCTCATGGTAACCCTAGGAAAGACAAGTGCAACGAACACAGCGAGCGGGAGCGCCAGTTAATTTTGTTCATCTCTAGAAGAGTAGTTAAATGTTATGTTTTATTTAACGACGCTCGCAACTGCAGAGGTTATATCAGCGTCGCCGGATGTGCCGGAATTTTGTCCCGCAGGAGTTCTTTTACATGCCAGTAAATCTACTGACATGGGTCTGTCGCATTTAAGCACACTTAAATGCTATCGACCTGGCCCGGGATCGAACCCGCAACCCTGGGCATAGAAGGCCAGCGCTATACCAACTCGCCAACCAGGTCGACTAGAAGAGTAGTAAAGAGACAAATTTACAACTCGAAGATGAGTGACAGTAAAAGTATAAAAAGGAAAGCAACAAGATAAGAAAAGAAGGAAATCAAAATTAGAGATGAGGACAGAGTCCAAAAGGAAACGAGGAAATATACATTATTAGAAAGTTAATAAAATAGGAAGAAAACAGTTTAATAGACAAGGAGAAGAGAAACATCGAGAGGACAGTGAAGAATAAAGAGAAAAACAAGAGATAAGAAAGAAAGAAATGTTCTAGAAAGAAGATTAGGTAAACAAGGGAAAATAATGGGGAGAAGAATAATAAACTTAATCTAAAGGAAGAAATAAAAGACTATGACAAAGAGGAAGAGAATAATAATAATAATAATAATAATAATAATAATAATAATAATAATAGGGTTTAATAATAATTTATTTTATATAATTTATTTTATTTATTTATTTGCTATTATTTACTGTGTTATAGAACAGCCAGAGGCCAATAACAGTTCAGCATAAAGCATAATTACAATATGACGAAATTGATACTGAAAAAGTAATAAAAAAGTGCACAAAAATAATAATTATTAGGCATGAAGACAATTAGAATTAATGACAATAATGACGATGAATGGACAGAATAACGGATGACTTTAAAATACATAACTAAGAATACTATGAGAATAATAGTGATGATACAATGATGATTAAGTATAATGTCTGAAAGAATACATAAATGAAAAATCATTGCCAAGAGCAAACTAAGTTTATACATTGAAAGGATCGAATTCGCAGTCATGCATTTTGGCATTTTTAATGCATCTGGAGACTGGTGAAAGAAATTTCGAATTTCTATTATAGAAAATTTGTGGGCCCTCATATCTTTCGTTGGAATACGTAAGGTAATATTGTTATTTATTTATTTATTTATTTATTTTTTATTTATTTAGAATAATAATAATAATAATAATAATAATAATAATAATAAAATTTCATTAATAATTCATTTTCCATATAAAATTGTCTCAGTAGTAGGCCTAGTAAGATCTGGCTATATAATTTTCTCCTCATTCTTGATAACAAGGAAATGAGAAACTCTGGCATGCAGACAATACATTCAGAGATATTAATACTTTACGTTTTTAAATTCTTTTTAAATTTTTATCCATAATGAAGATTTTTTATGATCAAACAGTTTAACTAATTTCAATATACAATATAAAGATTTTTTTTTTCAGTCAATGACTTCACTTATGTAAGGTTGTAAGGTTGTAAATATCATCAATAACAATTCTGATGAATTAAGGTTTCAAGGTACACTCTCAACACATACATTATGGTGTATATACATCTTCCGGACACAGAAAAGGCGTATAATAACTGGATAATGAGAATATGGATACAAGCAAATTAGATAAATATAGATTAATCATTGTAAGCATCTCTTCACATAGTATTTTACATAAATTTTTCAGTTTTAGATTTTTATATAGTGAAGACCTGCAATTTTATATATATGTATTTTAATTTACACGTTTGTGTTTTTAACCAATTGACAATAAGGGTACATTTACATGAGAAAAGAAATATTGATGTCCCAAACCATGTTGATTTTCTTCTTCTTCTTTGGCATTTTCCCACTTATAGGTTCGCCGTCTTCAGTTTCCATATATATCTATCGTTCCAATCTCCTTCTTCCAAATTCCTGCCGTCCATTATTGCTCTGACATGGGTTTTCCATTTCAGTTTTGGTCTACCACGTTTATTTTTTCCTGGGGGTGACCATTGATATATATTTTTGGGCCATTTTTCGTTGCCCATTCTTTGCACATGTCCATACCATTTCAGAGTTTGATTTTCTATTCTCTTAACAACAGATGTGGTAACGTTCATTCCTTTCCAAAGGAGTTCATTTCTAATTTTATCCTGTCTTGTTTTTTGAAGACTTCTCCTAAGATAGTCCAATTCAACTGTTCTAATTTTGTTTTTTTGTAGTTCTGTCATGGACCAAGTTTCACTTCCATATGATAAAATATTCTGTATTATACTCTTGTAGATTTTAATTTTAGTTTCTTTTGTAATAATTTTATTCCAGATTATTCCATGCAAAGTCTTGGTAGCATTTTTTGCCAAGGCAATTTTATTTTGAATGTCTCTCTCACATGTACCTATATTTGTGATTATTGATCCAAGATATTTAAAGGATTCACATTTTTTAATTTTTCCTGTTTCAAGTATGAGGTCACCCACATCTCTTCCTAAACACACATATTCTGTTTTCTGTAGAACCGTGTCGATTTTAATATGTTTTATGTTTATCAATGCATATTGTATTTTTGATCAGAGGCACATGTACTTATTTAGGGATGATATTGCAGCATAAAAAGTTGTATCTGATAATGTCGGCATGACGGACGAAAACGTTAATACAATATTAAATTATGTAATATAAGGACTTGTACCTTACACATATAGAAAGTAAAGTCATTGACTGAAAATACTTTTCTGAAAAAATATTCAAAATGAATGGCAAAATAATTTCAATATATTTTTCAATATATTTATTCACTCAGCTACGCTAAATTTATCTACATGAAAAGTTTCATGGAGATATCTTTCATAATTCCAGGGGAAAATAATAAACAGCGTACATCTTGATAACGTAGAAAACTTACGTCTGGGTTCTCTTAAACGCTCCACGCAATAAAATGATAAGGATTCTACGAACATCCTGCCACTTTTCTCTTTAGAACTTTAATACGACACAACAGCTTCCCGTTGCAACTGATAAGAATGCAACTCAACGTTATGTATTTTCTATTACAAGTTCCTATTTAACTCGCTGGGATATCAAGCCGAGCCATCAGCACGGAAAGCTCATGGTAAATAACAGTGAACTTCACCTGTTCTGTTTCTCAGAAGATGAAATGCATCACAGCTAAGCAACGTTTCATAAGCTTTTGACGTAACATTACACAAGTAGCCTATGTACTGAGCATTCAGTGGTTGTGAAAGAGATCGCTGTTCTTATATTTCGGTGTCAATCAATGACACGAGATAAATACGCCCGTACTGACGAGTTTCTTCACATCACCGGCAATCTCGATAGCTAGCTCAGTGGTTCCATTCTTCGCCATTAGATGGCAATATCATGCAGACCGGAGGAAGATGTCTTTAAACTAAGGAGAGGATAATAATTGTGGTCCCGAAGTTTGGACCACATACATACATACACACACACTTTCCGACCAGATGAAATTGATGCAACTATTGACAAACTTAATCATGACCTGAATCAAGTTTCTTCACGGGCGAACAAGTTTCGGACTAAGGTTAAATGCTGTAATAACACTGAACAACAAGAATTTTGCTCCGACTTAAAACAATGTGTTCCTTATGGTTTGGTGTACGCTGATCCGAAAATGCATCCCTTTTCTTCATATAAGCTACTATTTCACTTTTCGGTAAGCGCTCTCCCAGGAAATATCTGGCGCGTGTTGGGGGTTGTAAACCAAAACAAAAGCTAATGCATTTTATGAGTTTATTACTTATTTCCGGCTTCTTATGGTTGTTTGCATGTTCTTTTGTACTTCTAATAAATAAACAGATATTGGTCCCTTTTATTCAGTAAATTTCACAACAGTTCAAAGTGAGGTCAACGCAATGAACAAACAAGAGTGTGGTTTTTAGTATTTAAAACAAAAGTTTACCATTTTGAGTGAAGGCAAATTAAAAGCGGGCATTTTCATCGGTCCACAAATACAAAAGTAATGGCTGACTCTTTGTTTGAGGAAAAACTTTTCGTTATACAGAAAAATGGCATGGTGCGCTTTCAAAGATGTTTGCTCAAATTTCCTACATAGAACTTGTTGTGGAAACCATGTCAAGTGCATATGAGAAAATGGGGTGTAATATGTCTCTCAAAATACACTTTTTACATTCTCATATGCATTTCTTTCCTCCTAACTTTGGAGCGTTAAGCAACGAGCATGGGAAAATATTTAATCAAGAAATATCTGAAATGGAAAGGCGATATAAAGGAAGATCATCATCCAGCATGCTTGCAGACTATTGTTGGTTCCTTGTAAAAGACAGTCCAGGGTCTAGTTATAAACAGAAGACATCCAGAGAATTCTTTTAAATGTAAGTTCAAATTCCGACATTTTTCTCATTATATGCATGAAATATTTTTATTGTTGTGTTTTAAACTGTGTAACATCAATTTTGTATCCAGTACACTTTTTAAAGTATTATGAGGCATTCTGAGTCCTTAGTATGTTGTAATTTTACCAGTAGCAGTGAAAAATGAAAAAAAAAAAAAAAGTTTGTTCATAAAACATTCAATTCATTTTTCCCGGAAAATGGTATGTGGTGGGGAAATTTTGATTTCATATTCAAATTTAGGGCACACATACTATTAATATTCACCTATCTTTATTTCGGAGCCAGATAAAAAGTAAAAATTTTGTTGTTCAGTGTAACTGGACATATTGAACACAATGAACAACAGACATATCCCAAACATTACAGTAAATAATGCCGATATTCCGTACCATTCTGTCGTCAGAAACCTCGGCATTTACTTAGATGGAAATTTAAATTGGGAATGCCAAATAAACGAAATGTCCAGGACAGTATGTTATACCATGCATTCTCTTAACCCGTTCAGAAACTTTCTCCCGCCGAAATTAAAACAGACTTGAGTGCAAACCCTCGTACTACCACTGTTTGACTATTGCGACGTAATACTTACAGACTTGACAACTGACCTTTCCAACAAGCTGCAGCGTGTGCACAATATGTGTGTCAGATTAATCAGAAATGCTCGCAAATTCGACCATATTACACCCTCGTTCAAGTATTTATACTGGCTGCGAATCAATGACCGCAGAACACTTCATTCCCTGTATCTTCTGTTTCGAGTTCTCCACACTTAATTAATTAGGTTATTTTATGTATCTAATTAGGTTATTTTATGTATTATTATTAATTGTAATTATTGTGTATAATTGTATTGTGTATTCTTATTGTATTGTGTATATAATTGTATTGTGTATTGTAATTTTATTGTGTATTGTTTATATTGTGTATATCACTACCACCGGGTGCTTGCCCATTTTCAGTGTAAATAAATACATACCTACATTTCTACTCCAAATTATCTGCGGTCCCGGTTTAACTGCTTATCCTCCAATCACAATCTAAACACCAGGTCACAGGACAGCCAATTCCTAGCAATTCCTCCTTATAGAACATCCCTTTATTCATCCTCTTTTACTGTCTCAGTCCCCCGTGAATGGAATTCTCTACCTCAGAATATACTTTCAAGAACAGGCTAAACGATTTCTTACGAACGCAGTCAAACTGAAATTATAATTATAACCATGACTGAGATCAACAATTTCATTATATTTAGGTATGGCTATTATTATTATTATTATTATTATTATTATTATTATTATTATTATGGCTATTATTATTATTATTATTATTATTATTATTAATTGTATCACTGTGCTGGACTTTTATTGGCCAATGGCTGTTGCCCAGTACATAAATATTAATAAATAAATAAGTAAAGAAATAAATAGATAAATAAATTATTATTATTATTATTATTATTATTATTATTATTATTATTATTATTATTATAGATTAGTCAACTGTCCAAAGATAGGTCTGAAACGCCACAAGTGATACCAAGAAGACACCTCTTATGAGGCAACTAGGCCAGGAGATGATGGGATAGGGTGGCCAGTTCCTTCCCCTTCCATTCCATATATCGTCGATTAGCTACATGTTACACTAATCAGACTTCAGATGCATACAAACAATTGTTCTTCCTCCGACACAAATCGTCAAGTGAGATGTAGTGCCTGATAAGAGATGTACATAGGGTTGCCAACTTTTTTTTAAGAAAATACGGGAGACTAAGGAATTGACAAAATTTCACATATAAAAATAGACAAATTATTCGGTTAAGTTACTAAAAAAAACAACTTTATTCTCATGTTCCTATGCTCCTGTTTCGAACATCTGTCCAATTATTGTTCATGTGATGAAACATTCTTTTTGCATGAGCATTACTACTTGGTATGCTTAGAACAAAACTAGCCAGTTTTTTTTTTTTGCAAAATTTATAACATTAACACGGCTTGATTTTAGACGGGCGAGCAGTAAAACTAATTTCTGGAAAGTATTACTTTCTATAAAGACTGAATATTTTAATGCATTTCTTGAACAATAAAATTCATCATATAATCAATCATCATTTACGGAAAAATCAAATGTTTAAAATAAAAATTTTTACATTATACAAACATAAGGGAGAAAAATGCTAGAAGAGAATAATAATACGGGAGCCGGGAGACTGTTAAAAATTAGGGGCAAATGCGGGAGATCCCGGGAAATACGGGAGAGTTGGCAACCCTAGGTGTACAGTAATGGCAAAAAAACCGGACCGAACCTTGTAGCTGATTTCAGAGCTTTGTTCACTCCAGAGCACGACAGACTGGTAACTAAGACTTTCGTGGTTCGAATCCTGCCTGGGAAGGAAACATTTTTTGTTCCTTATTCTAATTTATTCCCAATACATTTCGCTAGCTGGTAACATTCATGTTCTGGGGATAATAAGTTAATTAAGTACTAAAATATCGCTGCAATCGAAAAGTATTGGGAATAAATTTGAATAAGCAACAGAAAAAAGTTTCCTTCCCAGGCAGGATTCGAACCACGAAAGACTTAGTTACCAGTCTATCGTGCCCTGGAGTGAACAAGGCTCTGAAATCAGCTACAAGGGTCGGTCCGGTTTTTTTTGCCACTGCTGTACATATCAGTCAGAACCTCAATCAGAGGACTTATTATTATTATTATTATTATTATTATTATTATTATTATTTATAGTCCACACCTGTGGAGTAACGGTTAGCGCGTCTAGCCGCGAAACCAGGTGGCCCGGGTTCGATTCCCGGTCGGGGAAAGTTATCTGGTTGAATTTTTTCCGGGGTTTTCCCTCAACCCAATATGAGCAAATGCTGGGTAACTTTCGGTGTTGGACCCCGGACTCATATCACCGCCATTATCCCCTTCATCTCATTCAGACGCTAAATAACCTAAGATGTTGATAAAGCGTCGTAAAATAACCTACTAAAATAAAAAAAATTATTATTTATATTACATAATTATTTTATTGGTGTGTTGGAAAGATAAAAGGAACTGCTATTGTATTATATTAATTAGCCTATGTATTATGTATTGTATTGTGTTAATTATGTTTTGTTTATAGTGATGTAATACTTTTGTATCATACTGGTTGAGTGGAAGAGAAGGCCGAGTGGCCTTAACTCTGCCCGTTAAAATAAACCATTATTATTATTATTATTATTATTATTATTATTATTATTATTATTCATACTCTCACCTACGCATATCCGGCGCGGAGGAGGAAAAAAAATTCAAGTTAGATTGTTTGCCAAGTAAACGCCTAATAATGCACGGTTTATACATCATTGCAATAGTTTCCAGTCGAATTGGTTGCCTATGAATCACGGCGGTTTTCGAGTCGACAGCGCAGAACACAGCCTTTGGAGCAAATTTAACGCTAGACGGGGTTTTTAAAACTGAAGAATAACTACTTGTTCATTGATTAATGATTAAGGGTAATGAAGCTAAATGCACGGAATTGTGGGTAAGCTTCCGTGAACCGTATTAATATTATAATTTCACTGATTCAAGCCAATTGGAAACAAAAAAGTCTATTACAAGTGGGTAGTAAAAAAACGTTCAACGCCATATTAATGTTCGTAACCGGCAGTATGTCCCGACAAGCTTCGTATGAAATAAACACTGAATGTTTGTCTAATTTGTTTTGGCTTTCTGTGCACCCGAGGTGGAATGAGTCGCGTTCTCATTGTGCTGCCTGACTAAGCCGGTTCCATCATCCTCAGCACGCATTCCTCTCTAGTTAACAAGTCCGAATAACGTACCTATGGTAGACGTCTGCTGTCCCTCATAGATCCACCTGAATCTTCGTGTCCCCGTGAGGGATGAGATTCTGTTTCTCTCTCTAGACCTATGAATCGTCTAGAAACCATCAGTACTGCTATCTATAAAATCTTTGAAACACCTATTACAGCAGACGGACAATTCTAAACTGCACAGTGGTGCTTATTGGTCTAGAATACGTATTTATTCGGACTGCATGTAGAAATACAAATTAAGTCAGTATGTGTCTCGAAATTAGACGAAATTAGAAAATCCTTCTCTTCCACACCACCAGAAATACAACTACAATAATAAAAACCAAACTACAAGGTGGGTCAAAAGTCGCTTTCCCCAATATTCGTTCGTAGGTTTCATACTTGTAAACATATACAGATGTTATAACTTGAACAAACGAATAACGGGTGTAATAAGTGGTCGGTTGGCAACCATATTCGTGAGTCAACTGTTTTTCCAATGTCATGTTTTGAAAACAGCCCTTGCTTTGCCGATATGACAACAGGATGAAGTACCACCTCATTTTGATGTACGACGAGAGATTCTTAAACCAGCGTGAATGGATTCGCCGTCGTGACACAATAGAATCGCCACACAGATATGCGACCTGACGCCATGTGATTTTTCGCTGTGGGGTATTCTAAAAAACGACATTTTTGGGCAGAAACTGCAGGATCTGCACCATTTGCGACAGATAATCGAACAGTCATTCGTGAAAATCGATGAAAAACGTGAGTTATGTTCTGCCATCTGTAAATCAGTGTCTAAATGTTGTGAATTGTGCATCGAGAAACAGTGAGTCTATTTTTAACAAAATATGTAAATAAATGTGTAGTCAAATGCATTTAAATGTAAGGAAGTGTTTGGGAAAAGCGACTTTTAACCTATCCTGTATAATATATACACACTATAATCACACAAACTTTAAATGAGTGATTAAATATCATAATTATATTCCAGTTAATTAACAATGCTAAGATATTAACGAATATAGACAAGAAACTTGCAATTTTAAATACAGAGTAAAAACACGTTAATCAACTCAGGTATCAATACTTAAGAACCACGAAATGAGACAAAGATTTTCGAATTTAATTTTGACTTGTGATAATTTCCGGCAAACTCTGACGTCATCACGTAAAGAATTCCAGAGGCGAGGTATTTCTACAGTGTAGGAGGATATGTATGAAGAAGTTTTGTGATGAGGAATAGAAAGAAGTGCTTGAGTTATAAGGAATTGACAGTGAGATACCAGATAATTCGGAGTAGAAGTACGCATGATTCTAAATAGAAGAGACATTCATCCATAGTGTTCTGCTCAAGGGCAGGCCTTTCACTGCAAATCCAGCTTTCTCCAGTCTTTCCTATTTTCTGCCTTTTTCTTAGTCTCCGCATTTGATCCATATACAGTATCTTAATGTGTCTATCATCTGATATCTTCTTGCCTGAACTCTACTCCCGTTCACCATTCCTTCCAGTGCATCCTTCAGAAGGCAGTTTATTCTCAACCAGTAACCCAGCTAATTCCTTTTTCTCTTCCTGATCAGTTTCAGCATCATTCTTTCTTCACCCACTCTTTCAAACACAGTTTCCATGCCCTCAAATTTTTCGTAATATTTATTTCAGTCATTGTGATGTGTTACGAAACGTTTCACTGTTTCTAAAGCAGTAAGAGCATCATTAAAGGACACAAGATTGTTGAAGGCAGATTCGAATTACTAAGAATTTCAAAGTGTGACGAAAAGTAATAATGAACACATACTGTATTTTTGCGTTCTTGCATTTTCACGGAAAATCTAACTTCCAGCAAAATTGATTGAGGACATATGAAGTTTCGTTTCTCCTCGGATTTGAAATACAATCGTGTAAGTACAAAAAACGTATATTTTAAAAACTTATAACCGGAATACATTAAAGTATAGATAAATAAATAGATAGATAGATAGATAGATAGATAGATAGATAGATAGATAGATAGATAGATAGATAGATAGATAGATAGATAGATAGATAGATAGATAGATACGTAGATAGATACGTAGGTAGGTAGGTAGACAGACAGACAGACAGACAGACAGACAGACAGACAGACAGACAGACAGACAGACAGACAGACAGACAAGACAAGACAAGACAAGACAAGACAAGACAAGACAAGACAAGACAAGACAAGACAAGACAAGACAAGACAAGATAGGATAAGATAGGATAGGATAGGATAGGATAGGATAGGATAAGATAAGATAAGATAAGATAAGATAAGATAAGATAAGATAAGATAAGATAAGATAAGATAAGATAAGATAAGATAAGATAAGATTAGATAGATAGATTAGATTAGATAGATTAGATAGATAGATAGATAGATAGATAGATTAGATAGATAGATTAGATAGATAGATAGATAGATAGATAGATAGATAGATAGATAGATAGATAGATAGATAGATAGATAGATAGATAGATAGATAGATAGATAGATAGATAGATAGATAGATAGATAGATAGATAGATAAAACTAAATAACTAAAAAAATATATTTTTCAGAGATCTCAGGAAAAAAACTAAGACGTGTGGAAAACGCATACCTATAATAGAAGTTTGTCTGTAGCTTGCTTCTTACGTACAATATTGTAACCATTGTATACATGTAACTTCCATCTAATTGAACTTGTTGTGTTCTATATAGCTACATTTAAATGTCTTGAAATAATGACAAGGCGAAGTTTGAAGATTCTGCAGATGTGAATCAAGTTTCTAATATTTTTTTTTTTTACAAATTTTTTTTATTTTCTTTGTAATGAACCACAGGACGCTTCTTATATCTCATATTAAAGTTTCCAACTTCTGTATCTATTATATTTCACCAAGTTCTTAAGTTTTCTACAGAGTTCAATCGTCTCATGTCAATGAATGCAGACGAAATTCAATAGTTAGTTAAAATGCCAGTTATAACAATGTGCACAGTTTCTTTTTTCTCGTGCAATGAACCTAGCTAATTCAGAAGAACAGAGAGTCTTATCTGTCGTTCAATATCTAAAGTAAGTCTTGCAGGAAGCGCCATTTTACTTACCAAGTTTCATTCATTTGAACTAAACATTTTAAAATTAACCCATTAAAACTGGATATGCCTATAGGTCTATGAAGTTTCGATACTGAAAGAAATATACACAAAAAAATATAAAATTTCGATTGAAAACATCTTTTTATTAGGAATTTTGTAGTATATGGGAAATAATGAATTTAGATGAAAAACAAGTTATATAACTTTGGAAATTGAAGGAGTAACAGAGAGTATTAAAATCAATCAAATGTAAACCTATTATGCGTTTTTTAATTAAGTGCATGGTTAATTAGAAAATTAGGCTGAAAGTCTGCGAAGTTTGGCAACAGCGCATCGCGGCTCACGTACTAAAGCACATACGCACTCCCGGTCTGAACAGCTGAGTTTCGTCCTGTAGTCACTGCAGTATGGTTGCCAGACTTCCTAATGGCAGGAAATATGTGAATTTATTTTTTTTATTTTCCAAGAAAACTGATCATTTTATTTAAAAACTGCAAAGGGATAAATCATCCCTTATCAATTTCTCTAATGATAAGAATAAAAATCAGAATCGTACGGATAGTACTTATCGAATAAGACAGTGTTAATATTTAGGCAAAAACTATTCTTTTTAAGTATTTATTTCGGACTAATATGATATTAGAATTTTTTGTTGTACTCTATTAAAGGAATAAGCTGTTAAAATGTGAACTGTTATATTACTTTAATTCTGCATATTCTGATTCAGCTCAGGAAAAGACTGTGATTAAATGAAAAACACGACTTCGAATGTTTTGAATATAATAAGTTTTGAGAATAAATTCCTCACATTCTCTTCTCACAGTACAAAACTTACGAACCTGCTAGGACGAAATCGTCCTTCTTTAATAAAAAACTCTCATCTGATTGACCTTCTGAAGGAGACATAGGAGGGGGTCGAACCTTGACCTATCATATACGAAAACATATTTTTACTAGTCGAGTGGATATGTCTATACAGCTGTTGACGTAACAAAACAGAAAAAATAAAAGAAAGATTGTTTTTTCACGGAGGGCGGATTCAAAGAAGCATGTGGGATGATGGTGAACTTGCTGGGAGAGAAGCGTTGCCATGGGAACAAGTCTTTCTAGTTGTCAGTCTCGGGCTTCTCCAAGATAAACTGGCCATCGGGCCGTTACATGAAACCGATGTAGTCTTGCAATTGACCGCACAGAGCAATTCGCTGCAATTTGGAAGAAATCCAAGCACTGGTATCAGGATCCTATGCCCAAGAGCTCTGGTTCTGAAACTTGGCTGAGTAAATGGCTGTGATGAAGACAGAAGTACCAAAAAAGCTTATTCACGCTTTTTATGAAATAAACTGAATTAAGTAGGCTGTTGTACCTTACACCTTATATTGTCCATATAACAAAATGTCCATATATCAAAATGTCCATATGCCAAAATGTCCATATGCCAAAATGTCCACGAGATCAAAATGTCCATACACAAAATGTTCATGAGATCAAAATGTTCATAACACTAAATGACCATGAGAACAAAATGTGAAAAGGACATTTCTTTCTTCATTGCATAAATTTGCCACAATTGAATTATGCTCTTCATCTTGGGGCACAGCTCCAGATTTCAGATGATATCCAGTTCCTCGTAGATATGTAAGAATTTCTCCATTCAGTGCATAAGTGTCATAGTTCTTCACAATTTGGAGTATTTGTCTCTGATGTGTGATGTTTGTTCTATTTAGAGGTTCCTTAATTTGTGTGTGTCCACCTCTTACTTCGATGATTTGCATTCATACTTGATTTTCTTCATTCTTTAAGCATTGTAGAAACCTCCAAATTGAAGATTGCTGCCGGAAATCAAAAAAGCATCACAAATTTTTCTTTTGCTACACCTCCAGTAAATTTTTGTTCTACCTCTGTTGTAGTCGTGATGGCGGTACAAGCATTCAGGATAACTAAGGAAATGCTTGCCCTTTTGTGAATTCAAGATTTCAGCTGCTCTATCCATTGCACTTGACAATGAAATTTTACATAGGTTACTATAACTACCATGAACAATGGATTTCTTCTGGTCTATCCACTGCACTTGAAAATTTTACATAGGTAAATGAGCACAAACGCTACTTAGATGTAAATTTTTCTGACATTTTGTATATTCGATTCCCTAACCGTTTCAAATGTCTCATTTTACCTTTTAGGTGTGTTTCCAAATTATATGTAATACGCTTTGTCAAATCTGGCAACCTTTTCATAAGGGAAGCTAAATTTATTATTATATAACTACCATGAACAATGGATTTCAGCTGGTCTATCCACTGCACTTGAAAATGTTACATAGGTTACTATAACTACCATGAACAATGGATATAGTGGACATTACAGGGTGTAGTGGACATTTTGACTCTGGACATCAGAGTGAAGTGGACATTATAGAACTATGGACATTTTGACTCTGGACAATTTGGCATGGACATTTTTAACATGGACGTTATTTCATGGCCATTTAGATGCATGGACATTCTAATCCTGGACTTTATGACTGGTAACCCTTTTGTAAGAATAAGATAGCACTTACTGAAATTAATGTTATGATAGAAAAAGTTATAAGCAACATCGTGATGGTCTCTTTGATTTTTAGTTAACTTGACTGATTAGTTGATTTGTTGTGGTTGGTTGGTTGGTTGGTAGGTTGTTTGGCTGGTTGGTTGGCTGGCTAGTTTGTTGTTTGTTAGCTTGCTTGTTTTCTTGATTGAATTAATGGATGATTCATTGGTTGTTTGAGTGAATGTATCATTTGTTGGGCAATTGGCTGGTATTTTGCAATTCATTTTTAATTTTCAGAGAAGTCTATATTGTATCTTAAAAGTATTTATTTCAGTCACTGACTTCACAGCATATGTTTAAGGTGCCACACCTTTACATTACATATTTAAAAGACGTATGAACGTTTTCGTTGGTCTACGCCAACATCATCAGATACGAGGTACATTTCAGCAATATCAATGCTCTCTACATAATATCTACAAATACAAAACATATTTAGTGGCATGCAAAATGAGACATATTAAAAACAAACATTGCTGTGATACACATTGACATTCTATACGACTGCCTTGAATTGTCACTTATTTAAAATACACGTATAGATTACAAAATTATATATATATATATATATATATATATATATATATATGTAAATCAATATTACAAAATAGATTACAAAATTATATATATATGTATGTAAATCAATATTTTTTGTAATCTATACGTGTATTTTAAATAAATGACAATTCAAGGCAGTCATATAGAATGTCAATGTGTATCACAGCAATGTTGGTTTTTAATATGTCTCATTTTGCATGCCACTAAGTATGTTTTGTATTTGTAGATATTATGTAGAGAGCATTGTTATTGCTGAAATGTACCTCGTATCTGATGATGTTGGCGTAGACCAACGAAAACGTTCATACGTCTTTTAAATATGTAATGTAAAGGTGTAGCACCTTAAACATATGCTGTGAAGTCAGTGACTGAAATAAATACTTTTAAGAATTGGCTGGTAGTTTACTTGATAATTGGATGGATCATTGATTAGATGGTTGGGTGGTTGGTAGAGATCAACAAACTTAACTACTGCCGCTCTCGCTCGCTGTGTTCGTTGCATTTGTCTTTCGAGTCTCGTCTCGTAATTCTCGTGCGCTTCGAGTCTCGCTCATCATTCTCGAAATAGCATTTGGTCGGCGTGGAAAAGATTTCGTAACTTTGAATGAGAATCTTTCCCCTGGGCGCTTAATTTCTCGCCATGGTTATATCAACTAGGCAGCAGAATGAGAACGCGACTCATTGTTGTAGGAACATCCTGTCACACAGGTATACGGTAGTAAGTAGCACATCCTAAACTGTCTTGTTACTGATTGGCTAGGTTCGCCCCTAATGTTCGAACTCAACGGAGGAAAATTTCCTTCTGTATAAAATAGAATATAACAATAATATAATTTATTTCAAGAAATAGTCTGCCCAGGCATCCTGGGTTGCCAAAAACACAGAATAACACACATATAAGAATAGTAATGATTACAGTAAGATAGATGAGCCAAATTTAAATGTGAACTAGGAGCTTAAGTTTAAGAAATAATAAATTTGTACATATATTTGTAACAATCACACACTAACGAATAGTAAAGGGGGGGGTATTATGATATTCCGTATAAATGATTTTTCAGAATTGCCACAGACCCTTTAATAATAATAATAATAATAATAATAATAATAATAATAATAATAATAATATTTTATTTTCGCTGGCAGAGTTAAGGCCATAAGGCCTTCTCTTCCACTCAACCAGCCTTAATCAATACAATACATATTTAAATTACGAATATTTACACTACACTTAAAAGGTTCTCCAGCAATATTCTTCAGTTAAGTTTTAACGACTAGTAGACTACATATTTATTTAAATTTAGATAAACCTATAAGGTAAAGTAGTAACTCAATTTATGAGCTACTTTAATTCAATCAATTATAATTAATTTGAGATTTGAGATAGCTAGTAAAATGATGAAAATTAATTTAATATAAGCATACTAGAACTATGTTACAGGGAGAAAAAAATACAGTATATATATATAAATCTAAAATATATTTCTATAATGAGAATATTAATGTAATTGCCATTAGAGGTTTTGTAAATCTATTTAGAGAAATTAATGATAATAATAAGAATGGACAGATGTTAGTTTCATTATATGTAATAAATATTAATCAGCAATATTAATTTGTTAAGTAATTTTGACCTAAAGGAAGTTATTGTCCAACAACCCCTTACATCACTCGGAAGCGAGTTCCAATTTCTAGCAACTGAAACTGTATAAGATGAAGAATATAAAGATGTCTTGTGGTAGGGTATAATGAGTAAATTGTTATGATGAGATCTTGTACTTAGCTGATGATATGCGGATAAATTTTGAAAACGAGAAGCCAAATAGATTGGGGTAGCGGTGCGCAGAATTTGAAATAAGAGAACACGAGAATGCAGGGCTCGTCGATCGCTTAGCCTTAGCCAAGAGAGAGTTTGGAAAGACGGGGAAACATGATCATACTTACGAATTTTACAAATATAACGTACGCACGCATTATGCACACGTTGTAGCCTGCTGCTCAAATTTGCATTTAAGTTACTTAATATAATATCGAGTATGGTGTGATAATAGCTGTAAGTTGCGATATTACTGGAAGATAATAGGAATTGGCAAGTCCTGCAGCAGTCTAGGAAACCAACAAGCTATAGATCGAGGTAGTCGGCGCGGAGCAGTCGGACGAGATGTTGACCGCCAGAGAAGTGTCAGCCCTGTCAGACGGGCGGATGCGACGCACTAAGTGTCCAATATTTCACCTGCTCCACTCGAAAACATTTCCATCTGTGGAGCTGCTGCGTGCAGGACAGTAATAAGGGTCTTCGACGAGACATGGACAGTTCGTCTCCACATCACATGCAACGAAATTAAAGAAATAGAATCGCAATAGTCCACAACCTACTGATATACCCAAACATCCCACACACGCTATATGACCACACATGTTAAAGCGTGTATAACGGCCAACGAAAAAAAAAAGGAACGAAATTAACAGCTACCGGTATCATCTTAATAATTCTAGTAGTAACTATTCATCTTGATTACACAACTTTTAACACTGTATCACTTCGGAATAAGTATGATAAGAACTTTCTTGTATTAAATATCATTAACGTAACTTGTTAACATGTTTCGACCTATTTTCGGTCATCTTCGGAACTGGTTGTTATTGGTCTCGGCGCCTCTTGTTTCCTGTGTGGGTGCTTTCGTAGTGTAGAGTCAAAGAGTGTATGTGCTTTGAAGTTGAGTTGTGTGTTGAGAATATCGTTGGGATGTGTTTTCGTGTCTCTGTATATTTCATATTGTTCTAGTGTGTTGAGTTTCGGGCTTTTTGGTTGGATGTATAGTATTTCCATGTCTGTGTTGATGTCTCTGTGGGTGTGGTTAGCATATGTGATGTGTTCTGCATATGTACTAAACATACTAGGACAATATGAAATATACAGACACACTGAACACACTAGAACAATATGAAATATACAGACACACTAAACACACTAGAACAATATGAAATATATACACACATTAAACACACTAGGACAATATGAAATATACAGACACACTAAACACACTAGAACAATATGAAATATATAGACACACTAAACACACTAGAACAATATGAAATATACAGATACACTAAACACACTAGAACAATATGAAATATATAGACACACTAAACACACTAGAACAATATGAAATATACAGACACGCTAAACACACTAGAACAATATGAAATATATAGACACACTAAACACACTAGAACAATATGAAATATACAGATACACTAAACACACTAGAACAATATGAAATATACAGACACGCTAAACACACTAGAACAATATGAAATATACAGACACGCTAAACACACTAGAACAATATGAAATATACAGACACGCTAAACACACTAGAACAATATGAAATATACAGACACACTGAACACACTAGAACAATATGAAATATACAGACACGCTAAACACACTAGAACAATATGAAATATACAGACACGCTAAACACACTAGAACAATATGAAATATACAGACACACTAAACACACTAGAGCAATATGAAATATACAGACACACTAAACACACTAGAACAATATGAAATATACAGACACACGAAAACACACCCCAACGAAATTCTCAACACACAACTCAATTTCAGAACACACACACTCTTTGACTCTACACTACAATAGCACTCACAGAGAAAACAAGAGGCACCAAGACCAACAACGACCAGTTCCGAAGATGACCGAAAATAGGTCGAAAGATGTTAACAAGGTACGTTAATAATATATTTATCACAAGAAAGTTCTTATCATACATATTCCGAAGTAACTATTCGTATCCTAGCAACAAGTAAAGGGTATATACGTGAAGGACCACAAATATTATCAGAAAATGCAGGCTCTAAATTTCTAAAATTTTATAAGGAAATTACCTCACAATTGGACAAAAATTACAAGGTACCACAACAAGACTTATTATAACTTAAATATCTGATAAAAGTATAAAAAAGGTTACTAATAATATTTTTAAGAATTCACTTTTTACTTTAAATTAAATTTTCAAAAATTTGAAAATTTTCCCACACATTATTTCATAATTCCACAACCATTAGAGACAGAATTCTGAAATTTTGTACACTGATTTAACATGTATTTATGCAAAAGGTAGACTACAATAATGCCTATTTCTTTGAAAATAGAAAAATTAGGTCACAAAACATTATGCAAATTTTAATATATGTTATATAGGACAAATAAAAAATTAATTGTATTAAAATAAACAACTCTACATGTCTGAGAGTAGTCTACTTTTCAGAAATAAGTGTTTATTACAGGCGGGAAAAATATTAAAGATGTCAGAGAGACCATAACAATGTTATGGTTACCAAATGATGTAACTGCAGAATTTTTTTTTTCACACTCTGATAAAACTGGTTTGAAAAACATTATTAGTAACCTTCTTTATGCGTTTACCAGATATTTATGTTCTAATAAGTCTTGTTGTGGTATCTTGTAATTTTTGTTCAATTGTGAGTTCATTTCCTTATAAAATTTTAGAAATTTAGAGCCTGCATTTTCTGATAATATTTGTTGTCGTTCGCGTATACATACCCTTAAAACTGACACAGATCATGTAAATGTGAAAACTATTTCTAGTAATATGTACTATAAGCAGTAACATGAACTCTGCCAGGAAGTCAAAAGGAGGATAGCAATGGCCAAGGAAGCTTTTAATAGAAAAAGGAGCATCTTCTGCTGACCTCTGGAAAAAGAACTAAGAAAACAAATAGTGAAATGCTTTGTATGGAGTGTGGCATTGTATGGGAGCAGAAACATGGACATTACGACGAAGTGAAGAGAAAAGAATGGAAGCATTTGAAAAGTGGATATGGAGAAGAATGGAGCGTGTGAAATGAACAGACAGAATAAGAAATGAAGCTGCGTTGGGAAGAGTGGACAAAGAAAGAATGATGCTGAAACTGATCAGGGAGAGGAAAAGGAATTGATTGGGTAACTGGCTGAGAAAAAACTGCCTACTGAAGGATGCACTGGAAGGAATGGTGAACGGGAGAAGAGTTTGGGGCAGAAGAACAGAGGGAGAGTATGAAAAGATTTTCTCCTTTGAAAGACTGCCACTTTGAAAAAAATATTATTATTATTATTATTATTATTATTATTATTATTATTATTATTTTGACACAAATTTTTCTCCATATTCATTAGCCTAATACTGTCAGACATTGAAGAAGACCCTTTAAACATTTCAATTCACGATGATCCACGGCAATCAATTCGGGAATTGGTTAATATGATTTGTAACTAATAAGCCATAATACACTTATATTCTAAGGACAAAGTTAAATAATTGAAATATATGGCTACCGTATATTTTTTAGGCAAAACAACAAAAATCAGCTTGTTACCATCTGTGTTTCTTTGCTTTATCATCATCGCCTGTACCAGTTCCTAATGTATTTATGACTTGCAGGAAAGTATATAGACTAGATACTCATTTAATCATTTTCATATTATTAGTATAAATAAACAATATAACTTACAATAATTATTTATAATAATTTACAAGAGCTGATGTAAGTAAGAATATGCAACTCATTCAATTTTCATTTAGTGTTCTGCCCAAGAGCAGGTCTTTCACTGCAAACCCAGCATTCTCCAGTCTTTCCTATTTTCTGCCTTCCTCTTTGTTTCCTCATATGATCCATATGTTTTAAAGTCGTCTATCATCTGATATCTTCTTCTACCCCGAACTCTTCTCCCGTTCACTATTCCTTCCAGTGTATCCTTCGTAGGCAGTTTCTTCTCAGCCAGTGACCCAACCAATTCCTTTTCCTCTTCCTAATCAGTTTCAGCATCATTCTTTCTTCACCACTTCACACGTTCCATTCTTCTCCATATCCACATTTCAAATGCTGCTATTCGTTTCTCTTCACTTCGTCGTAATGTCCATGTTTCTGCCCCCATACAATGCCACACTCCATACAAAGCACTTCACTAGTCTCTTCCATAGTTCTTTTTCTAGAGTAACAATAGAAATAAAAGAAAATCACAATATAAAAGAGAGACTGGCTTGTAATGAATCCCCATTCACAAAAAAATCTGACGTTTAATAAATCGATAATAAATTGTGTGCCGCTTTAATTTCTAGCAAGATCAAAACCAAGTGATATTGAGCTATTCCGGGGGGGGGGAATAAAGCGAACGTGTTATCATATGAATGACAATTTTTTTTATAAATTGGTTTCTGAATAACTTTTCCTCACCGAAAAATAGATCAGTGTCCTCACTTAATGAATTGGGGTTGTTTACATTTTAATTACTGATAAGTTCATATTATTAAACACGTTTCTAGATCTTGGGATATTAAATACTAAGTATAACAAATTTCATCTAAATCTAACTGAAGGGATATAAAATGGAATCAGTTTGGATATTTCAGCGTAATCAACCGTGTTTGTTAATAGTTTTCTTAGAAATACAGGGTGATCCGTTTGGGTATGGATAAAATAGAACCACCGTAAAACATTTACCACTGAACTTTATTTGTTGAAACTTTGTGCATACAACACTGAAAGATGGGAGATTCCTCAAAGCTCAACATGACCCCCATTGCGCACACTGCACAACTCATAACGGTGATGCAATTCAGCCCATGTCCGTTGTAACATACGAGGGGTGATTTGTTGAAAAGCTTGAGTAATTTTTACTCTCAGATCATCAATGTTCCTGGGTTTCTGTGAATAGACAATGTCTTTAACAAAATCCTACACGAAGAAGTCAGGAGGGGTTAGATCTCGGGAGTTTGGAGGCCAAGCCAAGAGATAGCTGCTTCTCGTACTGGGTTTCGCCTGAGACTTCCTGCATGTCTTTTTTAACACAGAACCTGTTTCTACAAATGTTCGATACCACAACGTTATGGAATCGTATTTAGGTACATTATGGATATCATACTCACGTCGAAATTTCCTTTGAACTCTTTTAACACTCTCAAATTTAGCATATCAAAGAACACATTGTGCCCGCTGTTGATTTGTAGTAGCCATTTTAATCATCTACGATTTTTATTTGTCCTTTCAGATGATGCATTGTTGATTGTCATATATGGAAACTCCCATCTTTTAATCATAATATAACCAGCAAGAAATTTTTCCTACTATCATAATAACTTTATAATAATACTAGCCGTACCCGTGCGCTCCGCTGCACCTGTTAGAAATAAATATAAAGTAATTACATAATTAAAATAGGACATTTGATCCAGGGAACATTCGTTTTTGATAGAAGGATAAATCGTTTAATATGTTACTTAATTTAAATTGTATTTAAATAATTACAATGCGGTCATTTTGGTCCAGAGAGCAATCATTTGTTGCAATGACAATTCCTTTAACATGTTTCTTATTTGTTATTACATGCAACCATAGTTTAATGAAGATTGACATATCATTTGTTTTAATGTGTATACTTTATATTACTTGCTATATGTTTCCATTGAATTATGGTAATAACTTAATTTTAACCCTTGTTTTCTACGTCTTCAGTAAATGGCGCTTGGCCCACCATGGTTCTGAACCCTTCAAATAACTTAAATAGTGATGCAGCATAAACAGTGATATGTAATTACATTTCTTTCTTTCGAAAATGTAAGAATTCACGATCTCCTATGTACCATTGCCATGGAATGAATAAATGTGTTTTTTCTTCCTACTCAAAAATTTTATATTTTGCACATGGGAATTACTGCAGGAACAAGAACGCTATAATCTGAGGCGGCGGTGAAAATGTATTGTAT
This sequence comes from Periplaneta americana, assembly GCF_040183065.1. Taxonomy (NCBI): domain Eukaryota; kingdom Metazoa; phylum Arthropoda; class Insecta; order Blattodea; family Blattidae; genus Periplaneta; species Periplaneta americana. The sequence goes on from NC_091125.1 coordinate 133,216,719, forward strand.
TGCTATTTTAAAAGTCTTGTATATCCTTAAATTTCACTCAGAAGTTACTGTAATAACATTATAGAATTATGTCCATCTAGAGAAACTACACTTTCCAATGGTGAAATAATAATTAAATAATTAATTAGCTTCCGATATTACTTCATACAAACACAGAAACGTTCTCTGTAGGCTATGTTTAATAGCTTTCGATTGTTGTTGTCCAAGGCCCCTTATAGACGAAATCATTTGTTTTTATTTCAATACAGCGCCTTAGATGGCGTTGTTATTGCAATTTTAAAACTCATTTATCTCATTAAATATCAGTCCTATCAAAATTTTGTATAGAATAAAACTTATCGGAAATCATTTTTAAAGAAACTTTTGTTATGTAACATTTTTCATGGCAATTAATAATAAGGGAGATATTTCGATTTATTTAATTCAGGCCCCCTTATAACCCCTCTTTTAAATAAAGTATTTTGAATGCCATATAGCCTAAAATCTAAGTTAGAACGAACTTAATTTATATTCCAATTTTCGTATAAATCGGTTCAGCCATTATCGCGTGAAAAGGTAACAAACATCCAGACATACATACATACATACATACATACATACATACAAACAAAAATTTCAAAAAAGCGATTTTCGGTTTCAGGATGATTAATTATATATGTTAACACCAATTATTTTTGGAAAATCGAAAATTACTAGAAAAATTTTGGCTACAGATTTATTATTAGTATAGATTATCTATTCCTAAACGGATCAGACTGTATCATCGAGTTATTCATCTGTCATTGAGGGTGCGCAAACCTTCTCAATAATCTAATATAATGTCCATACAACTTCCTATCTCCCATTGAGATTCAAAGTGTAGAACTCTAGTTAGTGTGGAATCCGATAATGAATGATGGAGATCACAGCCTGCATCCCATCCTCGCAGTTCGAACTGCCATGTCATTCTCCCATCCCCTCCTTCCCCCAGCGTCTACTCCATAATGGATAAAGAAGCGAATTCTAAGTATAGCAAATCCCGGTAAAGTTGCACCCTTGGGAGACATCTTGCGGATTATTAGTGGATCACAATGGACAAGGCAAAAGGGACGCTTTAATCTGACATGAGCAAGATGCCCCCAGCTTAGAGGTGCAATCAGTGGCGGTCCCATCAAATTGAATTCCCTCTCATTCTTACTTTTTTATTCTAAGAATTAGACTACTGAATTCGGAAGTTGGTTATAACGAATCTCAGTACGTATCTACAGGGACATCATTTTATTTTTACTAACATTTCTAATATTAATCTGGCTATACCTTTGGCTTAAAGGTTCAAAACCGGAAACACCGTTTTCTACCCCCTTCCACTGGAGTTCGATGATACTGGCGTAAAATACAAACAAATCACTTTACTAGGTATAGGAGGGAAGAAAAGTAGTTCATCCATTTACATAAAGTAGGAAATATCGCGATTTTGAGTTAGATAATTTCCATTAGGTTTTTCTTTATTAAAAATACAGTACTGTATTAACAATAAGCGTTTTTACTCCATTCGGACGTATTCATTATGCAGTGTAGCCTACATTAAACTGTCTACAGCACATTAACGTACAATATAGAGAATGAAGTTAAATTAACTATTACACTCTTACTACGTCATACTACTTTTGACCAATAAAACGGTACGAAAGGACGTATTTCAACCAATCATGGCTGCTTATCGCACAATTTTATCGCGTCCCTAGCATTTGTTTCTTTGTTTGCCAACATTTGAAACTGCGCTGGTCTGGACGTCAAAAAAAAAAAAAAAAAAAAAAATATATATATATATATATACATATATAAAATTACAAACCACTCCAGTCGATGCACAGCAGTTTCAAATATGACTCGCATTGGCATTCAAGAACAAGAATTAATAAAAATCACTGATCATACCTATGCATCTTCTGAAATCCGATTTACAAATAAATGAAGAGCACCATTCGGAAATCCTGAATAAGTTGAATACACCATGTAGGCCTAAATCAACGAGTTCCACTTTTATTACGCACACGTCCAATATAACATCAATTGAACCGCCAACCACATTCAAATTTGAAAATTGTACATTCAATAATTATTCCTTTTAAAATTATTCATGTTTATTTTTTATGTCATCGTCGTTAATTAAAACTTTTCTAACACTTGTGTATATTAGTTAGGTTATGTTATAGCTTCTGCTATATGATATTATGGATAGTCACGTATCAGAGATTGTTTAATATTAAGATTTATTGAAAATCATCTGTCAAGTGAAGTTGATTACTGGGATTCGGATAATTGAAGTGGAATGTTGCATTTTAATAAAAATGAAACTGAATCAACAAAGCCCTCTTGACTAGTAACATTGCCATCGTGTATAATAGATCGATAACTTCTCGACGAGAAGGCATTGCTCACTACTGCCATCTAGCATGCATCTAGCGTAATATTTGTAATGTTGAGATTAATACATTTGAAGACAGTTGTATTTTCGTAAGTCAATTAATATTTTATTGTATTGGAGTACTTCGTTACTTCTAATCCTTATATACTTTCTTCTAATTGTGTAACAGTCAATTAAATCCCACTCCAGTTTTGATTTTCTCTAGATAAATCAAGACGTTAGTGAGATTACTGTTGAAAAATAAACAAACTATGGATATTTAAACACATTTTTGAAAATGGTGGCCGTTCATTTCGATACAGGCTTCAGTTCTTTTTTTTTTAATCGCACTATAGACTATTGTACCTAATTCCAATTACCAGTTTCGGCCTTCGTATTAGTAACTCATCTATACTAATAATAAATCTGTAGCCAAAATTTTTCTGGTAATTTTCTATTTTCTAAAAATAATTGGTGTTAACATGTATAATTAACCTGAAACCGAAAATCGCTTTTTTTAATTTTTGTTTGTATGTCCGTCTGTCTATCTGTCCATCTGTCTGTCTCTCTGTATGTTTGTTACCTTTTCACGCATTAATGGCTGAACGGATTTCGATGAAAATTGGAATATAAATTAAGTTCGTTGTAACTTAGATTTTAGGCTATATGGCATTCAAAATACGTTATTTAAAAGGGGGGTTATAAGGGGGCCTGAATTAAATAAATCGAAATATCTCGCTTATTATTGATTTTTGTGAACAATGTTACATAACAAAAGCTTTTTTAAAAATGAGTTCTGATAAGTTTTATTCTGTGAAAAATTTTGATAGGACTGATATTTAACGAGATAAATGAGTTTTAAAATTAAAATAACCGCCATCTAAGGCGGTGTATTAAAATAAAAAACAAATGACTACGTCTATAAGGGACCTTGGACACAACAATCGAAAGCTATGAAACACAGCCTACAGACAATGTTTCTGTGTTTGTATGAAGTAATATAGGAAGCTAAATTAACCGATTTGTATAATTAATTATTATTTCATCATTGGAAAGTGTAGTTTCTCTGGATGGACATAATGCTATAATGTTATTACAGTAACTTGTGAGTGAATTGAGGACAGGTAAGATTAAAATAGCTTCTTATGCATAGAAAACTTGATAGGTTATTCTGTATATTCATTTCCTGTATTTCTTAAAATAATGTTTATGAACATATTCATTTTTATCTCAGAGAATTAACGAACAACGAGAGTGTACTGATTTAGTATGCAGTAATAGTACGTTAGCTTAGCAATCCATTATTTTATAATTCAAATTTTAACTATGCTCAATTGAATCGTGTTAAAATACATAAAATATATATGCAATAAATGCAATGCAAAAAAACTTGGGTAATGAGCCAAGCAGATTATGTTGCGCTGTTGTAAAAGCTGTTCCTCCTGAGATTCAAGAGCTCCCACAACAAATTAAAAACTTTCTAATTCGAGTACATCCGTTATCAACACACTTTTTACATAATATAATATAATATAATATAATATAATATAATATAATATAATATAATATAATATAATATAATATAATATAATATAATATAATATAATATAATATAATATAATATAATATAATATAATATAATATAATATAATATAATATAATAATAAATAATATAATATAAACATAATAATAAAATTTTTCTGTTAATTTTCGCTTTTCCAAAAATAATTGCTAATAACAATTAATAACATGTTAAAGGAATTGTCATTGCACCAAATGAGTGGTCTCTGGATCAAAATGATCGCATTATAATATTTTAAATACAATTTAAATTAAGTAACATATTAAACGATTTATCCTTCTATAAAACACGAATGTTCCCTGGATCAAACGTCCTATTTTAATTATGTAATTACTTTATATTTATTTGTAACGGGTGCAGCGGAGCGCACGGGTACGGCTAGTGTTAAAATAATTCTGTACCTACTCTATAAAAGAGTACCTTACGTACTGTAAATTCAATCTTCACTTCTGCCCGATCCGAAGAGATAAAATTACTCAGACATTCTATCTACTGTCCAAGTGGTTTTGTCGCAGGGTCGTAGAAAGGATGGAAATCACGTGACAGTTAATTAACGAGGCCCTTTTATTTATTTTAAACAGGTGTATAATATTACGTAGACGTCCAATTCCTAATAGAAATTAATGTTTCCAGAAAAGATCTAAGACAGCCCAACTACTACCCTTTACAGAGAGACGAGCAGAAGCCGTTGGGGGGAACCGGGATGTGACATAGGCAAACGGACGACATTACCTGTACGAGAATATGATTCAATATATTGAAAGCGAACATATTTCTGGAACGTACTATACTCACTAACTCAGTACTGTTTGTGTTTACTATGACCGTAAGGCGACTTTGACTGTATATACGCTTGGTTCTGTGTGGAGAAGTGTACTAGTAGAGAGGGTGGGAGTGAAGTACATTCAAAAACTCTGGTACAATAAAAATTGAAGTAAAATAAAATGATGTCTCTGTATAAGGTGTAGAAATATCAGAACAACACAGGTGTGCCTTGAACATTGCAATTTATTTGATGTTACTATGTTCTTTAAAGTGACACATTTCAAGTGATCCTCTCGGCACCTCATGGTTTGTTGCAATCTTATCCGGTAACAGTTCATGACACGTTACGATAAACCAGGCACTTCTACCTATATCTCCTTTTTTCCAGATACAGTGGATCTGATTTGGAACACCATTTCTTTGAGGTATCCCCACAGAAAAAAAATAGCAGCTGTAAGGTCTGGGGATCGAGCCGGCCAGTTCATATCACCATGGCGAGAAATTAAGCGTCCAAGGAAAAGATCCTCAGCAACCGCAGTGTGTATCTGGCACTTTTGTCTGTAGCAAACGTAGTAAATCTAACTTTAAATTTCTATCGGTAATCAAATTATCATATTCTATTCTTTTTCATTTTCTTATCATATGAGCCATATATAAAGAAACACTAAGGGGCATAGAGACTAACTTTGGCAAACACCTTGATTAATTGATTTACACTGAGTTTCATTGTTTCCTGTAAATAAGGTCTACTGAAGTATAATTTTCACAGCGTAAATTATAAATTCCATTTATTAGTTGGTTTGGAACATCATTTTCTTTCAGGGTTTCAAATAATTTTTTTCTGTTAATTTTCAGAAATTTATCCTTAAGGAGGTGCAAAAATTCAAGTACCTTGGATCAACAATAACAGATATGAATGACACTCGAGAGGAAATTAAGCGCAGAATAAATATGGGAAATGCATGTTATTATTCAGTTGAGAAGCTTTTGTCATCCAGTCTGCTCTCAAAAATCTGAAAGTTAGAATTTTTAAAACAGTTATATTACCGGTTGTTCTGTATGATTGTTAAACTTGGACGCTCACTTTGAGAGAAGAACAGAGGTTAAGAGCACTCGAGAATAAGGTACTTAGGAAAATATTTGAAACTAAGTAAGAGTGATAAAGTTACAGGAGAATGGGGAAAGTTACACAATGTAGAACTTCACGTATTGTATTGTTCACCTAACATAATTAGGCACATTAAATTCAGTTGTTTGATATGGGCAGGGCATGTAGCACGTATGTCTGAATCCAGAAACGCATATAGTGTATTAGTTGAAAGACCTGAGGGAAAAATACCTTTGAAGAGGCCAAAACGTAGATGGGAGGATAATATTAAAATGGATTTGAGGGAGGTGGGATATGAAAGTGAGGACTGGATTAATCTTGCTCAGGATAGAGACTGATGGCGGGTTTATATGAGGGTGGCAATGAACCTCCGGGTTCCTTAAAGACCCTTAAATTAAGTAACTTAGTCAAACGTCTTCTTGAAATCGATATGTGCGAAATGTGTCCCTTTATGAATCCCTATTTGTTTCTCTATTATAATTTTTACAGTAAAGTACCCATCAGCACATTATTTGCCTCTCTGAAATCCATTTTGTTTTTCTATTAATTTGTTTTCGTAAATTTTGTATAATATTTTATTTAAAGTTTTGTGAAATTTTTGTATTCCGAATTTAAAAGACTAATACCTCTGTAATTTTCACAGTTACTCCTATCTTCTTTATTAAAAATTATTATTACCAAGCCTTAAGTCAAATATCAGGAGGGTTTCCTCCATCGAAAATTCAGTACTTAATTTATAATTATATTAGCATAATTATAATATTTAGGAAAATTATTAGGCTACAAAATTGTTTATTAAAAATTAATTCTGGAAATTTTCACATTAAAAATTTTCCGGGAAATTGTCATCACTAATAATTGGAGTCTATTTCAGATTAATCGTGCATATCTTCAAGCTTATGGTAAAAAGTTCACGAAAACTATACCAGGAAGGATGAAAATGGTGTTAAAAAGTTCTTCCATTACTGTATAATTCGAAATTAAAAACCTATCTCGAGATATCTTTTAATGAACCGAGCTTTATTGCTGTAAATTCTCTCTTCAGCAACTTCTTAATGCATCAAAAGATCTCTTATCAGTGACATTAGATAGACAGATTTTTGGGTCATCTTGTAGGGGATCGATATGGCCCATTAACAGACTCTCTTCTTGCAGCCCCCAACCCTTCTGACCGGTTGCCAAGTTTGAAGCCGGTACAGTTAATCCATTCGTAAGATATTGGAAGTCCAGACACACGGAAAATGAGAGCGGCTGGCATCCCACACAAATTCAAAGCACAGTGCTACTGTCACCGTTACCAGGAACGTCAACACAGGTCGACGTGATTATCATACATATTGAAACATTATTTTTAGCAATGAACTGAATTTCGTGAGGGAACGCTGTGTAGTAACTGTTAGCACGTCTGACCGTGAAATGAGCAGGCCCGAGTTCAAATCCTGGTTGGTTTTTTTAGGGGTTTTGCTTCAATTCGTCATCAACATTCTTATCGTCATCAATATTTTTGTCATCAACATTCTTATCGTCATCAATATTTTTGTCATCAACATTCTTGTTGTCATTCTTATAACCTTCAACATTCTTATCGTCATCAACATTCTTATTAACATTCTTGTCGCCATGAACGTTTTTGTCACTAACACTGCTGTCGTCATCATTCTTATCGCCATCAACATTCTTGATGTCATGAAGTTTTTGTCAACATTCTTGATGTCATCAACGTTTTTGTCAACAATCTGTCATTAACGTTCTTGTCATCAACACTCTTGTCATCAACATTCTTGTCGTTTACGTTCTTGTCATCAACTTGTCGTTAACGTTCTTGTCATCAACGTTCTTGTCGTTAACGTTCTTGTCATCAACATTCTTGTCGTTAACGTTCTTGTCATCAACATCCTTGTTGTTAACGTTCTTGTCATCAACATTCTTGTCATCAACATTCTTGTCGTTAACGTTCTTGTCATCGACATTCTTGTCATCAACATTCTTGTCGTTAACGTTCATGTCATCAACATTCTTGTCGTTAACGTTCTTGTCATCAACATCCTTGTCGTTAACGTTCTTGTCATCAACATTCTTGTCATCAACATTCTTGTCGTTAACGTTCTTGTCATCAACATTCTTGTCGTTAACGTTCTTGTCATCAACATTCTTATCATCAATTTTCTTGCCGCCATCAACATTTTTGTCGTCATCGTCATTAACACTCATACTGTTATCAACATTCTTATCGTCAACTTCATCCACATTCTTATTGTTATCATTCTTGTCATCGCGAACAATATTACTTTCATTATCATTATTATTAACGCCATCATTATCATCACTAGGGCTAGGATTTTGATGAAACTGAATTTTTTTCTAGTTAGCTAGAAACATTGCTGCTTTAGTATATATATGTTATGTGATAAACTGAGTGTTTTAAAACATATTTGTTAGGGAATTTTTTTGCATTTTTTAACTTTTACAACTCATAAGAGCATTTTTTGTTTTATTCGGTCATTTTTGGGGTATATTCATTTAATTTTGCCCATAAATCCCCATTATTAATGTAAAATATATATTTCCTTGGATATTTTCTCTACGTATTTTTTCAATTAATACTTATATTGTATATTGTTTTAATCGTTTTTCTACAAAAATATCATTTTAACGTAGTACACCCCCACGTAATGGATCAGTCCAACCACCCCCTCAATATAGACTTATCTCTACCTGCTAGGTAGTTCCGGATAAGAGTAGCCTTGTGGTGGACTACATGGAACTACATGAGGTAAAATAATTAAAGTGTACTAGGCTAGAAAAATTATGTAAAATTACATAAACATGAATGATGGTAGTAGAATTTAATTTAATTAATAGTCTGAATATTAATATTCCTACTAAGCCAATTATGTAAGATCAATCTGTAGGGCATTTTTAAGGGAATTTCTGAAAGATATTTAGTTCATAAATGCATTGTTTTTAGGACTTTTTTCATGATTTAAAGGTCATCAAAATCCTAGCCCTAATCAACACCTTTATCATTGCCTTCCTTGCCATAATCTTGTCATCATCATCATCATCATCATCATCGTCGTAATAATAATCAACTTATCAATATAATTTCATGATTGCAGTTGTTACGCATAATTTAATTTTATTCTCCATTGTTCTACGTCTCTTTTTACAGTTGTCAGTGCAATTAAAATAAAAGGCGGTAATTTAATGTTTTCTTTATACTTTAATACCTACCCGGAATGAGTTCGTAACTAACAAAACTATGATTTTTCAATACAAAGGAAAGTAATTTCTGGGGCATATTTTATTACATTTACTTACTTAGTTACTTACAAATAGCTTTTAAGGAACCCGAAGGCTCATTGTCGCCCTCACATAAGCCCGCCATTGGTCCCTATCCTATGCAAGATTAATCCACTCTCTATCATCATATCCCATCTCCCTCAAATCCATTTTAATATTATCCTCCCATTTACGTCTAGACCTCCCCAAAAGTCTTTTTCCTTCCGGTCTCCCAACTAACAATCTATATGCATTTCTGGATTCACCCATACGTGCTACATGTCCTGCCCATCTCAAACGTCTGAATTTAACGTTTCTAATTATGTCAGGTGAAGAATACAATGCGTGTAGTTCTACGTTGTGTAACTTTCTCCATTTTCCTGTAACTTCATCCCTATTAGCCCCAAATTCATTATATTTACTAGGAAAACTATTTGACTTGTCAAGCATAAAGTTTATTCATTACATTATTGTTATAAATTAATATTTTAAAATCACTTTTTCCACCTAAATCACTATTTCAATAATTTGATGTTACATCCATTTCTCAGGGAGGTCTTCATTTATATAAAGGTTACCGGGTGAACCGTTTAGTTAGGGAACATGTCTTTTGTACTAGACTTGCGACTCTCCTATGTCGTGAGTGAATGCCCGTATTAAATTTAAACAATATGCCGTGTACTACCGCTTTGTTTAGCAACAGTGGAAATAGTACTGAGATATTAATATTTTCTTGTCATGAGAGAGGAACTTGACATACAAGCACGTGTACACTATCACGCTACATTGCGCATGCACGCAGAGAGATTGGATTCATTACTGTAAATGTTACATCTGTCCCAAGTCGAGGGTCGAACAGACGTCTTCTGGTTAAATTATGATGTAGCGAGATAATGCGATGTGCCCCTTGTGCATAGAGAAGCCATCTTGTGATTAATTTGTCATGGTTACACATGCAGAGTTTCATTTGTCCGTTACATGCCTCGAGTCTCAGTCAATTGTTATTACCAATGGGAAGAACTTAATATGAACGTGACGCTTCGTTGCCAGGCAACGGTGACAGTCTCGTTATAATATAATGAAAGAAGTGTATTAGGCAGGACTGTCATGTCCATCTACCACGCATAAAAACGCTCAAATATAAATCAAAGGAAAACTGCCTATTGTTACCTGAAATTCTTTTTGATCAATGGGTTATTCAAAACTCGGGAGACTTTAGAAATCACTGAAACATTGTTAACAAAGGGATTAGTGTAGAATTTCAATATAATCGTCATGTTTTGTTCAATAAATTAGAGCCACTTTTTCATGCTCTGAAAAGCAGACACATGACAACGCCTACATATTGAAACATTTACAGTTGTGTATATTCTCACGGCGTTGGATTATAATCTACTGCATATACTGTTTAATAAAAATTGAGAATATAAATTTGGTATCTGCAGAGACAAAATGAATTTATTAAATAGTATATTCTTGCGATACAAGGGTGTTACGTGCATTGTAGTAGAATGCAGGAAAAGTTAGAAAAGACCAGATGAAAGAGAGTCTTTTCTATTTTCGAGATTCTGTTACGCAGTTAACACATGACGTGTATTGCATACTATTCTTTGCACGATCATCTATATATATATATATATATATATATATATATATATATATATATATATAATTTGAAATGGTAATGGAAATTACGGGAAAACGACTGAACGGATTTTAATAAATGACCCCTCATTTTGAAACTTGGAACCCAAAGTTTTTCGGAAAAACAGTAGTTTTCAGTGAAATGTCAATTTTCCTACATCATTTTCCTTTTTTCCAAAATCCATCTTTCGTCAGTTTTGAGAACTAATTAATTACATTCACGGCCGACTTGATGTTCGCTTCCTTAAGCGAAGCGAGTATCAAGTCGGCCGTGTTGCATTTCAGAATAAAACAAAATACACACTACAATAAACAATAGGCTATTACACGAAGGCCATGACCTACAGGATTGCTAACATAGAGTTCAGACGGCTCAGATTCTTTCCCATCATAATGCCAATATGTCGATCTTCATTTGTGCAATTTTTTGATAACGTATAAAAAATAATTCACAGGTCTGATTCTCTGGTCTGTAGTGTCCGAGTACAGCTGTGTACTGGATATTAAGAACTACAAACCTTAAGAATGTTTGATGACATTATTACCATTAAAAATAAAATATTATTATAGTTAATCCAACACATAATGCTATACTGATATATGAAAGTGAAACCTTTTGGGGCTTTATGTAAGTAGACGCAGAGAAAGAATATTTTATATTAGATCTTCATTTCTATAATTTACTGAGTAACGGCTATAGGCCTATATAAACTTATGTTACTGAAAACTATAAAACTTACGTAAGGTAACAATATTGTTCTTAAAGATGAAATAATTTTACAATTATTAATCAGGTGGTGTGGGTCCTTTTCATATATATATATATATATATATATATATATATATAATGGCAGTGTGATATAGATATTTATATGTCTGATTCTCTAACTTTCCTTGGTAGTAATTGAGTCATGCTTCCTATTTTAGCTGCGTCTTTAAACTACATCAAAATTAATTTCATATTTCTTTGGTTTAATTGATTAGATTTGTGATCGCTGCCAAGCATATTTTGTTGTAGGGAAAATAGTATGCCATTTCACTTCTTGCTACCGTGATGAGTAAGTTTATTTCCCGCAACCAGCAACAAATGAAACACTGAAACTGTTAACGACTTACGATGGACAATTTTATTTAGGGAGCATATAAGATTCTACAACTCTGACATATCATTCGCCTCATTTTCCACATCTCAGCAATAACTTCCTCACAACAGCCTAGATTACAAAAAATATACGGAATAACATTCATTGTTACACAAATTAATCCAGCAGTATTTGATAGATCAGTATTGTCTGGAAGAAGCGCAAAAAATTAAAATTCATAAGAAAAGACCAAAAGGTATTACTTATTGATAAAATAAGAGGCCTACAAGATTTTGTAGTCTCTTAATCACCTCAGCAAGATCTCTTAGTGGGAAAAAGTGATTCTGCCATCTACATTTCTTACATTTTCTTAACTTTCACATACAATCCGCAATGACCCGAAATAGCTACTGCATTACTCCCACATGAAAAACCCACTGATCATCCTGACATTGTTACTAGCGATTTCGCATTGAAACTCAAGAACTGAAGACGGATAGGTTCAAGGAAAAGTATTTGGCAATATATATTATATATATATATATATATATATATATATATTGAGAGGGAGTATGTTTCACTATTATGGAACAAATAACTATCAAAATGTCTGGTATTCTTAATTGAAAATAGATCTGAACAATTTTTATTTGAACTTTTTATGGACTTAGTTTGCATCAATTGCTGCAAAAGCCACTAGTATTTTTAGAATTGTAAATACTGTATAATTTTTAAGATATTGGTAATATAGAGTAAAATTATTTTTCAAGGGTTCTGCATATTGTTTCATTGTAGGCTAAATGGACAGAGAGAGTAGGAAATGAAGCTGTGTTGGAAAGAGTGGATGAAGAAAGAATGATGCTGAAACTGATCAGGAAGAGGGAAAGGATTTGGTTTGGCCATTGGTTGAGAAGGAACTGCCTACTGAAAGATGCACTGGAAGGAATGATGAACGGGAGAAGTGTTCATGGCAGAAGAAGATAACAGATGATAACGACATTAAGATATATGGATCATATGAGGAGACAAAAAGAAAGGTAGAAAATAGGAAAGACTGGAGGATGTTGAGTTTTCAGTAAAAGACCTGCCCTTGGGTAGAATATTATGAATGAATGTAGGCTAATAGTAACTAAGCAATCCAAAGAGTAGAGTTTGTTGATGCTCCGCCATTTTAGTCTGTGTAACTATTATACAGGGTGAACCACAAATAAGAAATTTGATCCGAACAAATGTAGCATTATAAAATTTATCTTACTTACTTATTTACTGGCTTTTAAGGAACCCGAATGTTCATTGCCGCCTTCACATAAGCCCGCCATAGGTCCCTATCCTGAGCAAGATTAATCCAGTCTCTATCATCATACCCCACCTCCCTCAAATCAATTTTAATATTATCCTCCCATCTACGTCTCGGCCTCCCTAAAGGTCTTTTTCCCTCCGGCCTCCCAACTAACACTCTATATGCATTTCTGGATTCGCCCAAACGTGCTACATGTCCAGCCCATCTCAAAAGTCTGGATTTAATGTTCCTAATTATGTCAGGTGAAGAATATAATGCGTGCAGTTCTGCGTTGTGTAACTTTCTCCATTCTCCTGTAATTTCATCCCTTTCAGGCCCAAATATTTTCCTAAGCACCTTATTCTCAAACACCCTTAACCTATTTTCCTCTCTCAAAGTGAGAGTCCAAGTTTCAGAGCCATACAGAACAACCGGTAATATAACTATTTTATAAATTCTAACTTTCAGATTTCACTCTGTATATGCGAGGGAGAATTATTTTGTCAATTGATTAGAAAAGCGTCCGATACACCATAGCAGCTAAGATGATTGAAAACGATGATCCTGACTTGTCCATGGAAATAAATATTGAAATTTTATGGCAAATTTTCTGTAATACATCGGTGTCGAAAATGTAATCGTGCGCCGAGCCACTGTGTAACCTGCAACGTGCATAGCACCTATGGAGGTAGGCGGACACCCGAAGGGGAAGTGAAGCAACTGTCTGACTTATTAACGGATTTTCATTTTCCTTACGTCAAGCACTTAAATAATTTTATACAGTACAAGGCTACAAACTAATGTTTAGTACGTGTAACGAAGAAAGAAATTAACAATAAATTAACAATATCACAACCCAAAATTAACTGTCTTCAGAATGTCTCTGCGACAGAGTTTCAAAATCAGGAATTATATCACTTACTGTTTGTCGTAGTTGATCATGAAAGTATTTGTCTGTCAGTCTTGATCTAAATTTGGTTTTTACTATTTTAATTGTTGAAAATAATTTTTCACAAACGTAAGTTGTAGCGGACATGGCTTCAACAGAGCAAGCGAAAGAACGAAGCTTCGGATATTTATTTTTTTGCAAAGATTTGAAAGTTCAACATTTGTCAAGTCCTTACATCTAGCTTTCATTTGACATCACATAGTAAATCAGTGAGTTCAAATTGAAGAGCTAACCGCATTATTCGTACATCTGCTGAAAAAGGGTCGACGTACAGAACTGATGATGACGATGATGATGATGATGATGGTGGTGATGATGATGATGATAACAACAATTACACTTAATCTTTTAATGTTTCATCAGTAACATGTAGTATAATGCCGTTTTATGTTATACAACCCTTTTCCTCGTAATACTTGTGAACAAATCATACATTTAATAAGTTACTCTCATCATATTGTCAGCAAAAAAATGCGTCCTACCATCCTACTTGGAACTTTCGTACATGGTTTCGAGAGAGACATATGCCACTCGCAGGTCAGAGACAAATACAAATGGAACGGAGTTTGACTCCAGTGAGTGAGAGGGTGGGGATGGCGGAGGTTTGAAGCAAGCGAAATGCACAGCTATCACTGCGAGCCACAATGTCTCGCGAGTCACGTTCTCACCACGGGTGTCCTAAGACAACACTAGTGCTGTTATAAGCTTTAACAATGCTTGCAACCAATCCGCGTGTTGTAAATCCAACTTACAAGGCCTGTCAACAATAGCGGTAAGTATAACAAAAAAGAGAATCATGCGAAAAATACTCTATACATACATAAATTACATTACATACATACATACATACACGCGTGCGTGCGTACATACATACATACATACATACATACATACATACATACATACATACATACATACATACGTCTATTATGAAAGCAGTTCATAATGTTACAACTTATTCTGCTCCCTGGTTTCCTATTTTAACGAATGCAATAACTGTACAGGGTGGTTCAGAACTTACGTTACAGAAGAATACAATAGACAGAGGATACTAAAAACAAACATTTTTCATTATGCAATGGGTTTCCTATCTAGCACCGATACGGAGTTACACTTGTTTCATTGTTGTGATTGGTAGGCAATCATTCATTCAAGGTCCACCCCTACTTGCCTGTTAAATTTATCAGCGGGGATGTTTGGCAAGAAAGCAGAAGGGTATTCCACCAATTTAGCTGTTATCCCGTTGTTCGTAAATTAAATATATGGTAATTTTAGAGGTGTAACAGAATTTTAGCATATAATATCGCTCTAGTTTTCAATGAAATTATGTTATATGAATTAAATTAAATTAATTAATTCCCACTTCTCGAGAAAAATACTTATAAATAGTTGATGGAACAGACCCCATATGTTAAATGCTATTTTCTTAACGTGGAATCCTCTAGAGTATAGCCTACATCTGCTGCTTTCTCGGTCAATCTGAAATTATTGAAAGTTAAGAGATAAATTATTGTGATGTACCGAAGTACATATGATATTTCGGTGCAGGAATTCTGCATTATCATATGATGAAGGATGGGTAAATAATCACTTAATGATTTAAGACGGCGCTTATTCCGTCGGATCCCGGCCACTTAGTCACTCGTAATGAGTGCACCTCTGCACATAGTGTGTTAGACATTGTGCCACTGTCACACATCTGTGACACAGTGCATGAGGGTTGGCCACTAAAGGGAAACTAAGAGGTGGAACTTAAACTAAGAGTAATTTACAATTCATTTGTATATTTTCAGATATGCCTAGTATATATATAATTTATTTCAAGAAATAGTCTGCCCAGGCATCCTGGGTTGCCAAAAACACAGAATAACACACATATAAGAATAGTAATGATTACAGTAAGATAGATGAGCCAAATTTAAATGTGAACTAGGAGCTTAAGTTTAAGAAATAATAAATTTGTACATATATTTGTAACAATCACACACTAACGAATAGAAAAGGGGGGGGGTATTATGATATTCCGTATAAATGATTTTTCAGAATTGCCACAGACCCTTTAATGGTTGAAGTAATTATTTTTGGAATGATGTCATGGATTCCAAATGTTTTGATAGTGTTTACAGTTGATCGTGGGATGGTGCCCCTCGCTCCGATCATTAAACCATGTACTTCCCAGGTGCCTTCCATCTGATATTTTTCTCGAAAATACGGAATAGTAGGCTCATAAATTTGTTGTTTTTCTTTGTTGACCTCGGATGGTTGGGTCTGGCTCATCTCAAATCTAACAGTTGGGTCCAGTATAAAGCCTTTACTATTAGTCTTGTCTAGAGCCACGATGTCCGCTCTTCTAATTCCGCCGCCTTCAGACGCAACGCAGTGCACCTCTTCATGGACCTCGAAGGATTTGTTTCTAAGGGCTTGTGCTATTAGTTTTCGGATGTTATGATGGCGTGAATTTCTCAGGAGTTCTCCATGCTGACAGGATCCTAGGACGTGTGCTAAGGTTTCAATCTCGTTGCAGTATCTGCAACGGAAACCGTCCAAGGATCTCCCATGAAGACTTCTCACTGGTGCTACGTTAGCATTCATCTTAATTGCGTCCCGCCATTCAGAGGAAGATAGACCCTCCTTAGAAAAAATCCATTTATTTCCGGGAGTATATTCTTGAAATAAAATAACACCTTTTCCTTTATGTGGAAGCGCACACCATTTGTCGTACTCTTGTTTCCTAAGATTTTGTCGTAGTTTATGGACATTGATGTTACTTATATCCAGATCTTCAGGTGGAATTTTTAACTTCCTGGAACATACTTTCTTTTCTGCTGCTATGTTCCTTGTAGAAACGACAAGAGGATTCGAGGTTCTCAATAATGTGTTGCAAATATTGAGATGCTGTAAATATGCTTCCCATTGAGCTTTGAAAAGGCTGAGACCCTTATATTTACGTTCGGTGTACAACATCGCGTCGGGCGTGTCTCCTGGCAAACATAAAATTTCCTTCACCGAACTTTTAATTAACTTATCCACATCTTCGAGAAACCGGTCAGAAAGCTGGTGAAGGGGAGCATTTTGAAGAGGATAAACAAGTATAGGCCAAATATACATATTTAAAACATTGAGTTTTTGTTCTGGTTTCAGAAGATAAGTAGATGTTAAAGCTTGGATCTTATTATTTAAATTATTGATTACTTTGGCAATGTCAAACTTAATTTCATCAGAAAAATTAATCCCAAGGTATTTGATTCGTTCATCTCCATCAATACTATTAACAATTGATCCTCCAAGATTCAATGTCGTACTACTTAATTTTCCTTTCTCGATAACGATGGTTTGAGTTTTAGATTCATTTAGACTTAATCCGATCTGCTGTAATGACCGTTTTGTCATGGTAAATATTTCAGATGCAGCAATTGTACTTTTAGCAACAAGTGCAATATCATCCGCAAATCCTAATAAGTATAATAAGTATAATAAAATAAGTATATATAAATTTCAATCATAAGACACATCTGTTTTGCAAATGTTTATTTGCTATATGAATATGGAATATATTAACGTTTTCGCCTTATTGGGCATCATCAGATATAATGTAATCTGAACCTTGATCAAATTGAGCAAATAACAAATGAGCAATGTATTATACATGGTGTTGGATCTTCATGAGCTTTATGTATAAAAGTATAAATAAAGGATAATTAATTTCAATGTGATGCAAACTTTTGAAATTGAAATTGAAATTGATTGTGTATACATATAACTCATGTTACAATATGACTACAAATTAATCAATTGGAATTATACGATTTATCAATGATGTTAAAATATTATGAATAAAATGAATAAAATGAATATATTAGCTTAAAAATTAATTAAAATTCACATTGTTCGAAGAATGTCTTAAGGTACTATATACAATATTGATGTTGTGTTATGACTGATGGATCTTATGTTGTCGATTGGTTGTAATTATACATGTAGAATTTCAATCGTATAATTCCAATTGATTAATTTGTAGTCATATTGTAACATGAGTTATATGTATACACAATCAATTTCAATTTCAAAAGTTTGCATCACATTGAAATTAATTATCCTTTATTTATATTTTTATACATAAAGCTCATGAAGATCCAACACCATGTATAATACATTGCTCCTTTGTTATTTGCTCAATTTGATCAAGGTTCAGATTACATATTTTATTATATCTGATGATGCCCAATAAGGCGAAAACGTTAATATATTCCATATTCATATAGCAATTAAACATTTGCAAAACAGATGTGTCTTATGATTGAAATTTATATATACTTATTTTATTATTAAACTAAGAGGATTCAATCCGGCATCGGAACTGAAATCCGGTGTGGCTTAGTGGATAGAGCGTCAGCACGTAGAGCTGAAAACCCGGGTTCGAGTCCCGGTGCCGGAGAGAATTTTTCTTCGCTCCACCCATCCCTCATTAACAGATGAATTTGAATTAATGAAAGAGAAAGTTACCCAGAAATTGTAATTGAACTGTCTGAGAGGTAAACCTCGGAAAAACTTCAAGGAGGTAACTTATCCCAATCAGTATTTCAACCCGGGTCCATTCATTTCAAGTCCAGACATGTTAACCGTTACTCCACAGCGGTGGAGGATCTTTCTTACTTCTGAGTCTCAAGTTCTACTCTCTGTGCGGGATAATTGCGTATTTTGCATTGTTATCCTTATAGCGATTTCGGGAATCTAATCCCGTCTTTTTCTATATTGAAAGACAATTTTGCTAGAGTTCTTGCAGAGAACTGTAAAGAAACTCAAGTGTGCGAGGTATCCTGCAGGGAGTGGCGGAGAGCTCACCTCTTGGGGTGCGTTTAGATAGGCTCCACTTTTCTCGAGATACATAGCGTCCTCTTTTTTTTTATTATTCATGCTGCATGCGTCACACAAACAAGATGTTCAACTGTCAAAAACATTTGCAGCATGAGCGACTTAAGGTACATCTGCCAATTCCATTCTCTGTTGTGTACGTTCACTCACGTGAGGTTGCGTCTGAGTAAACAAATTCTTCAGTCGAATACTGCATACAGGGCGTACCAAAAGAAAATATACGAAACTAGATAATTTGATTGAATAATTTCACAATGTTCAACATGAAGCAAGATATTTTTATTTAAGCATAGGCCCTACATACGAACTAAATTCAGC
Source organism: Periplaneta americana (assembly GCF_040183065.1). Taxonomy (NCBI): domain Eukaryota; kingdom Metazoa; phylum Arthropoda; class Insecta; order Blattodea; family Blattidae; genus Periplaneta; species Periplaneta americana. The sequence continues at coordinate 133,235,986 of NC_091125.1, forward strand.
TTGTTTTGCTATTAGATCTATGCAAAAGATAGTAAATATCTATACCTTAAAAACAATATATTTTGCATACTTCCACTCGGTAATGAGTTTTGGAATAATATTCTGGGGAAATTCCACAGATAGTAACAATATATTTCTATTACAAAAAAGAGTAATTAGAATAATAGTAGGTGCGAAATCTAGGGAGTCGTGTAGGACTATTTTCAAAAAGCTACAAATAATGCCCATGGCTTGTCAGTATATCTTTTCATTAATAGTCTTCCTCGTATGTAATCGTGAAAACTTTGTAACTAATTCAACAGTTCATAGCATAAATACACGTCAAAAAATGACTTTCATACTCCATCGGCAAGTCTATCGTGCTATCAAAAAGGAGTGCGTTATATGGCAGTAAAAATTTTTAATAGCCTCCCTATCGATATAAAAAATGAAACTCAAAACCTAAGCTTATTTAGGGCCAAATTAAAAAGTACCTAATTTCTCACGCCTTCTATTCTGTAGGTGAATTCATGACATTCAATAACACTTCATGAAATTGATACTAAAACTATGTGTTGTACTAGTAGACTATATTGTAAATCTCGTCTGTATATATTTCATCTAGACTGTGACTATAAATTAAGATTTTATAATAGTATTAAGTTTTTTGACTTGTTCCATATTCTAGCTGTAAGCATGTATGAATACCATGGAATGTTAATAAATACAATACAATACAATACAATACAATACAATACAATACAATACAAGACATCTAATGCAGTGGAAGTAGTAATCGAGGCCATTATGAAGAAATACAGTGAAAGGGAAGATCGTCTGTTGCAGACTCGTTATCAAAAGCTGCTCTTCAGTCCTAATTGTAACTTCTCTAATGCAGAGGTTTCCAACCTGTGTGTCGCGGTCATCCAGATTTTATTTTATGACATCCAGAAAGTTTCTTTGCAACTCACTTTTTATTTGCAACGACGTATTTGATATGGTACACTTTATTTTGAGATAGACTTCACCAATTAAACGTGAACACCTGCAACAATGCTCAGTTCATTTTTTCAACCATAAGGCCACGTACAGAGAAACTCTGTGCAACCCACCAAGCGCAGACTTTACTTTAATTTAAGGAGACACTCAACTATATTTTGGAACTTTTTTCCTATTTGAACAATCTTTTTCAAATTTGGAGAAAAAGTTTAATATACACATGGAAAGTAACATGCAAAATCTCAGCTCATTAGGTCCAATACTTTTCAAAATAAAAAATATTTCAATTTTTAATCAATCATTAATTGAAATATCACTTTTAATTATCATTTTTTATTTTTTGGCTTTGTGCATTTGACTGTGACTTCTCAATGAATAGGGGAAGAATTCTGCGTATTGATTTAGTTCTGTCACGTAAATTAGTGTAGAAATTTAATTTTTCATTTCTATGACACTTTTTCTCCAATTTTTAAGTTGAGTGTCCTCTTAAATACGTGAGTTTTCAAAATCATATTAAAAATATTTTATCAGACATCCAGCATAGATAGTTGGAATTTTTGACACATACCTTTATTTTTTTCTAATGTCACTCAAGTTGCTGCTTGTTCTTATAGAATTTTCGATTGCGTGTTAACATCAACCTATCTCCAACACTGAATGTCCGACACTACGCTGTTTTTCTGGCGGAACGCGCTGAAACAGCGTTCCGGCACTTTTCCGTTGCATTTTTCATCATGGAATCGAAATATATGTGAGTAACTATGTTTTCAATATAATGTTTCTTTGAATTCCGCTTAGACCTTGAAAGTCTTAGTTGGACGAAAAGGAGATTAAAAACGACAAAATACCCATGCAGTGAACAGTAATCATCTCCCCGTTCACTACAAAATACTCTACACAGAGTTCTACCGCCTTTTTCTCCAGAAGAAAAGTACTGGTTATTATATTATTATTATTATTATTATTATTATTATTATTATTATTATTATTAATAAAATCAAATAAGTGTGTCGCGTTATCTTGGGCGTTCAGTAAAGTGTGTTGTCAGTCAAAAAAGGTTGGGAACCACTGCTCTAATGAATGAGTCAATATGAATCTCCGAAACATAAGGTCTTCCTAGATTAACGGTATGATTCAAAAACCCTAAAATCTTGTGCCATCAGAAATAGAGGCAATACAGTTATGTCAGCAGCAATAGTCGATATTACTAGGATGAAATTAGTATTAAAGTTAATCTCGCATTAAGTTAATTCATAATAGATATATGTTCAAGAATTCAAGATTGCATGTAGGGCGTAGCGTAAGAAAGAAAAGAAAAGAGAAATTGACGCAATATAATATTAACAGGTAAAAGATTCCGAACATATACTATCCCCCCCATTCTGATGTCCGGGAGGGGGATGTTCGGGAAGGACACATTATGAAGTATAAAGGTAAGCGTTCACTACATCGTATCGCACGCATCGGACGAATCGCACAGATCGGAAAAAGACTATCTTTGCTGTAATTGTTATGTAACCGCGTTCACTACATCGTATCGGACGCATCGCCTGTCGGCAAATCCGTCTACGTTTCTCGGATGGGCAACTTTTCCGTTGCGTGCGATCATGGCCTTCTTTAATAAATCAATTTTAATTGGTCAACTGTTACTATTATGTTGTGCCATGTTCAGTGTCGCGCCAAAATGGCAGACGGAAAACTTATTTCGCGTGTAGAAAATTGCGAAGAATTATATAATTTGAGGCGTTCCCATTACAGTAGTCAAGTCGTTTCTTGCAAATATATTATGTAACCAATATTTCTTTCGTTTCTTCCTCTTCAATTAAGACGCATGAAGCAATTACAAATTCTTATTCGCTAACAGATGTAATTAATAGACCTAACCTCAGCTCCTCTGCTTTCAGTAATGTCAATATCGTACGACGTCATGTTTCAAACAGCTGATAGGGGAATCCGATGAGGCGATGAGGTGGAGCCGTTACAGTGAACGCACTGAACTTAAAATATCCGTTGCGTGCGATTCGTACGATGAGAGCGATACGATTTAGTGAACGCTTACCTTAACCCAACAGAGAGAACAGTGCGTTATGTAGATGATCGGATGATAATGGTGAGACTACAAGGGAAGAAAATGCAAGTTTATATGCCACATAGTGGATTAGCAGACGAGGAAGTGGAAGAAAGATATGACAAGATAGAAGAGATAGTTGAGAAGGAGAAGAAGGGAGCAAGCGTAATTCTAATGAGCGATTGGAATAAGAGGTAAAAACAGTTGGAAAATATGGATTGGGAAGAAGAAATGACAGAGGAGGATCTTTGGTGAATTTCTGTAAAAGAAATTAAATGATCGTTGGAAATACATTATTCCAACAACATAAACACAGAAGACATACATGAATATGCCCAAGGGACGAAATTTCACTAATCAGACTTCAGATGCGTACAAAAACTTGTTCTTCCTCTGGCACATATCAAGTAAAATGTACTGACAGATAACAGAAGTACATATCAGCCTGAACCTCAACCAGAGGCAATCATTTACTTATTGCAATTAATTTCACGTTTCTTTATATGTTTCGTTTTCTTATTGATTATATTTCGTTGTCTTGTTATTTGTTATTGTTTTCATGTTCTCCTTATGTTCTTCTGCGTTAAAATCATTCTGTTCTGACTTATGAATCGTCTTGGTCAACTCCATTTGAGAACACGTGTTTTCAGTAAATCATATACAACATGTGTATAAGAATATTAATTAGTTACACGTATCTAGACCTACTGAATTTCCAGATGCAATTATTATTACTACTGCTACTCCTGCTTCTGCTGATACTACCACTGCTACTACTGATACTACTACTACGGTACATCTATTACCACTATCACTACTGCTGCTGCTGCTACTGCTACCGCTACTACTACTACTACTACTACTACTACTGCTGCTGGGTACTGCTACTACCACTATCACTACTGCAACTACTACTATTACTGCTGCTATTAGAGTACTACCACTACTACTTCTGCAAGTATTCTTACTGCTACTATTGCTGCTACTCTTACTGTTACTATTTCTGCTACTCTTAGGCCGACTGCTACTATTGCTGCTACTCTTACTGCTACTATTTCTGCTACTCTTACTGATACTATTTCTGCCACTCTTACTGCTACTATTGCTGCTACTTTTACTGCTACTATTTCTGCTACTTTTACTGCTACTATTTCTGCTACTCTTTCTGCTACTATTGCTGCTACTTTTGCTGCTACTATTGTTGCTACTTTTACTGCTACTACTTCTGCTACTCTTACTGCTACTATTGCTGCTACTTTTACTGCTACTATTTCTGCTACTCTTACTGCCACTATTGCTGCTACTCTTACTGCTACTATTGTTGCTACTCTTACTGATACAATTTCTGCCACTCTTACTGCTACTATTGCTGCTACTCTTACTGATACTATTTCTGCCACTCTTACTGCTACTATTGCTGCTACTTTTACTGCTACTATTTCTGCTACTTTTACTGCTACTATTGCTGCTACTTTTACGGCTACTATTTCTGCTACTATTGCTGCTACTTTTACGGCTACTATTTCTGCTACTTTTACGGCTACTATTTCTGCTACTCTTTCTGCTACTTTTACTGCTACTATTGCTGCTACTTTTACGGCTACTATTTCTGCTACTCTTTCTGCTACTATTGCTGCTACTTTTACTGCTACTATTTCTGCTACTTTTACTGCTACTATTGCTGCTACTTTTACTGCTACTATTTCTGCTACTCTTACTGCTACTATTGTTGCTACTTTTACTGCTACTACTTCTGCTACTCTTACTGCCACTATTGCTGCTACTCTTACTGCTACTATTGTTGCTACTCTTACTGATACTATTTCTGCCACTCTTACTGGTACTATTGTTGCTACTCTTACTGATACTATTTCTGCCACTCTTACTGCTACTATTGCTACTACTATTACTGCTACTACTACTGTCACTGCTATTGCCAACAACAAAATAATAATAATAATAATAATAATAATAATAATAATAATAATAATAAATGAGTCAATCAATCAATAAAAGATGACCCAATTCATAAGTTGAAAGTTCCGAAAATACAACGTTTACGCTCCCAGTAGTCTTTATACGAAACCAAGAAGTTTTGTTTAGATTTGTGGATATTTTTTTTCCCTCGTAAATTCTGCGAAAATAACTTACTGAAACTTGAAGTTGTGTGTTACAAAGAAACCCAAACATGCTAATAGTTCCAACGTTTGGTCTCAGTTAAATTAGTTTTCTCTCCTCTTAGTTCTAAATGTAAACTACCATAAAAACTTTTTAATCAAAGTATGTACAACTTTTAATTAGTGATCTCAAAGAGAAAGGCACACAACTTCTTTCTGTACGAGAACTTGTATTTACAGACATCTTTACGATTTTTCCTTCAGGTTGGTTTTTGAAGGCAGACGAATCAATTAATAATTTCGCGAGGTTTACACATTCTATTGACATTTCGCTTTTCAGCGCAAATAAGAATATTCTGGTAAGAGAGATCGTCGTTTTCTTCTTCATTCTTAATAAGATATATTAGGCCACATGAAATACTGTACTATAGCTTCTATTACCCATTATGTTTGAACTTGAGAAACGTAAACAGACTTTATATGTTGTCAAAAGTGGGTATTCTTAATGTAGAATATATATTAGATCTTCGAAAATTTAATGTTCTTTTGCCTGTCCTGAATGAATGAATGTTAGCCATGATGTCCCATGTTGGGCACAGGCCTCCTGTGATGGGGTTAGAACTCCCTCGACAGGGATGGCTCAAGTGTACTCGCTTGGTGAGCCAATCCAGGCGAGCCTGTCGTGTATACTACTTTTGTAACATGGTTAATAATCCTGTTCAACTTTAACTAGTCTCCGCACTGTTCTTTGTTCATTTTTTTTCTTGCACTACACACATTATACTGACACTGGCACTTTGACAAACACTGATTGCTATTAACACTATTTAACTGACACTTTCTCAACACTGACTTTACTATTTACAATATCTTAACACTGATTACGTTATCTATTTACAATGACCTTCCCTAGTTCTTTCCACAAAACTCTGTTCTTTGCTGTCCTCGACCATTGTTTCCCCGCCTCTCTGGTAAACATGTCAGACCATCTGAGCCGTGGTCTTCCCTGTCCTCTCTTTCCGACGTATGGGTCCCACATCGTGACTGCATGGGTCCATCTTGCCTGGTGTAATCTCGCCACATGATCTGGGGGGGTCCACTTCGCTGCCGTTGCTCGTTCTGCTGCGTCAGTAGTGTTCGTCAGTCTTTGTAGTGTTTCGTTAGTCATTCTGTCTCGTAGTGTGATGCCCAGTGTTTTTCTTTGCATCCTCTTCTGACATGTTTCTATACTTGAGCGTTGTCTCTCGGACAATGTCCAAGTTTGGCAGCCGTATAGCAAAACTGGGATTATACATGTCTCTAGTGCCTCGAACTTGAGATTGCGGTTAATTGTAAAATGTATATAATATCCAACAAAAATTTAAGCAGAACATAATAATTCAAACCGTCATTTTTTCTGCGACGTCGCATCAAATTACTACAATGGAAATTCATTGTAATCAGACACGGTGAAACTTTTCTTGGTTTCGTATTAACATTCTTGAAAATAGCTTGTTCGTGAACATTATACAAATTATCCTATATGCTATTATATAAAATACAATAAAATTTAATAAGCAATACAAAAGTTGTATTGCTTATTATACAAGGTGAGCCAATGGAACGGGCGATTTTAAAACTTCAATAATTATTGCACCAATTACGAGGAAAAGTAAAAAAGTAACCTTAATACTTGTTTTATTAATTGAATATGTACAATAAGACTACAAACAGAATAACTCTTCTCGGGTTCTCAGCCAGGTGAGTTGGAGATTAGAAGCTTTCGACGGCTAGCTCTGCCATCTTCTTCAGGGAATGAAGTGATGTGGGACCATGTCTAGCCGGTATATATGCAAAAGTAGGGCTTCCCGCTGCGGGCCAATCAGGAGCTAGTTCCTAGTCCCGACCGTCAGGCGCATTCTGGTTGGTGGAAGCGGCCGCTAGACATGGTCCCACATCACTTCATTCCCTGAAGAAGATGGCAGAGCTAGCCGTCGAAAGCTTGGAAGCTAATCTCCAACTCACCTGGCTGAGAACTCGAGAAGAGTTATTCTACATCAAACGCCGGGAAAGCCTCAAGTTATACAGACTACAAACACTTCATACTTTTCAACTTAGTCCCCAGTACGTTCAATACAAGTGTTCCTGTTATACTATGTTGAAAGTGATGAAGTGTTTGTAGTCTTATTGTACATATTCAATTAATAAAACAAGTATTAAGGTTACTTTTTGACTCTCCCTTGTACTTTGAAACGAAACTTTCACTTTACATTTAAAGTTTACACAATATCATTTACCTGTACCTCATGAAATTCTAATTTTCTGAACACTACATCCCGCAGGTTGGACCCATTTCGTTGCACACATTCTTCAAGCGTAAGTCTAGCCATTTGACTGGTCGCACCATCTTATTGAAACCACGTTTCTTTATTGATGAGAGGATTATTGACAATTTGTGGAGACAAAAATTCTTGAATCATTCGGACATATCGCTGTGATGTTACAGTAACAGATGTCCCATTATCGTCCTCAAAGAAATAAGGACCGATGATTCCAAATGACGCTATTGCACACCAAACTGTAACTTTGACACTGTGTAATGGTTTCTCATGCATTTCATAAAGGTTAATTGGTGACGTATCCAGAGAGATGAAAATGAGCTTCATCAGCATATTGTGGACAATGTCTTTGTTAACAGTTAGATCAAATAATTATTGGCAAAAAGTCATGCGGTTTATTTCATCAGTATCTTTTAATGTCTGGACTATTTGAATTTTGTATGGATGCATGTGTAAGTCCTTATTGAAGAATTCTTCATATAGTCGTGTTTGACAAGTCAAGTGAAACTGCATGACGACAGGCAGAACGTTTAGGACTACGGATCATAGCAACTCTTACGGCGTTGATGTTTTCCAGGGTACGTACAGATCTTTGCTCACCTGCAGACTTCTTTGACACAGAACCATTTAGTTCAAAGTTCTGAAACCAGATTTTTATTGTATGGCCTGATGGTATCGGATCACTGCGATGGACATTGTAATGAAGTCGAAATAGCCGTTGTGCAGCAATGAAACTGTTATGTTTCATGTTTAATTTTTAATTTAAAAATTTAAATGTTTAATTTCATGCCCTCTATCACATCAGAAAATTAGGAACAGTTATTCTGTTACACCCTGTAGATAACACATGAAATATGTTCATAATTTATATGTATAATTTTAGAACATTCCATACAGTCATTTTTATTTCTCGTGCGGTTTAAGTCTTAACAAATACACATCAGTCTTAACAAAGTAGTTACTATACTCCAACCACGAGAAAGTCTCCAGGGAATGAAACGAAGCGGGGTGATGCTGTGAATGACTGTTGTTGTCATAAGGCCACACACGTGGGTACTCGTATCTCTATTGGCTATCTCTCAAAGCACAAATCATAACACTGATATACACATTTTTATACTACCCTAGTTACAAAATTAGATCACGGTTAATCTCCTGGTCTTTTAATCCCTCTATATAGGAAATATCATATGCAGGAGAGCGCATGATTTTTAAACTGACGTTATAACGGTAATATTATCTATCTACTTCGCTCCAATAGATGACGCAATAGTAAGCACATTCCTTTCACGGTTTATCTCCTGGTTGGAGAACAGTATATGACCTCCTTAAATATAAGATGGTTATATCAGATGATAATGAGGATGCTGGTGATCGTGATGTTAGCAATAACAATGATGATAGTAGGGATGATAACAATGACAATAACGACAGTGATAATTATAATGATTACGATGGTGATAATGAAATTGTCAGTAAAGATTATATTACTACTGGATCATATTATTATTATTATTATTATTATTATTATTATTATTGTTATTATTATTATTACACCTACTTTATTTCATTATTGCATTCAATATCATGTTATCAGATATTGCTTTTATTTTGCGGAACAAAGGAATAAGTAGAGAAATAACTTTTCTGACATGATGTCATCTATAAGAGCGAACAAAAAACGATGCCGTCAAAATACAAAGCAAAACTTTTCGATTGGATAGAGAATTTCTTGCTGTGACCGAAGATGCGTTGCTATGGTAACCTGCTTAGTCAAGGATGGACGTTCCAAGTTGGGGTTTTACAATCACTTGGAGGAGAATGCAGGAAGTTGTTGTGTACAGTCTGCGGATTCAGTTTTATTCTTCGAGAGTTCTGAAGATATGATGCTGTGTGCCAAAAGCTTCTTTTAACGTTTACTACATGCATACACCGTAGGACTCCATACATGTTGAGTCAGCACTACTCTAATAAGCTAAGAGACAGTGGAATCTAGAAAAATTATTTCCAAGCAACATGAAAACAATGACGGCGACAGAAATGTGAAGAAAGATGACATGAGAACAATAACTACATGACAACAATGAACAGTACACCATAATAATGATGACGTGAAAAATGGCATGACAACAATGAGAACCACATGGTAGCAATGACGAAACGATAACAATGAAGACTACATCATAACAACGACGTGAGAAAAACAACATGACAACAATGAGGACTACATGATAATAATGACATGACAACAATGATAACTACATCGTAACAATGACACGAAGAAAACATGACAGCAATGAGGATTACATGATAACAATGACGAATGAGAACAATGAAGACTACATCATAACAATGACGACGTGAGAAAAATAACATGACAACAATGAGGACTACATGATAACAATGACGAAATGACAACAATGAAGATTACATTATAATAATAACGACGTGAGAAAAACACATGACAACAATGAGGATTACATGATAACAATGACGAAATGACAAGAATGAAGATTACATCATAATAATGACGTGAGAAAAATAAAATGACAACAATGACTACATGATAATAATGACGACATGACAACAATGAAGGCTACATCATAACAATGACGACGTGAGAAAAATAACATGACAACCATGAGGACTACATGATAATAATGACGACATTAGAAAAACGACGTAACAGTGAGGACTACATGGTAACAATGACGAAATGACAAGAATGAAGATTACATCATAATAATGACGACGTGAGAAAAATAACATGACAACAATGAGGACTACATGATAATAATGACATGAGAAAAACGACGTAACAGTGAGGACTACATGATAACAATGATGACATGACTACAATGGAAACTACCTAATGACAATGACGATATGAAAAAATGACGACATAACAGCAATGAGGACTACATAATAACAATGACTACACGACAACAACGAAAACTACATCATAACAATGACGACTTGAAAAAATGATGACATAACAGCAATGAGGACTACATGATAACAATGACTATACGATAACAATGACTACATGACAACAATGAGGACTACATCATAACAATGACGACGTGAGAAAAACGACATGACAACAATGTGGACTACATGATAACAATGACTACACGACAACAATGAAAACTACATCATAACAATGACATGAAAAAAATGACGACATAACAGCAATGAGGACTACATGATAACATTGACTATACGATTACAATGACTACATGACAACAATGAGGACTACATCATAACAATGACGACGTGAGAAAAACGACATGACAACAATGTGGACTACATGATAACAATGACTACACGACAACAATGAAAACTACATCATAAAAATGACATGAAAAAATGACGACATAACAGCAATGAGGACTACATGATAACAATGACTATACGATTACAATGACTACATGACAACAATGAGGACTACATCATAACAATGACGACGTGAGAAAAACGACATGACAGCAATGTGGACTACATAATAACAATGACTACACGACAACAATGAAAACTACATCATAACAATGACATGAAAAAAATGACGACATAACAGCAATGAGGACTACATGATAACAATGAGTATACGATTACAATGACTACATGACAACAATGAGGACTACATCATAACAATGACGACGTGAGAAAAACGACATGACAGCAATGTGGACTACATAATAACAATGACTACACGACAACAATGAAAACTACATCATAACAATGACATGAAAAAAATGACGACATAACAGCAATGAGGACTACATGATAACAATGACTATACGATTACAATGACTACATGACAACAATGAGGACTACATCATAACAATGACGACGTGAGAAAAACGACATGACAACAATGTGGAGTACATAATAACAATGACTACACGACAACAATGAAAACTACATCATAACAATGACATGAAAAAAATGACGACATAACAGCAATGAGGACTACATGATAACAATGAGTATACGATTACAATGACTACATGACAACAATGAGGACTACATCATAACAATGACGACGTGAGAAAAACGACATGACAACAATGTGGACTACATAATAATGACTACACGACAACAATGAGGACTACATCATAACAATGACGACGTAAAAATTACAACATAACAATGAGGACTGCATAACAATGACTATATGACAACAATGACTACATCATAGCAATGACGACGTGAGAAAAACGACATGATAACAATGAGAACTAATGATAACAATGACGAGACGATAAGAATGATGACATAAGAATAATTACTACATGGTAACAATGAAGACATAAGAACATGACAACAATGAAGACTCCGTGATAACAATGACAAGAGGAAAATAACGACATGACAACCATGAGGACTGCATGATGGCAGTGACGACATAAGAAAAATGACGACGACATAACAATAATAAAGACTAAATAAAACAATGATGACGGTATAACAATAACGATGACATAGAAAAAAGATGACATAAAAACAAGAATGGTGATATGAGAATATGAAGAAAAAATGAAATTTTTTACATTGGAACAAAGACGGCGACGTCGAGAACAAAAATGACGACATGAGAACAATAATGATAATATGAGAATAAAAGAGGGCAGTAATGAGGACAAAACTGACGACATGAGAACAATGATGATAATATGAGAAGAAAGGAGGACAGTAATGAGAACAAATATGACGACATTAGAATAACAGAAGTGAAGATAGAAATGAGAACAAAGACGAAGACATTAAAGGAATAACGACAACACAAGAGCAATGATGGCAACATGAGAATACAGATGAAAGAAATGAGAACAATAGCGACAAAATGAATATAATGATGACTACATGAGAGAATAAATCTAAACAAGAATGATATGATAACAAAGTTGGTGACGTGAAAACTAAGATCACAACTTTAGAACAATACTGATAGCATGAAATCAATGCCTAAATGAGAACAATAGCTACGATATGGAAACAATGATGACGATAAGAGAATAAAGATGACATGAAAACAAAGGTGACAACATGAGAACAATAACGATGACGACATACGAAGAAAGGTAAAAAGATAAAAATTATGATGAGGACATGAAAATAATGATAATACAAATATTTTAGATTTTATCGCCTCCGATTAAATACATAGATTTATAACTTTTCACATCCACTTTACACCGGACAACAAATATACATAATCTGCTTTCATACTTATGTCACTACAAATCTATGAATTTGAGCGAGTGTAATAAGTTTCGGAACAAGTTGTCAGCAGATGTCCAATAAGCGAAGAGGAAGAAAATGTCCACTGAGAACTCGCAGAAACATTTTAGAAAGCTGACGCAAGTCGCTTTTGTCTCAAGAAATATGTGACTAAAATTTTTATTCGCTGTGTTGGAAAATGTCGAGGAGGGTTATAGCTCCGTCCGCACACTTACAAACTTGCGGAGAAATTGTGTGACAGGTTGATAGGTCAATAAGGACGGCTTTCAAAAATAAAAGGTGTCCAGTAAGCGACAAAATGCATTCTCAGCAACTATTAAAATAACTGGGACGTAGAGGCCATAAAGACTTGCGCACGAGTCCTAGCAGTTCCTATCTATGACATATTTTGAAATGCACAACATAGAAATAAATAGAGCTAGATTTCTAATACTTGCGTTCTCCTAGCTAGTTTTATTTAGTGGTAGTCAGGTAGACGAATAAAGGGATGAACAGACAGACAGGCGGTTTAAAAAGACAGAAATAAAGCGAAAAGTACTTTTATATCAGGGTTTGAAAAATACACAACTCACAACAGCGTGTAGATCAAGATATAAAATAGTAATATATGTTACAAGAGCGGTATGTTGACGTTTTCATGTTTGAGGAAAAGATTGAAAGAGCGAAACGTAGTTGAAAGACGAATTTCTAATTAGTTGCAATGAAATCTCCATCTTGGTTTCTGTTTAATGACGGCAACTTCGGAAAGCCAAAATATCTTTCTTCAACATTGTTGCTATAAAATGTTTTCTGTGTTTACTATACTCCAGCAGGCCGTGATATAGGGGAGAGTCGGGTAGTATCGGACATCGGGTAATATCGGACAGTGAGTTTCTTCCATCTACCACACGATGATAGTACCTGATTGACATGGTTACATTTCTGTGATGTCGCATAGAGAAATGTAACCATGTCATTCAGGTACTACCATATGGTGGTAGATGAAAGAAACGCACTGTCCCATGTCCGATACTACCCGACTCTCCCCTACGTCTGTCTTTTTTTTCCTCTAGTCTATAAATGCGAACTTAAAACAAACGGTAAGGTTATGTAATGATTTATTTTTCATTTTAATATTTTAACAATATTATTTATATAACATATTGCAGTAATAACATCGGCATCTGGAATCTTGTTGATTTTTTCACGGCTTCCTTAATGTTACTTGTATCAGGAATGCAATAAATTTCGTGGAGTAGTAGACTTTACTTAATTTTTGCAAATATTTAAAAACAATAATTAACATTGCAATTTAGGTGAAATTGCAGTGGTAAGTTTCCAATTTATAATTATCACTATGTTAAACGTCTCTAAAAAATATGTTAAAAGCCTAAAGCAGTAAAATGAATGTCGCGCTTAAGCGGTAAGAAGAGGGAAATTGTTATGTGTGTTACGTTGGGAATACTGAATGTGGTATTTCACACTTACCGCGTATTGGTCCTATGCGGAAAACAAGCAAATACGCACGATCTCGCACAAAATACTTTTCCCATACCTCACGTAAAGAGAAAATATAAGAGACACGAGTCTAATAGAATTATATGGGGACAGTGTGGTATTTAGTGTTTAAATCAGTCAGGTCATTATCTTTGTACTACAGCATGTATCACAATTTTACAAGGTTGGCCCTTTTAACGCTAGATTTCAGCATAAGTCATCAGTGGGACACTTAAAGTAAAGATCGTTATATCTCAAGACGCTTCATCTGCAGAAATAGCACGAGAGTTTTTATACAGGGTGATTCACGAGGATTTACCGTCCCTTACAGAGATTATTTCCGAAGACATTCTGAGAAAAAAAAAATGTCATATAAACTTTAGTCCTATTCTCAATATTTTCAGAGTTACATTAATTTGAAGTTATTTGTGAAATACCTTTTTCTTTAGTTTTAAGGATAAAAAATATTACAAATAGAGAATGAACTATTCAGGAGTGTCATTGCTTTTAATTGGCTAGTGTTCTGAAGCTACAATTCTGTTGTTAATTGTTTTGCACATATTTTATTTTTCAATTTTCAATTAAAAATGACATCATTCTTACGCACTTATAAAAAAAATTGTTACAAATCATACGACTTTAGGAATTTGATTATTTGATTTACAGTTTAATTATGCATTCTAATGTAAATCTTAAAGAATTTGCAAGAGTGGCGTGATTTGTAACAATTGTTGTAATAATTTCGTAAGAAAATATAATTTTGTAGTTAAAAATCGAAAAAAAAAAAAAAAATTCTGTACGAAGCAACTATGGAATTCAAAAAATATTTTTAGCTTCAGAATACTAGCTAATTAAAGAAATGATACTCCTGAATAGTTCATTGTTTATCTGTAATATTCTTTTACCCTTAAAACTTAAGAATAATGGTATTTTACAAACAACTTCAAATTAGTATAATTCTGAAAATATTTGGTTTAGAATAAATGTTTATATGACATTTTTTGCTCAAAATGTCTTCGGAAATAAGTTCCGTAAGGGACGGTAAATCCTCGTGAATCATCTTATATAATACGGGGTGTTATTATTTTTATTTGAAAACTAGTTTAGGCCTATGCTTTATCACCTTACTTTTAATTTTACTTATAATAGAATCATTTCACACGGTTGCCATGTTTTGGCGCTTTACATGACGAAGGATAATTTTGAATGATTTTTTTCATGCTCTCTGCAAAAATGAAATCCGTTTTCTTCGAACACCCATAGTTTTTATGTAATTCCTTAACTCAATGCAATCGATATAATCTATAGTACAGTGATTGAACACTATCGACTGTAAAACAATCTATATTTCTCGAATTCAGCGAGACAAAATTATTTTTAACTAGGAAATTATGGGTCTATGTCTTTAAAATAAATAAATAAAAAATTTCGAAAATAGTAAAAGAAATGTAATGTAAATTTTTGTTAAGACTGTTAATAATGATGAATAAACATTGAGAGGTGCAATAGCTTTAATATATTGCATATATTTACGTAGAAATGAAACGAGGTTCTGTATGCAATACTAATTTTATTGAACGACAAATCACAGTACTGTAATTTTTAAGAATAAAAAAGTAATCTTACAAACCTACTGTAATGTTTATAGACTTTTCGTGAAGTATACTGTCTTCTCTCTAGTCTCTGAAGACTACTTACTTCAATACTTAAAATGATATTTCCTAATAATCAACAAAATTTGCTGGTTGAATTTAGAAATACTATGTATATAATATGGTTCAAAAGAAGAGATCACACCTTCTAACAGTAAATAGTTCGTAATGATAACATTAATATTAACAATAATGTTAATATTCCTTATCGCCATGGTTACTATAGCCGCCACTGTAATCTGCAGTAGAAAGAGAAGGGAGTTGGTTCGTTTTTATTGGCGCGGCCCATTTTGGAAGTTCAACTTGGCTGTAGATATTGCAGCGTAATGTTTTATAGACGTTTCTGAAATATGCATACTCCAAGGGAATTACCATGATCCGTAATATCGCATAATATTGAACTTTGTCTTGGATTACAGACCACGTTTTATACGACCGCGCCTTGCTACCAGAAGGCCTGGCATCAGACACAGTTTTACAAGCTCAACCAAAAAGAGTTACATGATGTACAAAATATACATTTAAAATGTTGCTTAGAGAGCAATTTTTTCACCTTCCTTTCTTTTATATATCTTAATTTATCAGTATACTTACCTACTTACAAATGGCTTTTAGAGAACCCGGAGGTTCATTGCCACACTCATATAAGCCCACCATCGGTCCATATCCTGAGCAAGATTAATCCAGTCCCTACCATCATGTCCAAACTCCTTCAAATTCATTGTAATATTGTCCTCTCATTTACGTCTCGGCCTTCCCAAAGGTCTTTTTCCCTCCGGTGGCGTCCCAACTAACACTCTATATGCATTTCTGGATTCACCCATACGTGCAGAATATGCATTTTGCTGAGAAATTCGGGCATAAATTATCAATATCTTCCCATTCATCGAAATGCCGGGACTCAGGTGACAAATTTTGTCTTCGTACTTTTCGGACAGTTCTCTTCATAGTTTCTTCCTTTGGCAGGTTCATGTTTGTTTAACTCGATACATTCCTTGCGTGACGCTGAATAATGACTGCAGGTGATGCATCTGCTGTTCGTGCAGTTTCTTTAATTGCCTTAATGGTGTGAATCCTTCCTCAGTTAAGACTATGACTTGGATGTGCAGAAGGGCCTTCAATTACAGATATTTTATCTGGAGTTAAGGTTATTGTAGTGTTGCATCTTCTGCACGGTCGCATCTCCAAACAACACCAGAAACTCGAACTTTATGCCTGGTATAGATATACCCTTGATGTATTAGTTTCACAAAGTCCCTAATACTTCGAGTGAATCGAAATTCCTCTTCGTGATGCTCCATCAATACAATAAATTTGATAATAACTAAAAATTAGTAAGAACGTCACCTTACACTTAAAATTTTTTTGCAAAATACTTATATGCGTAACAACGGAAACAACCTTAAAATTACATTTAAATCTCATTAAATTTTTCCAATAAAACATTAATAAATTATTAAATCTAATCGGTGACGAGAACGACGGTAACAAAAATATAATCGGTGACAAGAAGGTATAATGACGACACCTCCGGTGACGAGAATTCCTAGATCCGCATGTTATACAGGGTGTTTAAAAAATACGGGGCATAATTTCAGGTATTTATTTCCCACATGTAGACAATCAAAATAGTTCATTACAACATGTGTCCGGAAATGCTTTATTTCCGAGTTATAGCCTTCACAACATTGAAATTCACCGGAACGTTTTTCTTTCCGCAGGTCGTTGTCATTACAGAAGATGTTCAAAATGTCCACCTCCTGCTTGAATACAGACCTCACATCGATGTCTCATTGACCTGCGAACACGATCCTGATCGATGGATAGGTAGAGGTAGCTCAATTGCTTGGCCTCCACGCTCACCTGATCTGAACCCTCTCGATTTGTACTTGTGGGGCCACTTAAAATCATTGGTTTATTCGTCTCCGGTGCCTGATTTGGAATCCCTTCGGAATCGAATTGTGGCATGTTCTGAGGACATACGCAATACTCCTGGAGTTTGGGATCGTGTTCGCAGGTCAATGAGACATCGATGTGAGGTCTGTATTCAAGCAGGAGGTGGACATTTTGAACATCATCTGTAATGACAACGACCTGCGGAAAGAAAAACGTTCCGGTGAATTTAAATGTTGTGAAGGCCATAACTCGGAAATGAAGCATTTCCGGACACATGTTGTAATGAACTATTTTGATTGTCTACATGTGGGAAATAAATACCTGAAATTATGCCCCGTATTTTTGAAACACCCTGTATATTACATAATTTTGTGTGTTTCGGCTGATTAATTGTTTAGGCTTGTAAATTGAATTAGTCTGTGTTTATTGTGGTTTTCAATCGTCCAGTTCAAAAGTGCGCAAATCAAAAATTGCCATTTTTTAGTTATTTAACTACTGAAAGCCCCTTTCGGAGTTCTTTCCGTGAGGTAAGTCATATTTACAACCAAAAAGAAAAAAAAAACTAAATAAACTGCTTTAGAAATAATTATAAGTATGGACTTTACTAATTCATTATTGGTACATTTCGAAATGTATTAATAATGAACTGGAAGATTGTGATAAGCTCGCCCTGAATACTGACTCATTTCTAATTGTCGTGGTTATGAACCAGAACTCTGTTCCTTTCTAAGAGATTTATTTGAAACTTTCAACTGAAGATATCTCAAAACTTGTTTTTTTTTTTTTCGCACTTTTGAACTAGACGATCGTTTTGGTATAGTTCAACTGCTTGCTGTGTACTTTTATTCTTTTGTATAGTTCAACTACTTATTATGTACTGTACATTCTTTAGCACCACCAGCGTAGCTCAGTCGGCAGACTCGCTTGCCTGTTGATCCAGAATTGCGCTCTGGCTTGAGTTAGATTCCCGCTTGGGTGTTAACCTAGGTTCTCTCCAATCGTAAAGCAAGTATCAGGTAATCTATGGAGAATCCTCGGCCTCACCTCATCTCGCCAAGAAATTGTACAACTCTTGCCTTTTTCTAAATCTCAAAACTTCAATGCTAATATAATATCTATTAGAATACAATAAATGAAATGAAAAAAAAAAAAAAAACGAAAAAAGTACATTCATAGGGCACTCTAGTACCTTTGTTTGCTGGAATTATTATGATGTATTCTGTTTACATTTCCCTAGACAAACTGTTCAAGATGTCGACCTCCTGCCTGAATACGGCCTCAGCTTATCGTTTCGTCGAGATCCGCACATGCTCCCAAATTCCTGGCATAATTATTATTGTATGACAGCCTGCAGAATCCGCTGATGGAGAGTTCCTTCATTGTCCACAGAAGTCGAACACACCGACTTTAAGTTCCCCCATAGAAAGAAGCGCGATGGGTTTAAATCTGGTGAGCGTGGAGGCCAAGCATGGGTAGAAAAATAAAGAACGATTAATATAGGACGCAGTGAATAACTCACCATTGCACAACACTACTGTATTCTCTTCTAACGAAATCTCACTCACGACTGACTGCAGGCGGGAAGGGCGCCACGCTTTCATGGAGGGGAATGTCCGCGATTGCATGGGATTCGGATCGTCGATCGGCCGAGCAATGCTACGGAACTTTTAAACTGCCCGATCTGTGATTAGTACTTTAAATGACGTCGTCATGTGACATAGTAATAACTGTATTTTCCCCAGTTGCTTGAAACATAAAGGAATGTGAAAGATTTAATCTGACATCATGTCCGATTCACCTCTATCAAAACATTTCTCTTGGTATACGCTCTTTTTTTTAGATATTAAATAGCTGGTTACTTTCCGGAAAGACCTCTTCCATTCGTTTGTAAGGAGAGCTAGTGGGGGAAAAGAGGTTATGTTCCCTAGTTATAGTACGCATTTAGTAAGCATAGTGGAAGATATGATTAATTTTTCTGCAGTGAGGAAAATCTTTCATCGTCCTTCTATGATTGAGGGTTATTATACAAGGTGTTTCTGAGGTGGTGTTACAAACTTTCAGGGATGATGGCGAAGGGCACATGTATTAATTTGAGATAAGGAACCCTGATCCGGAAATGACCGAGTCGAAAGTTACAAGCAAAAATAGTTGTGCGGAAATGAAATAATTTTATTCCTCTATACACTTTATTTATGTGTATTTATCTGTACATCTTACACATACTGTATTCATCTGACGTTGTTTACGTTGTCTACTTACAGTATTCCATTCAGTGCGCTGTCAGAGGGATGGGAACAGGAAACTACACTAAAGCAATGCAGATAGCGTAATGTGTAACGGACATGGTCGGTCCTGATATGCACGTCTGTAGACAGCAGTGTATGTGTACAAGTTGCAGTGTTCAGTCGATCAGTCCTAGTGAAATGGAGGAGTACACGAGAGCGGAATAAGCAGATCTGATTTTCGAATACGAATGAACCAATGGGAACAGTAGACAAGCTCACAGATTGTATCCGGACAAGTATCCACGTAGGAGACATCCAGCCCATACCATCTTTCCAAGACTGTTCCAAAGGTTAAGGGAAGGAGGGCACGTGGTGCCAAATTACAATTCCATTTCCACACAACTATTTTTGCTTATGACTTTCGACTCAGTCATTTCCGGACTATGGATCCTTATCTCAAATTGGTACATGTGCCCTTCGCCATCATCCCTGAAAGTTTGTAACACCACCTCGGAAACCACCTGTATAGGTCTACATTTCATAACAGTGTTACCGTTATTTTCAGTTACGGTATTTCATAATATAGGATGTAAGTGAAATAACCTTGCAGGGTGAAAGGGACGATAGGGTACACTGAAATGAATAGAAAACCTATATTACGTTTTGTGATTAAATGCACGGTTAATTAGAAAATTAAGTTTTTAAGTTTAGCAGTCCGGCAACATCGCCGCTAACACACTCTTGTCGTGATATAGATGTAAGAGGCCAACGAACTCAATGTGTCTCACTAGATGAGCTTTTCTCTGGCGCTGTGTTGCAGCCAATTCGTATCGTGCAGTGGCTTGAAATTAGAGGGTTTTAAAATTAAATTTACACGAAAACCGTCCACATTATTGAAATATGCCAGAGGGATAATTTATTCTTTATTAGTTTTCTACCGACATGGACAAAAATCACGATCTTATTCGCAACAGTACCGAATAAGAGACTGGTAAACATTTGAGAATTTTTTTTCTGAGATAGTACATTATGCAACGACCCTATAATGGTAGTAATTAAGACGCGAGTATGTTTATGAAACGAGCGCAAGCTAGTTTCATAATTTTCATACGAGCGTCTTAATTACCATTATAATCAAGTTTCATACGACTTTTTATGCTCGACCATATTTCTAACTTGAAATTATTCATAAATATTCATGTTATTCTTATCTGACTGAGCAGCGGAACTGACCTTGTGCAATACCTCGTAAATTGTGAGATGTGCGCAGACGCGAAAGTATTGATTTTTTCCGAGAAACAAATGTCGACATTGACCTTGATATAATCTAGAGAGTAAAATAAACATTAATCTTGATATAACCTTGAAATGGAATTAGACATTGAAAAACGAGATGACAAATTGAATTTAGGCTATTTGAATATTATTTACAATTAACGCTAATTATTATAGTAACAGAACTAGTTGTCTTTCGATTGCATATCCGAGAATAATCGATACTTGCGCTTTCATATTTCTACAATGGTGTTTTCTGATTGGTGGAAAACCTGAACTTTAATAAATAGGTTTACTTTAATGAGGCCCATTAAAGGGCTGCTACCAGGTGTATAATTACTACACTTCAGCATGGTCGAGCATAAAAAATATTAACTTTCTATCAATATGATATTACGGTTTTTTGTTTCATACAACATGAACTATTCTCTCTGAAATCTCCAAGGCTGTTTCACTTCCACACTGTACAAAGTTTCTTCTACCAAAAAAGAGCGGTCCATAATGAGAGTTTTCATCTTGAACATGAATGTCCGTGTATTCCTAGCTGACTTCAGAGGATGCGACCTCGATATTTTCCTTTATTTTGTAAAAGTCTTCCAGAAGGAGTAACTTTAATATTGATTATATATCGTATTACAACATGATTGAAACGAAGGCGGGCAAGTTTCATGCAAGAGAAGTTTTACATGAAGTTTACTCAAAGTTTGCAAGTTGTAACGCTCTGCATCCAATTTATGAGCGTCCCTTCTCATATCAACCAGAGCCATAAACTAAACTCGCTTCATTACAGAGTTCCTGAAACATATTGTAAGGGTGTTATTTTTTACGATCGTCTCTATACATCCAAAAGGGGGGTGATAGAAACGTCCTTGCCTGGAAATTAAAAGCTCACTGATTTATGATTAGCGATGGAGCTTTGAAAACACCACCAGATGGCTCTGTCAGTAGCAACGAACTGAATTTTCAAACAAGAAAGAGATGAAATTATATTAAAAAAAAAAAAAAAAAAAAAAGAAGAGAGAGGACCGCAGAAGCTGATTGGATATTCCTCAGCGGCCCTTGATCTCGAGTGCCTCATCACTCACTTCGGAAATGGCCGCCGCTGCAGTGTGGGAAGTGACAAAATAGTTCCGCAGTGTGCCGCTAGGAGTGCCACACTCGGTTGCCAAACGCTTACAGCGAAATGACTGTGTCACACATTCAAAAGAGGAACGGATGGCTTCACATGCAGGCATTCGCTGTATCCCCATCAGAGACACAGACAGGCAAAAACACACGTACTCGAAAAGAAGATTACTATAAAATGTTCACATAACTTAGACAAGTGAATATAATATTGAAAGTTGCTATAGAAATATTTCTGTTTGGTGAACAGCCGAGCATCTATAAAGGTAATTAAATAATTTTTAGACAGACGAATGTCAGTTGCGAGGGTTGCTATGGAAATCGTACGTGTGTGAGGAAGAAACGTGTTTTGCAATGAGCAGAGAAATGTCTGAAACAATAAATTACTTTCCTAAAACAACTTCATTGACGATGGATTGCTTTAAATTTTCTATTATAGTCGCGACGCTGTTATTCCCGGCGTGACTCCTCCTCTTTGCTTACGTCTTAGGAAGTCAAGGCTCTATAAAGTCTAGGTAGGTAGTATCGTTCGCCATTTTTGTTCTTTCGTTGCAGAGCTACCAGACGAGGGATCTATTTGCCACACCGTTAAACATTATCATGTCGTAGCTCCTATGATGATAAATAAAACGCACTGCAATTCAGCAAATAATTGAGCGGCAAATAACGTCCTCGTGTGGTTTCTGCGAACGCCAACGAAAGAGCCAAAATGGCGGGCGATTATACTAAGTATTTATCCAGCCTTAGGAAATGCTTTACATCTTCATCAGCGAACACAAGACGCACACCTTTAAATGTAGCCGACCTGTAACGTGATTGGCTGCCGGAAATTAGAGCGACTGGACTATAGTTGCATACGCTCATCTCCAACAGTATGACTATATGTTTGAGCATGCCTGGTGTTGTAATGTGGCTCAACGTTATATATATATATATATATATATATATATATATATATATATATATATAATATAGCATTTGACACGTTCGCCAGTTTGAACAGAATGAAATCGTTCCTTTCATTGGGAACCTTGAATCATTTTAAATGTAGATCCGGTACTTGTTCTGTTCTTATCTTATTGTAGCATAAAATATCCCCAATCTCCAGTAATACATCATCCCTATAATTATTCTACGTTTCGTTTGTACTTCAGTAACTAATACTTTCTCTATCCTTAAATTCTACAGTAAATTGTGCAGTTTTTATTAATTAGGTAACATTTTAGTACTTCGATTTTATTATAACTGTTGCTGTGATCCCCTGGTAGAGGGGAAGAGAAGGCCTGATGACCTTAGCAGTACCAAATTAAATAAATAAATAAATAAGTAAATAAATAAATAAAAGAACAAAGACAGAAGCAAATAAATAAATAAAGAAAAGAGAAAGAGAGAAAAACGAAAGAGAAAAGAGAAAATAAACAAATAAAAAATATAGAAAGAAAGAAAATAAATACATACAGTAAATAAGTCCGATAACGAAATAAGTATATGAGTAATAAATAAGTAAATGAATGAATGAATAAACAAATAAATGAATACCGGTACCATATCAGTAGACCTATCAACTGCCAGCGATGTTACTGCTTCCTTACGCTAGGTTTGAGCGGCCGACACTGTCCGTTTAAATGTGAAGGAGGTTTTGAGCACGCACGCACGCACGCACACACCCACTCAGTGCCCCGGGCACACAGTAGGCAAAATGCACAGCGTGAGCACGTCTGTCCTAGCATCATATCCTGCCTTCCTTAAATCCATTTTAATATTATCCTCCTATCTACGTCTCGACCTCCCCAAAGGTACCAAAAAAATGAAAAAAAGGAAAAATATGTATCAATTAGAAAAAAAAATCAAATTATACCACCCTCTCACTTTCAGTCCTCCATCGAATATAGCATATTGCGTGGGGTGGAACTTCCAAAATATCTTAAGATTCTGTAAATTTTTTACAAAAGAAAAAGGATATATATGATGATATTAATTTATCTATATGATGATATTATTGATTTTTAGCCCTATAGAATTCTCTTTTACATTATAATAATAATACAATAATAATAATAATAATAATAATAATTATTATTATTATTATTATTATTATTATTGTTGTACGAAATGGAAACATAAAAATTGGAGATTTATCTTACGAAGAGGTGGAAAAATTCAAATATCTTGGAGCAACAGTAACAAATATAAATTACACTCGGGAGGAAATTAAACGCGGAATAAATTTGCCATAATGCCTGTTATTATTCGGTTGAGAAGCTTCTGTCATCTAATCTGCCGTCAAAAAATCTGAAAGTTAGAATTTATAAAACAGTTATATTACCGGTTGTTCTTTATGGTTGTGAAACTTGAACTCTCACTTTTAGAGAGAACAGATATGAAGGAACTTTGAGAATAAGTTTCTTAGGAAAACATTTAGGGCTAAGAAGAATGAAGTTACAGGAGAATGGAGAAAGTTACACAACGCAGAACTGCATGCATTGTATTCTTCACCTGACATAATTAGGAACATTAAATCCAGACGTCTGAGATGGGCAGGGAATGTAGCACGTATGGGCGAACCCAGAAATGCATATAGAGTGTTAGTTGGGAGACCGGAGGGAAAAAGACCTTTGGGGAGGCCGAGACTTAGATGAGAGGATAATATTAAAATGGATTTGAGGGAGGTGGGATATGATGATAGAGAGTGGATTAATCTTACACAAAATAGGGATCGATGGCGGGCTTATGTGAGGGCGGCAATGAACCTGCGGGTTCCTTAAAAGTCATTCGTAAGTAATAATAATAATAATAATAATAATAATAATAATAATAATAATAATAATAATAATAATAATAATAATAATAATAAGAAGAATCAAAATCTGCTTCAAAAAGCTATTGATTACCCTTCTAAATTCATCTTTTCTGCGTTTAAACTGTATAAGATTGAACAATTGTACAAATAAAGCTAAATTACTGAATTATATCACAAAAATCTCAAAGATTATAATATACCATGTATATATGTTTGTGCGAGATCGTGCGTATTTGCTTGGTTTCCGCACAAAACCAATCCGCGGAAAGTCTAAAATTCCACATTCAGTATTCCCAACCTAACACACAATAACAATTTCCCTCTTCTTACCGCTTAAGTGACATATTGATTTTACTGCTTTAGGCTTTTAACATATTATTTTTAGAGACGTTCAATATAGTAATAATTACAAATTGGAAACTTACCACTTCAATTTCTCCTAAATTGCACTGTTAATTATTGTTTTTAAATATGTGCAAAAATTAAGTAAACTCTACAACTCCACTAAAGTTACTGCATTCGTGATGCAAGTAACATTAAGGAAGCCGTGAAAAAAATCAACAAGATTCCAGACTCATCATAGATTGGGGGAAAAAAAAGACAGACGTATATCACGGCCTGCTGGAGTATAGTAAACATAGAAAACATTTTAAAGCAACAATGTTGAAGATAGATATTTCTGTTTTGCAAATTTGCCGTCATTGAACAGAAACCAAGATGGAGATTTCATTGTAACTAATGAGAAATTCCTCTTTCAGGTATGTAATAAACGATCTTCGCACAAAATAATGTACGATACACGTGCGGTATGTTTTCTTTCAATTCTCGGAAATTAATAAAGCTCAACTACGTTTCGCTTTTCCAAACTTTTCCTCGAACATGAAAACTTCAACATACCGCTCTTGTAACGCATATTACTATTACAATACTAGGGGGAACGTTAATGTACCATCAAGAGAGCGATCGGCATGGTAGCGCTTAAAGATCTGTTGGCCTTCTTTTCGCTAAACTGAAAGCTTGCCGCAGCGAGTCAACCATCATACAGCCTAAATTATACCGAAGAAGGCATTCCGATACCAAAGTAAAGAGCATCAAGATAGAGGAAAACCTAAACAACGATAGTCAAATGAAGAGCATTTTGAGGTACAGGAAGCCTTAACTGTCCATGATGATGATGATGATGATGATGATGATGATGACGATGATATGAAAAATTATTGTACATGGATTTCCTACGTCTGTTTTCTGACAGGCTTACAAAGTTACAGCACAAAACATCATTGTTCGTTACATTCCTCTGAAAAGTGTTGGCCCAGAGAGATTTTTTTTTTCCGATTGGACTTGTGTTCGTTGGGTATCGGACTTGCACGCTGTGTTTGTGTTCCGAGAGACCCGGATTAAGAGCCGGAGTGGAATTGTCTCACACACTCGGTGGTCAGAGCGCCACTTACTGTTCGAGACTCGCTCTTGAGCTAATCCGTTCCTGTTATTTACAGACAACACGCAAGCGACCTCACAACTGCGGGCTGGAGTTTTCTTCCAAGTAACGACTACACACGTTTAAAACTGGAAATTACACAACGTACTGCATCAGAAGAGAGCTTATTTATACTGCTGTTTCTAGCAGGAAGTCTTAATTTTTATTGCAACAGATAAATGGACCTACTGGGAAATACACCGAAACCTCCAAGTTTACTAGAACGTGTACTATAGACAAGAAGTCGAATATACTAGCCTAGTGGGAAGAGAAGGAGCAAGGCAGAATGTAAATGCATTAATTCAACGAAACAAGAAATAATTCACTTCCACTAAGAAACTCTAATGTCCGGTTTCTTGAACGGGGGCTAAATACTCGTACATATTAACCCTGAGTTTATTAACTACAGGTTAAAATTTTAACTCGTTCTTGCGATTAATGCGTTTTACCAAGTCTGTTCGGCAGACAGCGAACACCACTTTAACCCTCGAGAAAAAGAGGAAAAGTACTAATCTAGATGGCCGTGGCCGAGAATTTGTTTTTATGTACACACCTTGTTGCGCGTTTCCTTTGTTTTCTTCCACAACTCCAACAGTCCATCTATATTTATTTATTTATTTATTTAATCTGCTTCAAAAAGCTATTGATTACCATTCTAAACTCATCTTTTCTGCGTTTAAAATGTATAAGATTGAACAATTGTACAAATAAAGCTAAATTACTGAATTATATCACAAAAATCTCAAAGATTATAACATACCATTTACTTATGTTTACAATACTAGGGGGAACGTTAATGTACCTTCTCTTCCATCCCACCAGATAGCACATATAAATACAAAAATGAAATACAGACGCTGGTGAAAATAATACAAATTAAATTAAAGCCCTACAGCGTGTCAACAGGGTCAAAAGAACATTATAGAGCTCTCATCGAACTAATACAAGAAAAAAAAAAGAAAGCAAAACAGAGATAGCAATGATGATAGTGATAACTGATAATAATAATAATAATAATAATAATAATAATAATAATAATAATAATAATAATAATAATAATAATAAATACATTACATATTAATTGTCAATTTTACAACAGCATAGTTACAATATTTACTATATGTCATGGGTTAAGCCGAAGTTGCGCAACCTGACAGGTGTTCAAAAAGCAATTCCATGAACTAGAATGTGGTTTTTAAATTTAAATTTGAATTTTGATATTGTCCGATAGTCTCTGACATGGTCAGGGAGAGAGTTCCAGAGGCGTGGAATAGATATGCTGAAAGAACAGTGACAAAGAAAATGGAAGAGGTTAGGAAGAGAAAAAGAAGCTCAAATTATGCAAATCTGGCTTTCAGGTATGGCTCCCTGTGAAGTAGGCTTGAATAATTTCAAGGGAAAAATTGTTCCGGGGCCGGGTATCGATCCCGGGACCTTTCGCTTAGCGCAACGCCAGAAACCCAATTTTGAGTCACACAAACTCTGTGCAACCTGAATTGTGGCTTTCTGTTAACGTACCTACAGTGAAGTAGGTATATATTATGCAAATCTGGCTT
Source organism: Periplaneta americana (assembly GCF_040183065.1). NCBI lineage: Eukaryota > Metazoa > Arthropoda > Insecta > Blattodea > Blattidae > Periplaneta > Periplaneta americana. The sequence goes on from NC_091125.1 coordinate 133,264,193, forward strand.
TCAGGTATGGCTCCCTGTGAAGTAGGTTTGAATAATTTCAAGGGAAAAATTGTTCCGGTGCCGGGTATCGATCCCGGGACCTTTCGCTTAGCGCAACGCCAGAAACCCAATTTTGAGTGCACACAAACTCTGTGCAACCTGAATTGTGGCTTTCTGTTAACGTACCTACAGTGAAGTAGGTATATATTATGCAAATCTGGCTTTCAGGTATGGCTTCCTGTGAAAATTATTCAAGAAGTTCAAATTCTTCTGCAACTGGAAAAGCTTTTCTAATTGAATTAGCAACTAAAATATAAAGACATCGTAGAGCGCAAGAAGACAGACGGATTAAAAATAAAGAAAGAGGTTTCTTAATAGTTGTGCTTGAGTGGTATATATCTTTGAGCAGCACAAGCCGTGCCATTTCAATTATCATAATAGCGTACACAGGTGAACATCGTGCATTTGTTGTTGAAGGAGATTAAAAAAAATGGTGACTCCGTGATTGCGACTCAACGGCAATTTCGTAGCAATTTCAGAGTATATTATTATTTATATATTATTTCAATGTACCGAAGTACATATGATATTTCCATGCAGATATTCTGCGTCATCATACGATGAAAGAGTAATGGAACGGAGAAAAATTCTCTCCGGCGCCCGGGACTTGAACCCGGGTTTTCAGCTCTACGTGCTGATGCTTTATCCACTAAGCCACACCGGATACAACCCCGGCGCCGAACAGAATTGTCTCTGATTGAGTTCCAACTCTTGGGTTCCCTCTAGTGGCCGCCCTCTGCACTACGTCATAGATGTCTATGAACATTTGACTAGTTGGCCGGGATCCGACGGAATAAGCGCCGTCTTAAATCACTTCGTGATTTACGCTTATCATATATTATTTCAATGTACCGAAGTACATATGATATTTCCATGCAGATATTCTGCGTCATCATACGATGAAAGAGTACTGGAACTCATAACGAGTGCACCTCAGCACATGTGTGGACTTCGGTCCTATGTTCATAGACATCTATGACGTAGTGCAGAGGGCGGCCACTAGAGGGAACCCAAGAGTTGGAACTCAATCAGAGACAATTCTGTTCGGCGCCGGGTTGTATCCGGTGTGGCTTAGTGGATAAAGCATCAGCACGTAGAGCTGAAAACCCGGGTTCAAGTCCCGGCGCCGGAGAGAATTTTTCTCCGTTCCATTACTCTTTCATCGTATAATTTCAGAGTAGGTCAACATGAAAGAATTCCTGATAAGAAAATCTTCGTTATTAGGCTCCAGAATATCCTCGAAATGTGCATCAGCGACCTCTCCACAATGAGCGTGTTATTGTTTGGTTTGCTGTTGCACAATTTGGAATAACAGGACCATAATTATTTTAGGAAGCAAGACGCACAGCGACTGTTTCAGGGTTGTATAGCTCGTGAGGGCAAGCATTTGGACGATATTATCTTTAAAACAAAGTAATATCAAAATGACAAGCATTCTTCTGTAGTATAGCAAAATAAAATTTTGAATAGGATCTATGTTGCTCATGTTATTTATGTTTCTAATCGGGGAGATGATTCTGCCGGACCCTGTGTTAGGTATATCAGTAGATAAAATGTATAATATCTAATTCGATGGAAATGAATGGATATATCAGTAGGTGAAATGGTCGGATATAGTGCTGCTCATCGGAGTGACTACTACCGCGGAGGAATCGGAGATTACGAATAAAGCTCTCCACCGGTGATCTCCGGTACTACCGTAGGTGGAACAGGGGATATACGGAGGGATGCGGGGGTTCGGAGCGAAGCGGCAGTTGGAGGACGTATAGCTTAAGGACGACCGACGCATACGGACTGAAGGTAGTTGTGAGTGGAATAAAATGGCACCAAATCGGATATCCGTCGCATGGAAATTCTTTAATTTAGTTCAAGATAATAATAAAGTCGTAAGCTGTAAACTTTGTGAGCGAATTTACTCTAAGAGTGGTGGAACCTCGAATTTGTTAGACCATTTCAAGCGATCGCACAATTGCGAGCTTGAAGAAAGCGCCGACAAAAACAATTACTCAAAACATTTGATACGATTTCCTTTTAAACTGTTTTAGTTCTATTGTTCCCAAGGGTCCACTGTATAGAAAAAAAGTCTTGAAATTTTTCTAAAACGTAACTTTCGAGGCAATAAAAACATATGGAATATTTAAAAGAGAACTTGAGTTATATTTTACTGTTTAGATTAAAATATTGAGTTTCAGAATGAAATTAAAGAAACGTGTGATAATAATATAATTACAATTATCCTTCAGTTGATATCCACTTATATTTTTATTACAGGAGAAGAGTGGCGCGTGTTAGAAGAGGCAGTTCAAATACTGACATCCTTTAACACAATGATCACAATCCTGTCCGGTGAAGAATCTGAATAAATTAATTTGGACAGTAAACTTTAATCCATTGATAGCCCAACTTTCTTTTGTTCCATTCTGAAACTCCCTTAATATATTTTACGTTAAGCTAAACCGATTAGAATAATAATTGACAAAAACTGTTTGTGAATAAATGAGTGTTTCCAGGAGAACTACAGTATAAATGTTTACATTAGCTACTGAAAAGTTTTACTTTTGCAGTTAGATTTAATGTTATTAATTTGATCAATGACATAAAACTAATACGCCTTTCCACATATACTATGAATTTCAAAACTAGAAAAAAAAATCTGTCAGCTTACGTAGCACTTGAAGCAAAACAAGAAAAAAAAAGAGCCGAAGAAAGAGAGAGAGAGAGAGATAAACATAAAAGAGTTAATAAACAACAAAAACATTACAAACTTATTTTAAAAGATACGCGGACGTCAGCGGATTCGAATCACTACCTGATCCGATTAAAGGAATGCTCACCAGAAAGTGTATGTCTGGGCCACAACACATATACAACCTGCGCTGCATCAACCGGAGGTAACCGGAGGACTCCGAATGAAAGCGCGAAAACAACCGCTTCGGAGAAAACCTAATCATAAGCAGCGCTAGTCGTATATTCCAGTGGATGAAATGGATGGACATACATGGTGAACCATAAGTAATGTCATTAATTTCAGGATGTTATTCTTTGAGATATTTCAAACCAAAAACTTCCATACAAGTTTGCTCTATTTTGCTTCCTGTTCGAGATAAAAAATTATTTTATATGAAATATTTCATAGCGTATTTTGGGAAAGCCATTGATTTAATTCCCAATATGCTCAGTCACTTTAAGAGAACAGCGTATTATGTTAATAAATGATTGAAATAGTTATAGTTTTGTCCTTCAAATGTTTAGAAATTTCATTCGAACAAATGTAACATTGAAAAATTCCTTTGCAGAACGAAAAGTCCGTAGATAAAGTGAATGAATATGTCAGTAAAGTGGATGGAGTAAATGAAATGGATATCAGTAGATGAAATGGACGGATGTCTGTGGATATAGCCTAATGGACGGATAAATCATTAGGTGAAATGGATAGCTGTATTAATAGATGAAATGAATTGATATATCTATAGATGAAAGGGATGGATATGTCGATAGATGAAACGGATATATTTACCAGTGGATGAAATGATTGTACAGGGACATCATTTTATTTTACTAACATTTCTAATATTAACCTGGCTATACCTTTGGATCAATGATTAAGAACCGGAAACACGTTTGCTACCCCCTTCCACGACTGAAGTTCGATGATACTGACGTAATATACAAATAAATCACTTTACTAGGTATAGGAGGGAAGAAAAGTAATTCATCCATTTACGTAAACTAGGAAATATCGCGATTTTGAGTTTGATAATTTTTTCCTTAGGTTTTTGTTTAATCAAAATAACGTACAGTATTAACAATAAGTGTTTTTACTCACGAATTGAGCTGTCCATGCTAACGTATTCATTATGCAGTGTATATTATACTGTCTACAGCACATTAGCGTACACTATAGAGAATGAAGTTAAATTGAAAAATAATCATAATATGGATATTTGAACACATTTTTGAAAATGGTGGCCGTTCATTTCGATACAGGCTTCAGTTCTAATGTACATATTATCGCACTAGAGACTATTGTACGTAATTCCAATTACCAGGTTCGTACTTCGTATCAGTAACTCATGTTGAAATAATTCTGTACCTACTCTATAAAAGAGACCTTACGTACTGTAAATTCAATCTTCACTTCTGCCCGATCCGAAAAGATAAAATTACTCAGACATGCTATCTACTGCCCGTCCCAGTGGTTACGTCGCAGCGTCGTAGAAAGGGAGGAAATCTCTTGACAGTTAATTACTTAACGAGGCCCTTTTATTTAAGTTATTTTAAACAATTTTATGGGTATAATATTACGTACACGTCCAATTCCTAACAGAAATTAATGTTCCCAGAAAAGAGTTAAGACAGCCCAGCCACTAGCATTTACAGAGAGGCGAACAGAAGCAGTTGGGGGAAACCGGGATGCGACGTAGGCAAATGGAAAATGATACAATATTAAAAGTTCTTTCGTCACTGGAAAACGCGAACATATTTCTGGAACGTACTGTTTACTAAGACCGTAAGGCTACTATGACTGTATATGCGGTCTTGGATCTGTGTGGAGGACGGTTGAACTTCATTAGTAGAAGGGGTGGGAGTGAAGTACATTCTAAAACTCAGGTACAATGAAAATTGAAGTAAAAATAAAATGATGTCCCTGTATATATCAGTGAATATAATGGACGGATAGATGAAATCGATGAATATAGAGATTTTTTATACTATTTCATGTAATCATCGTCTCAATCAAAGTTTAGCTACGCTTCTTTATTTAATACTATCGTTTGTTCATATCTGCCTATTTTTTAATTTATCTATTTATTTCGCCCTTCTGTTTTACCATCTTTTGTTCCCTCCTACACGTATCTCGCTTCAATTCCACCTTTTGTCGCCGTTTCTTCTCGCATCTTATGTTTCCTCTCCTATTTTCATTTTATCTCCCTTCCGGGCAACCTTCATTTTCTTCCTTTCCTCCTCACACCTTCCTCCCAGCCCCTGATCATCCGAGCAGGCAGCCCGCCGAACCTGCTCGCTCTCAATCAGGTGCCGGCGGCGCTGTCGTCACAGCGGGCTAATAAAGAAACTCGAATGTGACGGCAAACATTTCCAACTCTTAACTACGCTTCCTTATTGCATTGCGGTCGCCTTGAAGAAATCTCGACGTAAATAAACAAGCGCAATCGATACATCAGCTCCAAAAAAATTACCCAGGTATCACGATTCGTGATATTCAATATTTTAATTCTTTCATAAGTTTCTGTCAGATACGTTTCCAATTCATTGTGGGCTAAAGCAAGGAGATGCACTATCACCTTTACTTTTTAACTTTGTTCTAGAGTATGCCATTAGGAAAGTCCAGGATAACAGAGAGGGTTTGGAATTGAACGGGTTACATCAGCTGCTTGTCTATGCGGATGACGCGAATATGTTAGGAGAAAATCCACAAACTATTAGGGAAAACACGGGAATTTTACTCGAAGCAAGTAAAGAGATAGATTTGGAAGTAAATCCCGAAAATACAAAGTATATGATTATGTCTCGTGAGGAGAATATTGGTACGAAATGGAAATATAAAAATTGGAAATTTATCTTTTGAAGAGGTGGAGAAGTTCAAATATCTTGGAGCAACAGTAACAAATATAAATGATACTCGGGAGGAAATTAAACGCAGAATAAATATGGGAAATGCCTGTTATTATTCGGTTGAGAAGCTTTTACCATCCAGTTTGCTGTCAAAAAATCTGAAAGTTAGAATTTATAAAACAGTTATATTACCGGTTGTTCTTTATGGTTGTGAAACGTGGACTCTCACTTTAAGAGAGGAACAGAGATTAAGGGTATTTGAGAATAAGGTTCTTAGGAAAATATTTGGGGCTAAGAGGGATGAGGTTACAGGAGAATGGAGAAAGTTACACAACGCAGAGCTGCACGCATTGTATTCTTCACCTGACATAATTAGGAACATTAAATCCAGACGTTTGAGATGGGCAGGGCATGTAGCACGTATGGGCGAATCCAGAAATGCATACAGAGTTTTAGTTGGGAGGCTGGAGGGAAAAAGACCTTTGGGGAGGCCGAGACGTAGATGGGAAGATAATATTAAAGTGGATTTGAGGGAGGTGGGATATGATGGTAGAGACTGGATTAATCTTGCTCAGGATAGGGACCAATGGCGGGCTTAAGTGAGGGCGGTAATGATCATCCGGGTTCCTTAAAAGCCAGTAACTAAGTAAGTAAGTTGTATCAAAATGCTTTGTTACATACCGTCTATGTAATTGATGACAGCGAGATGGTATATTAGCGGGCTGAATTAAAGGATTGTCAAAGGATTACCTGACATTCACCTTAAGGTTGAGAAAAATATCGCATGAGAACTCAATCTGACAATCAGCCGAAGAAGGATTCGAACCCACGAGCGAGAGTATATTTGGCGCACGAGTCCCGATCGCTACTCCAAAACTATGAAGATGAGTTCCCTGTATCGTCTTTTTCTTAGTTGGTTATTTAACGACGCTGTATCAACTACAAGGTTATTTAGCGCCGATGAGATTGGTGATAGCGAGATGAGGCCAAGGATTCGCCATAGATTACCTGGCATTCACCTTACGGTTGGGGAAAATCTCGGAAAGAAACCAACCAAGTAATCAGCCCAAGCGGGGACCGAACCCGCACCCGAACGCAACTTCAGACCGACAGGTAAGCGCCTCAACCGACTGAGCCACGCCGGTGGCTCTGTATCTTCTTGAGCTATAACATTGCATCATGTTGAAATTATGTCCTTGGAGTTCCGATATTTGCGAATGGGTAGCGATTCTTAAGACTATTGCAGCCAGCAGGAAAATCTTTGAAATGGTTATAAATCTGAAAGTTCATAAATTGTCATTAAGTGTGAAGAATAACCAAAACATGAGGAAATATTACATTATAAGTTGTGAAACACCTTCAACAGTTACAAAATTAATGTAAATATTTCTTGAATGTTGCATGTTTCTAATAAAATGTCATATTCACGTTATTTAATGTTATTTTTTTTAACAAAATAATCAATTTTTAGAAGGAGGCCATGCATCGTTTGTCACTTGTTACATAAATTTGAAAATGCTTTACTCTTAAGACGGTGTTAAATCGTTACTTGTCCAACGCCGTGGAGTAACGGTTAGCATATCTCACCGTTAAACGAGCGGGCCCGGGTTCAAATCCTGGTTGGGACAAGTTACCTGGTTGCGGTTTTTGCCGGAGCTTTCCCTCAACCTATCACGAGCAATGCTGGATGACATTCGGCGCTGGACCCTGGACTCATTTCACTGGCTTCTTCACCTTCATTTCACTCAGAAGCTAGATTACTATAGTAGTTGATAAAGCATCGCAAAATAAAACAATTAAAACACGCTAACACTATAGTCAACTGTTAAAAATTTCTCTTTTACTTAAGGCTGTATACAAATATGTTTTAGTTCTAATATCTCGCTTACTTCAAATATCTATTACGCCCCACTCCGTTATAAATAAAATCGTGCTTCAGACGCCAAAATGTGTCAGCCAAATTTCAATTGAAGTCCGTCAATTCAGGAGAGATGTCTATAAAAATAAGGATTTCAGATTATCTTAAAAGAAAGAGAGAATTTATTTCATCTAGCAGGCCTTGTTATTTCACACATGTGAAACAACGTCCATAAATGATAAATCATAATGAATTAAGGTGTTTAAAACTTAAGCAGGTATCTACACTTCCCCAGAAGTGTGTCGAGTCATTTTCTGTTTTTTTTTTAATTTTGTTTCAAGATACTATAATAAATAAATCATTAGTTTACTGCATGGTACCTCTGCCAGTGTTCATAAAAATCAGCCAAAAGTAAAAAAGAAAAAAAACTGTATACGTGAAAACACTCGAGTTCAAAGCTGAAATTTTATTTACATGAAGGAAGAAAATTATTAATATTCCTTTTAAGAAGTTAATCTTCTCACTACTTTGTACTGACTAAACATGAAATCTACTTCAAATGATTCAATGAAACTGAAAAAAAAAATGTCATCTATTTCAGAAATTTAATCTCTGATCATTATGAAAATAAGGTTATTTTTAAGAAAATTGCCAGCTAGAATGAAGTACCGGTGTAAGTTTTATTGAAAAATATGTGTATCAAGTTTCATAAAAATCTTCCAGTTGATTTAGAGAGCATGAAGTTGAAAACTAAGCTTTGAAATTATTTTTGGAAAAGTTCTCTATTGAGGAAAATATGACGAAGTAGCATTCCTTATAATTGAACAATAAAATTATAATTATTATTTTATAATTCTAAAATAACACATGTAACTGATAAATCATCTTGAAATAACTCAATAAAATCTTAAACGCTGTACCACGAGTGTCTCGAAAGATTTATCACGAGTCATTCTGTATTAAATAAGGTTCCTACTCAATGGAATTAGAATAAAGCCCCAGTTTCACTCAGCAATGTGTTTGGCAAGTTTTATAAAAATCGGCCGAATAGTTCAAAAGTTGCAAAGGTGAAAACAAAGATTTTGAGGTTATGTGCACTTAGCAAGAGATGCCGAGTTTTCCCAAGTGAATAATGGCGCTCATTTCCCGAGTTTATTCTACTACCAATTGTTGAGAAAGATGTTGAACTTTGCCACAGGCTTTCGGCATGCGATTTAAATAGATTATAATAATTTAATATAGAAAACTGTTATAAATTTCAGGCGACATTGCAGTGCCCCTGCGTTTTGGAATGTTGTTCATTAGGGGGCGAAGCGTCGCGTAATAATTCAGAACAAAGTTTTGTTCCGCTCAGAATAGTTGGGAGCGGAGAGGGGGGCGAGGCACCACCGAATCCCTCATCCCTTCCTCTCTTCCTGTTCTAAAATTCCGCAACTTTAAGGACAGGAGGGGAAAGGATGCCAAATTACAGTGCTTGTGGGTCTGAATCAATTTAAGGCCGAGTTGACGACTTTGTTTAGCACAAGTTTTGTGCCGGATGGGACAGGAGCTGTCTGTTTGGCTGCTAAGAATGGTTTCTCTGACACTTTTATTCCTTCCTGTTTTCTTGCTCTTTTTAACCAGACTTTACTACTTACCTCTTTATCATTAGTAATTATTTCTTATTTTATATTTTGTTACTGCAACTACTACTACCACTACTACTACTACTACTACTACTACTACTACTACCATTACTACTACTACTACTACCACTGCTACTACCATCGCCGCTATCACTACCGCTGCCGCTACCGCTATCGCTACTACTACCATTACTACTACTACTACTACTACTACTACTACTATTGCTGCTACTACCACTGCCACCATAGTTGCTGCTACTATCACTACCACTGCCGCTACTACTACTATTACTACTATTGCTGCTACTACCACTGCCACCACAGTTGCTACTACTACCATTACCACTACTACTACTACTACTACTACTACTATTGCTGCTACTACCACTGCCACCATAGTTGCTGCTACTATAACTACCGCTACCGCTACTACTACTACTACTACTACTACTACTACTACTACTACTATTGCTGCTACTACCACTGCCACCACAGTTGCTACTACTACCATTACCACTACTACTACTTCCGCTACCACTACCACTACTACTACTACTGTTGCTGCTACTACCACTGCCACTACAGTTGCTGCTACTACCACTGCCACTACCATTGCCGCTACCACTAACCACTGCCGCTACCGCTATTACTACTACCATTACCACTACTACTACTTCCGCTACCACTACCACTACTACTACTGTTGCTGCTACTACCACTGCCACTACAGTTGCTGCTACTACCACTGGCACTACCATTGCCGCTACCACTAACCACTGCCGCTACCCGTATTACTACTACTACCATTACCACTACCACTACTACTACTACTACTGTTGCTGCTACTACCACTGGCACTACCATTGCCGCTACCACTAACCACTGCCGCTACCCGTATTACTACTACTACCATTACCACTACCACTACTACTACTACTACTGTTGCTGCTACTACCACTGGCACTACCATTGCCGCTACCACTAACCACTGCCGCTACCGCTATTACTACTACTACCATTACCACTACTACTACTTCCGCTACCACTACCACTACTACTACTACTGTTGCTGCTACTACCACTGCCACTACAGTTGCTGCTACTACCACTGTCACTACCATTGCCGCTACCACTACCACTGCCGATACCGCTATTACTACTACTACCATTACCACTACTACTACTTCCGCTACCACTACTACTACTACTACTACTACTACTGTTGCTGCTACTACCACTGCCACTACAGTTGCTGCTACTACCACTGCCACTACCATTGCCGCTACCGCTATTACTACTACTACCATTACCACTACTACTACTGCTGCTACCACTACCACTACTACTACTACTACTACTACTACCACTACCACTACCACTACCACTACCACTACCACTACCACTACTACTACTACTACTACTACTACTACTACTACTACTACTACTACTACTACTGTTGCTGTTGCTCTCGCAGCAATGAGTGGCATTAATATAATACAGAGACTGGGAAAATACAGTATAATATCCACTCGTCATAGAATTCACCATGTTGAACATTTATCACAAATGGACATAATATGCCATCTGAGCCTCCAGTCTATTTTAAACAATTTTAATTTTTAAACACTGGCATAAATTGCTATATTTGATACAACAAATAATTATTCCTATTATAGCCTTACTCATTTGATTGTTTATTTTATCTGGTTGTTTTAATCCAACACTATGTATGATGCTACGACTCATAACCACTCTTTGCTTTAAAATGAGCATGCATTGTTTAAATTACTTATATGTTTTATCACTGTACTACTTTCACCAATGTTCAAAATTGTATTTGTCAGCTAACTATATCACCTGAAGACGATTTATATGAAAAGTCGAAAATATTCGTGATACTTAATATAATATTTTAATTGATGTAACAGAATTTATTTCTGATTTCACACTTAGATAAGTGATAGACTGATAATTGTACAAAACTATTTTAGGCCTATTTTACAATTTGAACTTATCTGAATTTTCAACATGACATTTAAATTTTTAGTACGAAAGTGTCTTTCGCGCACACGTTTCGAAATTCCGGACTCGATTAACGCCTCCTCCGTACGTCTCTCTCATACAAAAAGTATCACTTTCTGTCATAGTTACGTAAGTAACTATTATAAGAGATCAGTAGTGACATTTCTCCTCTTATTCCGAATTCTTTGCCTTCCTATTTTGAGCATCTTTTAAGTAATGCAGCCTGTAATACAATTTATTATTCTCTGTCAGTCATGTTTTAGTAGGTTATTTTACGACGCTTTATCAACATCTCAGGTTATTTAGCGTCTGAATGATATTAAGGTGATAATGACGGTGAAATGAGTCCGGGGTCCAGCACCGAAAGTTACCCAGCATTTTGCTCATATTGGGTTGAGGGAAAACCCCGAACAAACCTCAACCAGATAAAATCGGTCATGTTTGACACTCTAATAACATGTTACAATTTTAACAGTAGGAAATCGTGATGTTAAACTGACTATGAGGAAGCGAAACCGGGCCTAGGATTTGTAACAAAACTTGAAGAATCTAAATTGAAAATATTTTAAAGTAAAGCGTTGAGGAATATATTTATATCACTTAAAATAATATTAATCGAGAATGGAGAATCAGAAATGTAATTTCCCTCACTCTCTCTTGTTTATCTCTCTTCTCTCCACGTCTCTCTCTTCTCTTCATTTTCTCTTTTACCTTCTATCCATCTCACTTTCCTTCCTCTCTTTACTTTTCCCGCCTCTTCTTTACTCTCTTAGTACTTGGTTAACTTATCTTCACTTACCTCGTAAATGTATAAAATTTATATCAAATTTAAAGGAATTGTCAGTTTTTTTTTCGAAATATAACACTGCTATTGTCCAACACGATTTCGTTTATGCAGAATCAATTCTTCACTTGAACACCCTTCGAAGTGTTAGAAGACGATCAAGAGTCCCGATAGCGACATTTTCAACACGTCTCTATCTCCTTACCGTTTGCACAGGACTCTCAAAACTTTATAATAAGATAGTGCGTCCTACATCTCTCACACTCCCCTCGGAAAAATCAATGAAACTAAGCGATAAAATACCAACCCTTAAATTTTTCCCATCCTTAATGTGTTCTGCTCCCTTCTGCTAACCTCTTCACTCGACTTGTTCTACTCTCTTTCACCCCTCCCCTTCCTTATATCCCTAACTTCCTAAAAACTTAAAAACTTTCCGAAATAAATCACAGCACAGTAGTCGTGTGTTCGAAATTCGAATCATGGAACACGGTGTTAACGGTCGATTGAAGCAGAAACTCTTTAGTACTAGTAAGTTGGAGGAAGTGCTCAGGATTCTGAGGGTGTACTATCCACTCACAAAACATTTGCTGCAAAATCTACCTTATATTTTGTGCACAAAACTGATGATTTCCAACACGCTAATTTTTAACATCGGAGATTGTTTCCTATTCCACTATCACTCGAGGATCAGAGTAAACAACAAATTCCACAATCTGGGACATCTGGCCGAAATCTATGGCTGACCACTAGGATCCAGAATACAAAGCAGAGGTTAAATGAAAAATACAATATGATTGCGGAGAGAATACGGAACAATGATAAATTTAAAAATAAAGTACAATTTGATTTCGGAGAAACATGAGATGAAAATACATTGAAGAGTAATGAAATGGAGTGAAAAAAAAATACATAGTATTATACAAGTGATTATGTAAAATGGATAATGAATCTCTCAATATCATTAGACAAATTCTGTTAATGTCCTCATTAGAAAATTTAAGAGAAAGGAGAATGGTTTTGGTTAACTTAAATGAAATTCCCCTAGCGCCAAAAAGAAGTCCTTTCACTTCCCATGTATTAATATTCATTTTGTATTTTATATATATAAGGATCTACAAAGCTATGTTAGCTTCTGTGCCTGATCTTTTGAAAGATGGGACATGACATTAGCGCTATCAGAAAAACAACTGAATGTCACATAGCGTGTTAGGCCTGTTGCTATGGTAACAACAATTGACTTGTGAAAGTTACTGTTTCCATGTGGTAAGTGCTCTCTTCAATTGACTGAGCATTTGGAATTCAATCTGTGGCTTTCCCAAAACACGCCATGAAATGTTTCACATAAAACAATTTTTATTTTCTCGAAAAGGAAGCAAAAACGAGTAAAATTTTAATTGACTTTTTTTGTTTCAAATGTCTCTAAGACTAACTCATTGAAATTAATGACATTATTTATGGTTTACCTTGAATATATTTGGTTATTTAATAACGCTGTAACAATTACTGGATTATTTAGAGCCGATGGAATTGGTGATAACGAGATGGTATTTGGCGAGATGAGGCCGAGGATTCGTCATACATTATCTGACATTTGCCTTACGATTGAGGAAAACCTCGAACAAAAACCAAGCCCAAACGGGAATCTAACCCACGCCCGAGCGCAACTGCGGATCAGCAAACAAACGCGCTACCGCCTGAGCTACGCTGGTGGCTTCCAGTATATTCAAATTAGACAACTGCGTAATACTTCAACGATTTGATAAGATTCAATTCAGTTGGAGGACAGAAATCCCATATTCACAACAGTATAGTATGCTAGAAGAAATTCTTTAATTTGATTCTTTAGGGCTATATTTAATACGGACAACTGCGCAATTTTCCATCGATTTGATAAGGGCCTATTCAGTTGACAAAAAGAAATACAATGTTCAAATTTGTGTACTTTGTTGAAAAAATTCTTTACTTTCATTCAGTTTATTTAATATGGGCAACTGTAAAATGCTTAAACGATATAATAACTCAGTAATTGACAGAAGAATATTCCATATTCTAATGTATTAGCTAAATACTCTTTACTCTCAACTAGTACATTGAAGATGGTTTAACTTCAAATGCTTCAAAGATTCAAAGACAGTAAACTCACAAGCAAACATACTGATGGGGCAGATAAAAAAATTAATTTTTTTCTTCCGCCATGTTAATAATGTCAAAAGAAGTGCTTATACAACTTTTGGCCACTCGACCGCAATTACGAGGCCGTCCAGAAAGTGATTTTCCCTGGGGCCGTGTACAGGAAAAAGCACAATTGCATGGAAAGATTTATTGAAACAAATGCAGCAATTGTTGCACTATTTGTCAACATATCCTCCACTGGAATTGAGACATCTGTCATACCATGGGATCAATTTTTGTATCCTTGTGTCGCAGAAGTCAGCCGCCTGGGATCGGAACCAGCGTTTGACAGCCGTTTGCACCTCTCTGTCGATCCCATGATATGACAAATTTTTCAATTCCGGTGGGGAATATGTTCAAAAATAGCTCAACAATAGTTTTGTCTGTTCCAATAATTTTTTCCAATGAAATCGTGCTTTATATTTGTTAACGATCCCTGACGAATTAATTTTTTGCGGCCCTCATAATTACGGTCGAGTCGTCAAAATTTGTATAAACACTTTTTCTGACATTATTAACATGGTGAAAGAAAAAAAAATTAACTTTCTTATCTGCCCCCATCAGAATGTTTGCTTGTCAGCCGAAGAACAATCGTTCCATATTGAGATATACTGTATAGAGTATGTTAAAAATACTCTTTACTTTCATATGGTACAGTATATTAAAGATAACCAACTTCATAGTCCTTCAACAACTGGATGAGATTCAACTAACTACTGTACTCCAACCAGGAGAAAGTCTCAGGGGAATGAGACGCAGCGGGGTAATACTGTGAATGAATGTTGATGTCATAAGGTCACACACGTGGGTACACGCATCTCCATTGGCTAACTCTCACAGCACAAACACTAACACTGATACACACATACTTATACTACCCTATTTACAAAATTAGATCATGGTTAATCTCCTGGTCTTTTAATCCCTCCATACAGGACATAACATATGCAGGAGAGCGCATGTTTTTAAACTGACGTTATAACGGTAATATTATCTATCTACTTCGCAATAGTAAGCACATTCCTTTCACGGTTAATCTCTTGGTTGGAGAACAGTAAATGGACCGAAGAACCTTCTTCAAATTATTATAATACCTTAGAAAGACACTCTTAATTTTTAACCAGAATATTCAAATATCTAATTGCATAAGGCTCTTCAACGACTTCAACTCAACTGACAGATCGAAATCTCATCAAATTTTGAATCGGTTTAACGATCGTCATTTAAACACTTGATTTTCTTCAAGTTTTATCTTGGTAACGGTTGATAAAACTTGTGTATTTTGTAAAACCATAATTTGTACCAAATTTTTATCTTAATTTGTTAAAAAATAAAATGGCTTTTAAGCGAAGTTTATAAAATCTTAAACAATTTTTCTAAACGGCGCAATAATTGTTCCAGAAATATCCTGAATATTGTAACTCATTACAGTCTGAACTGATAATTAAGCAAGCAGGTAACACCCACAGAAGTCGACAGATCTGTGCCTTCCTTTGACTGTAACGTGTACTAGAGTTTTCTTTGAAAGTGCCTATGGATGTGCCCGGGTTTAATTTCCAGGCTGACCCCAGGGACCAGCATGTCAGCATCACAAACACTCGGCTTGTGTTTGGCATATCCCTGCCCTGCAAAGCACTTCAAAGACCGAACTGCTTTCATGTTGAAGAGAAAATGTGGCAACAAACATAATGGTTCTGGTAGGCATCAACGTCATCAATATTATTACTTGAACTTAATCTCCTTTATTTCTTAATTAGTTTTCATTTATTTTTTTCATATGTTTTTCTAGTCTATGTTACTCTTATCTCCTCCATCTCTCCTCGTACTTGTTATTCTTTACCTTATTCTTCTTATTATTCTTATCCTCATCTCACTTTTCTCTATGTTTCTTTTATTTCTTGATACTCTCTTCATATTTATTGTCTTTTTCATCTTTCTTACATAGTTCCATAAGTTTACTCTAATCTTCTGTTGTCTTTTTCATATATATTCCTTTTTAAACTTGTTTTCTTTTCATATTAGTTTACATTGGAATGGACAGCTTAGAGTTGTGCGGTTAAGGCATTGCGCTGTAAGTCGGAAGACTGAGTATTCGATTCCCAATGTAGTCACGGATTTTCTCTACTGACCTCGTCCTTCCGTATCGAGATTATAACGATATGAAAAGAATGAGGATTTGAATTAATCTCAGCCTGAAAGTAACTTGCTTATTTATTTTTTATGGTTATCCTATAGAAAATTATTCAAATATTGTAAAAATGGTATTAGAAAAGTGTACTTTTCAAAATTGCGGCCTCATTAACATTACCGCAAGCTGCTCCATATGCCATATGCGTGTATGTTAATTCAACGTTTGTAAACCGATGCATTTTTAATTATTAGAAATTTATAAACAGATCTAACAGAAGTTTTTTGTATAACGAAAAGTCAACTTCAATTGTTTCCATGGTAACGGGAACAGTTTATATCACTGCCTGATGGATCGCATGCTATGGTTGCGTAAACCGTCTGCTCAATCAAAGTTATTTTGCCGTTAGGTGGCAGATAGTGCACACGGCTAGGCCTATTACTAATAATATTAAAAAAAATAGCGATGTGCACTAAGGCACTACCTGCCACCTAGTGGCTACTCGCGCATAAGCCTTGATTGAGCAGGCAGTGTAAGCAGTCATAAGATGCGATCCAGTAGGCAGTGGCTTAAACACAATTGAAGACATTATTACAAAAACAGCCCTAGTCATTTTTAATGAAATTGGGTTAAGACCACATTTGCTACTATTTCAAATGTTTACAGACTCCAAAATTGACCCATGTCAGGTACAATAAACACAAGGATAAACACCAATTGTATGGAAATAGCTGGCATGTGTTGTTCTATTTATTTTTATTGTTCTCCAGAAAAATAGCAATTTTGACAAGGATTGTTTTTGTAATAATGTCAATTTTAAAGACAGCCATGTAGCATAGCAAAGTCAATGAAGAGTTTCGACTTTTACGCAAATCTAGCTTTCAGGTAGTAGCACCCTGTAAAGCAGGTTTGAATAAAATTGTTCCGGGGCCGGGTATCGATCCCGGGACCCTTCGCTTAGCGTGCGAACGCTCTACCGACTGAGCTACCCCAGGAACTACACACGACACCGTCACAATTTTTCCTTTATATCCACACAACTCACATGAGCTGACAAGACGCCAGAACTCAACTATGATTGCACACAAATGCTGTGTGACGTAAATTGTGGCTTTCTGTTAACGTACCTCCAGTAACGAATATATTACGCAAATCTAGCTTTCAGGTAGTAGCTCCCTGTAAAGCAGGTTTGAATAATTTCAAGGAAAAATTGTTCCGGGGCCGGGACTTCGACTTTTACCATATTACCTCGATATCGAAGCATTTGCGGACAATATTTTATTAGGAAAAAAATGTTTAATTACATGCCCTCTATCACATCCGAAAAGTAGGAATAATTATTCTGAAACGCCTTGTATGCTGAGCAAGAAACAATAACGAAGTCAATACAATAAGGGATTTTGCCGAAATTCCAGGATATTATTATGAACACGATCAAGAACAGTAAGTAGACTGTGTATTTCACTTAGCTGAATATAATTTTATTAGCAAACATAATAATTGTTGTTTATGTTATAAAAATGTGAGAGTTGTGAACTGCGTATTTGGTGGGTTATCTGAAATAGTGTTCTCCATTCCACGCAGACATAACCTCACTCCAACTTTCGTTGCTTATATAAATCTGAGGCAGATCGGTGCGGTGATAGGGTTCGAGACGGCTCTTTACTTCACCAGCGCGGTTTTCCTTCTCTATCTCCATTGCCCCCTTTTTTCTCTCTCTCGTTGCTTCGGCGAGGACGTGCTATGGCGTCTCCTAGCAACCGATCTGTGATAAGTTTTATTTTAAATTAAGAAACACAGTTTCCGCTCTTTAATTTTGAACGGAAATTGAGGTTCAAACCGACCCGATGCGTGGCGACCCCATCGGCAGAGCAGGGGAATTATATACTCAAGGTAGTCGGAAATTGTCACCTTAGACTGCTTAGAGTTTTGATTTTTTAAGCCAGTGGCTCCCAACCTTTTTTGACTGACGACACACTTTACTGAACGCCCACGATATCGCGACACACTTATTTGATTTTATTAATAGTAATAATAATAACATAATAACTAGTACATTTCTTCTGGACAAAAAGTTGGTGGGTAAAACTTGGACTCTCACTCTGAGAGAGGAACATAGGTTAAGGGTGTTTGAGAATAAGGTATTAGGAAAATATTTGGGGCTAAGCGGGATGAAGTTACAGGAGAATGGAGAAAGTTACACAACGCAGAACTGTACGCATTGTATTCTTCTCCTGACATAATTAGGAACATTAAATCCAGACGTTTGAGATGGGCAGGGCATGTAGCACGTATGGGCGAATCCAGAAATGCATATAGAGTGTTAGTTGGGAGACCGGAGGGAAAAAGACTTTTGGGGAGGCCGAGACGTAGATGGAAGGATAATATTAAAATGGATTTGAGGGAGGTGGGATATGATGGTAGAGACTGGATTAATCTTGCACAGGATAGGGACCGATGGCGGGCTTATGTGAGGGCGTCAATGAACCTTCGGGTTCCTTAAAAGCCATTTGTAAGTAAGTAAGTAAGTAAGGAACTTTGTGTAGGATATTTTATAGCGGATGGGGATGGGAATTTTGTCGTATTTCTAACCTCCTTTTCGTCCAACTAAGACTTTCAAGGTCTAAGCGGAATTCAAAGAAAAATTATATTAAAACATAGTTATTCACACATATTTCGGTTCCATGATGAAAAATGCAACAAAAGGTGAAAGATTAGTGGAACGGACAAAAAATTCTCTCTGGCACCGGGATTTGAACCCAGGTTTTTAGCTCTACGTGCTGACGCTCTATCCACTAAGCCACACCGGATTCCCAACCCGATGTCTGATCGAATCCTTTCAGTTTAAGTTCCACCTCTTGGGTTCCCTGTAGTTGCCTACCCTCATAGATGTATGACAGTGGCACAATGTCCACACTGAGAGGATTCGATCCGACATCGGGATGGGAATCCGTTGTGACTTAGTGGATAGAGCGTCAGCACGTAGAGCTGAAAACCCGGGTTCAAATCCTGGTGCCGGAGAGAATTTTACTCCGTTCCAATCATCTTTCATCATATTATGATGAAGCAGAATATCTGCACCGAAATATCATATGTACTTCTGTACATCATAATAATATATGCAACAAAAGGTGCCGGAACGCCGTTCCAGCGCGTTCCGCCAGAAAAAAAACACTGATAACAACTTCTATGTAGTGTTGTGGATAGATCTATGTTAACACGCAGTCGAAAATTCTAAAATAACAAGCAGCAACTTGAGTGGCATCAGAAAAAAAAAAAAACAAAGATATGTGTCAAAAATCCCAACTGGATATCGGATAAAAGATGTCCGATCAAAGGTTATCATTTTTTAAAACTCTCCTATTTAAATTAATGTGAAGTCTGCCCTTGGTGGATTGCACAGAGTTTCTTCATACGTGGCCTTATGGTTGAAAAACTGAACTGAGCATTGTTGCAGGTGTTCACGTTTCATCGGTAAAGTCTGTCTCAAAATAAAATGTACCATCAAATACTTCGTTGCAAATAAAAAACGCGTTGTAAAGAGACTTTCTGGATGGCATAAAATTTATTTTCAAAATCCAAAATTTCGTGAAACACTTCATGGAGCTGCGCGACACACCGGTTGGGAACCTTTGCTTTAAGCAGTTACTAGTCATGTGTAGCTATCAACACAGAAGGCTAAAATTGCGCAGTAATTGTGCTGTAAGTTATAACGTAAACACACAAACAAAAATATAATATAATATAATATAATATAATATAATATAATATAATATAATATAATATAATATAATATAATATAATATAATGTAATATAATATAATATAGAGTGAATCGGGGGGGATGACTATCGGGGGAAGATGCTTATTTCTTTGTAGTTTCACATTCTTCCAAGAGAGAATGCCACGCGCATGTCTTCATGATCACTGAGACAGTTGAATGTCTGTAGAGTGGAAGCTAACTCATTTTGCCACGTGTTCTTGTTGTGAGAAGAAGAAAAGCAAGAAAACAGCTCATTTTTCTGCTATAAAATATTTGCAAAGGTATGTTAAAATTTAATACATCCTTGAATTCGTTATAACTGTCAAACCTTTGTAATGGATATTGTAGTAAAGGTTCTAAAGTTTGTATTGTTAACAACCAACGACCTTGTTCCGGCATCTTAGGTTGCGTCATAGCACTAGGCATCTTACCCCGATACTTGGGGAAGATCACTTTTTTTGGGGGTAAGATGGCAACTTGTTGCAAGAGTTTTAGTTTTTGTTTTATTGCAGGGAATGTGTAAACATTATCTAAGATCCTCTGATAGAAGTCAGTGGATTGAGGACGGTCTTCAACTTGCGATGGAACATGTTATAACAGAGGATATGAACTGTTTTAGAGCATGACAAGCATACGGGATTTCTTACAGTACCCTTAAACGCCTCCTAAAAAGAATTATGACAGAAAATGTAATGGATTGAATTCATTGTGTGCAAGAAGTGATTTCACGAGTCTTGCACACGGCAATAAAATGTGTGCAATGACTGTGTTCCTAAGTAGTGATAAACGAGTGAGAAAGTGTCCATGAGCTTTAGATTAAGTCAATTTTGTTATGTACATGTATCAAACCGAGTTCATGTAAAATACATACATCAGTAAGTGTGTTAATTGCATTTGCCATCTTACCGACTACCGGGGAAAGGTGCCTACAGTGCAGATGAGAAGAAAACCTGTATCTATAAATAAGGTAATTAATGTTTTCTATTTTGTACCAAAAATATAGTTTCAAAATACCTTCCAGTCTTTGATATTTCAATATGAAATTAAAAACTAAATGAACAGCTTTCCATCAAAGAAAAAGTTAGGCATCTTCCCCCGATCCACTCTAGTATAATATAATATAACATCCAAAATACAATATTCCTGATGGTTCGAGCAGCGAATGCTGCATTTATTTTCTTGCACTGGCTACGATATTATTAAAAGTTTAAATCCTTTGAAATGGGTATACTAAAGATTATTTTTATAAAACGGTGAACCACGCTTATTCAAAATCACACAACCACCAACCACTTAAACTTTCCATGCAATTACAAGAATTCTACGGATATCCTGACATCTTTATTCGTTGCAGTTTGTATTGGAGGATATGTTTTTGTACGGCACTAGTTTTCGACAGAGTTGATTGGTGCATAAACTTTCAAAAGGTTTTAACTTTGACCTGACGCTATGGAAACTCCAATTCGCGATTTATAATGAAATGACCATAATGCGATTTACTTAACTTTACTGCGATATTACTAGACTTCACTTTAAACAAGAAAGTTTTTTTTTTTCACTAGATTGCTTTAGTTTTTACCTCCTACCTTCTCGCAGTAAAGGATAAAGTCACTTTATTTCTTCTTGCAGTCACCCTTTGACTAGCAGTTAATGACTTAAAACACGGATACGTAAAAATAAGAACATTACAAGACGTATAAAATGTAAGAAAGAGACAGGAGAAGGGACTGTAATGAGAGACGTATGGACGGAAACGAGGAAAAGCTGGGAAATAAGAGAAAATATATAGGTGAGAGACCAAAATTAGGGAATGCATTACTGGAATCCTTGACACAGAGTAGAGAAAGAACACGGCTTATCCCTCCCCTTTCTGTGATTCTCTCAGTCTAACGTGAGAAGTGTAAATTGTAGATGCAATCTCAATCTCTTTTATAGAAGTTACCTTGCTCTGTTTAGAGCAAGAGCAGCACAAGTGACGTCCGAGTTGTGACGTCACCTAGGAAGGCGTTTACCTCTCTCTTCCGGAGTTTAGAACACATTTGATACTTCGGTGAGGCACGCCCCTTCAGAAATCAATAATAATCTATAATTCTTCTCGGTAAAACAGAACATTCAACATTCATATGAGCTCAACTGTATTTAGGGCGTAGATTTGACGATTGATAATATTCATGATCATTCAATAAAATCAAATGTAGGAAACAGAAAACGGATGTAGGTAAATTCTCATTTTTAAATAGAACTATAAATGATTGGAATGACCTACCTGCAGCGGTCTTTGAGGGCTGTCCTTCCTTAAGGAGATTCAAGAATAACTTAAAAAGTTGTGTATAAAGTGCAAATTGAAATTAAGGTGACATTTAACATTTAATTTCCTTAAGGTGACATGTATTTATTTAGCCTGATGAGTTACTCCCTTGGTTTGAATTGTAATTTATTTAAAAAATAGCGTGTAAGGGGGCCTTAGACTACAGTAGAAATGTTTAGCTTAAATGTAGTTCTGTTTATAAGTATGCATAAGGGTGTAATTATCTGTCTTATTTGAACTGTTGTATCAGTGAAGCGAGGTGAGTCAGTGAAGTTATGGTTTTACAGTGCAGTGAATAGTTCCGATCAGTGATAATTTATAGCGTCAATGAAATGTGTTCTATAGTGTCAGTGAAATGTGTCCTAAAGTGTCAGTGAAATGCGTCATAGTGCCACTACAGTGAGTGAGATGAGAGTAAAGTGAAAGACTATTGAAACTTATGTAGGGCCTATACATATGTAATTATTGTGTTAAATTGTATTGTGTATTCTTATTGTATTGTGTATATAATTGTATTGTGTATTGTTTATCATTTTATTGTGTATTCTTTATATTGTGTATACCACTGCCACCGGGTGCTTGCCCACTTGCAGTGTAAATAAATACATACGTTATAACTATAACGAAAATAAGAAAAGTAATAATTAGGATCCAGATTTTGATGACATATCATTTTTTAATTGATAATTCACAGACATTGTTAACTTTCACAAAAATCCTGATCGTCAAAATCATATAAATGCCTATTTATTGAGTCATTTTCTTATTTTACGTAATTTCTTATTTTCTCTTTTTTAATTTTACATAATTATTTTGTCATTTTAATTCCCTTTGCATTATTATTTTGCCATTTTCACGAATTTACGCTGAATACATACAATATACAGGGTGGTTCACGAGGATTTACAGCCACTTTCGGGGCTTATTTTCGAAGACATTCTGAGCAAAAAATGTCATATAAACATGGGTCTTAGTCTCAATATTTTCAGAGTTACACTACTTTGAAGTTATTTTTAAAATACCATTATTTTTCTTTAGTATTAAGGGCAAAAGAATATTACAGAAAAATAATGAACTATTCAAAAGTGTAATTTCTTTAATTAGCTAGTATTCTGAAGCTAAAAATGTGTCGTTAATTCCCTAGTTGCTTCATACAGAATTTTTTTTTTTTTTCCGATTTTTAAATACAAAATGACATTTCCCTTTTGCATTTATCACAACAATTGTTACAAATCACGCCATTCTTGTAAATTCTTTAAGACTTTACGTACATTACGATGCATAATTAAACTGTAAAGAATCGAGTTCCTAAAGTCGTATGATTTGTAGCAATTGTTGTGATAAGTGCGTAAGAATGATGTCGTTTTTAGTTAAAATTTGAAAAAAAAAAAAATGTATATAAAGCAATTAACAACACATTTTTAGCTTCAGAACACTAGACGATTGAAGAAATTACACTTCTGAATAGTTTATTATCTATTTGTAATATTATTTTACTCTTAAAACTAAAGAAAAAGATATTTTGCAAACAACTTCAAATTAGTGTAACACTGAAAATATTGAGATTAGGACAAATGTTTATGTGGCATATTTTTGCTCAGAATGTCTTCGGAAATAAACTACATGAGTGGCTGTAATTCATCGTGAATCACTCTGTATATATAGTTGATTATTTAACGGCGTTGTATCAATTCCTATGTCTTATTGCATTTCGTACAGTCTTAGAAAAAAGTTTTGTCGCACTGATACTTCATTATAAGTCCCAGAAAGGAGGTAGTGCGCATGATAAGACATATAACGAAACAAAACTAATTTTATCTCAACTAGTCCCTCTCTTGAGACTCAGGTCGCACGTCCTCTGATCATGCGTATTGCCTCATTTCTGACACAAAGTATCTGTGCGACAAAACTTTTTTCCTAGACTCTACTGGGTGTTCAGTTCAAAATGTGTCATGGCTCGCTGTATGCCGTCATGTGGCTAGCCGATGAGCCTAGAAAATTCAATTTTCCTACACTTCCGCAGAGGCGCATTACCTGTGTACCAGAGAAGTTGCCTAGCAAGTACGGCGTTCATTCTGAAGATTACTTACCGATACGTACGATTATGCCGGTAGTGGCAGGAATGTGAACTGTTTGGAAACACGTGCTGAGGTGAGTTTTTTCTTACTGTCGGGATATGTGGAGAGGATTAAGACGATTACTTACGTATTTGTTGACACGACGGTCAACATGGACACGGAGTATTTGATTTGTATTGTGGAATGTTGCCTATACAACTGATGATAACACCCTACGTACGACTTGTCCACGTAAAACACAGTTCCAAAGAGGTTATGGTAGCACACAGACCGTACAGACCGCCATCTGTTGCTACGACTTTCAAGTTATACCGTACACGTTCTCAAGTTCAGATTGAACGCCTTGATTAATAGGCAACTTCTCTGACGTAAAAGCTGAAACTCGCTTCAGATCGCTGACTCAAAACAGTGACGTCATGACACACTTTGAAATGAACAACCAGTATATAAAAACCGATATATATTTAATTATTATTCACATAAAATAATATAAAACTGAAAGATGAGACAACATATGCTTGACAGAACTTTAATGTACCTGTAGCTTATAATCATACTAGAAACTTCGGTCCAAGGCTCTATAACAAGATAACAGATAAATTACCAAACATTCAATTTGCTAATGCTCCTTATTTAAAAAAACAATTAAAAGTTATTCTTTAAGGAGAAAATATAAAATTTCAATTACTGTTATATTTGTGTTTTTCTTTTTTTCCTTTTTCTTTTTTTTTCTGTTAATATAATACTTATCTTAAAATTTTGTGAAATGCCTCCTGAGCACGAGTATGTACTCTTTCTGGAGGTGCTAGATTGATTTTATATAAAAACAATATACATCTTCGTTCTAGGAATAAATTATTATATTATTATTATTATTATTATTATTATTATTATTATTATTAATATTGGTAGAGAAGTTTGGGAAGCAAGAGAGAAGATGATGGCCCTCCAAATATAAAATTTGTTACTCTTCCTTTCATGTTATATATATTCCATCATTCTTGCTGCGATGAACTATTTATGTACTCTTCTCACTGTTTGTTTGTTTATTTGTATATTTGTTTACTTGTTTCACACTAAACTATGAATATTGCATGTTGCCATTATCACGGCTAAAGATAAACTCTACAGCCCTGCATTAAATAAATAAATAATAAAAATAATAATAATAATAATAATAATAATAATAATTATTATTATTATTATTATTGTTTAGCGCCGATGAAATTGATGGTATTTGGCGAGATGAGGCCGAGGATTCGTCATAGATTACAGTCATGTTTCTTGTGTGCTTTTATAGCACAGAATTTATAACCATAGATAAATATATAATAGGATGCGAAACTGCGGTCAGCACCATCTGGCGGCAGGGGGCTCAAATAAGATGATCAGCGCCCAACGTCGTAGGTGGTGAACATTAGAACTACGTGTTGGGTACATTACCCATAGTTCTCTATTTATCCGTTCGAGATATTGCTCGAGGAGACAAAATGGCAGACAGAAACTTGCTAATAAGTGGACATAAAATGATACTACGTGTGTGTATAAGCAGTTAACAGTGATGTTTATGGACGTTGTAAAAATAGTGCTGTTGAATGTATTGTAAAGTAATAGTAATATAATAAATTGAACTATCTGAGTAGTTCTTGCAGACTTTTCCATTGCGCTGTACAATAAATACCCAAAGAATACAGTCCCAATTATCTAACCTTTTGCTTTATTTTTTGTCTCTGTCTGGTTATATTTTAATTGGGTAGTGTAAAATAGATTGTCACTTTTATCTTCCTGTTGGCTCCGGTAAGAATTTTCAGTAAAAGATGCTATGAGGAATAAAAATGTAATTTTTTTTATTTTAATTTGGATTAGTTTTGAATATCGATGAGGGTGGGAGGGAACACTTTCTGCACGGTTTAACATTTTCGTCACCAGGTGCGCTGCTAAATGCATGGAGTAATTAGTTACTCTTTTCGCTACTTGGTGCGTTGCTAGATGTAATAACGCCCCTCCGCCCAACAGGTGGCAGCAAGATCAATTTCTACAACAGCGCCTCTAGTATGTGTTACGGAAAACTCAGTAAGTTTCGCATCCTATTATATATTCATCCATTTTTATAACCTTTAAGCACAATTATATTGTACATGATTGTATAATAAAGTTTTTCTTCAATAAAAAACAGACGTTCAGTAATTCTTCACTCTGCACAATTTTATATCAGCTACGTGATAGAAGAAACAGATTTCACACGCGTTCTTCCTACTACAAATCACTACTCTTATCCGACTTTGAATTTCAGACCCAAAGTAAGTACAATAATCGTTACACTACGGAGACCACATTCGCACTGAGAACAGAAACATCCTGTATATCATGCTGGTAAACCTGAGTAATTTCGCAAACAGTTCCTGTGGCTTGGCATGATTTCCCATTTTTAACGCTTCACTTACACCATTTTTGCGTTGAAAGAAGAAATCAAATTACAACTTAATTAGCAAATAAAATCTATTAGCAGTGTTGCCGCTCCGCACGGCACCGATTGCAGCGCATACAATTTAATTAATTTTGGGGAGGGCCGTGGCAGAGGGCTCGACGGGGCCGTGCTGTCTGATAACAGGAGAGCGTAGCGGCGCGGAGGGGCACGCCCACCCTGTTACCTTGTATCGGCAGTTCTAATTAAATTCCAGGCTACGCGTGTCTTACCGGCTATCATATTCATTACTTGGCACCGCCACCCTATAGAGAAGTATTTACTTTCTGCTATGATCGCAAACTTCTCAGTCAATTTAATCACTCGAGTGAATCACCAGTCAATCCAAGTTAGTTCAATTAGTCCCCAGAGTCAAGCCCGTCAGTCCACTCACAGTAAACCGAGCCTGCAAATCCACCCAATTCAATCTGTCTAGTGTCAATCAGTCCGTCCAATCATTGAAGTCAGTTACTCAGTACGCTCATTCAATCTGTTCAGTTGATCAGTCATCACAATCAGTCAGTTCAATAAAACCAATACTCCACTTAGTCTACTTAGACACTCAGAAGACCAGCTAATCAATTCACTCAGACTGTCAATAGACTCAGTTTCATCAAAATATTGATTCCAGCCACTTCACTCAATCCACTCCAGTTCCAAATGAATATGGAACCCAACCATTCCACACAGTCCACTCAGTAAGTTTTGTAATAGACTCAGTCTCATCAGAATATCGATTCCAGCCACTTCACTTATGCTCTCACTCTGTCAATCTACTCCAGTTCCCACTGTATATGGAACCCAACCATTCCACACAGTCCATTCAGGAAGTTTGTCAATAGACTCAGTCTTATCAGAATATTGATTCCAGCCACTTCACTCAGTCCACTCACTTTGCCAATCTACTCCAGTTCCATGGAACCCAACCATTCCACACAGTCTATTCAGTAAGTTTGTCAATATACTCAGTCTTATCAGAATTTTTATTCCAGCCACTTCACTCAGTCCACTCACTTTGCCAATCTACTCCAGTTCCATGGAACCCAACCATTCCACACAGTCTATTCAGTAAGTTTGTCAATATACTCAGTCTCATCAGAATATTGATTCCAGCCACTTCACTCAGTCCACTCACTCTACAAATCTCCAGTTCCAACTGAATATGTAACCCAACCATTCCACACAGTCCATTCAGGAAGTTTGTCAATAGACTCAGTCTCATCAGAATATTGATTCCAGCCACTTCACTAAGTGTACTCACTCTACCAATCTACTCCAAATTCCAACTGAATATGGAACCCAACCATTCCACACAGTCCATTCAGGAAGTTTGTCAATAGACTCAGTCTCATCAGAATATTGATTCCAGCCACTTCACTAAGTGTACTCACTCTACCAATCTACTCCAAATTCCAACTGAATATGGAACCCAACCATTTCACACAGTCCATTCAGTAATTCTGTCAATAAACTCGTTTTATCAGAATATTGATTCCAGTCACTTCACTCAATCCACTCACTCTGGGAATCTAATCCAGTTCCAACTGAATATGGAACCCAACCATTTCACACAGTCCATTCAGTAAGTTTGTCAATCGACTCAGTCTCATCGAAATGTTGATTCCAGCCATTTCACTCAGTGTATGCATTATGTCAATCTACTCCAGTTCCAACTGAATATGGAACCCAATTATTTCACATAGTCCATTCAGTAAGTTTGTCAATAGACTCAGTCCCACCAGAATATTGATTCTAGCCATTTCACTCAGTGCACGCATTCTGTCAAACTACTCCAGTTCCAACTGAATATAGAACCCAACCACTCCACACAGTCCATTCAGTAAGTTTGTCAATCGACTGAGTCTCACCAGAATATTGATTCCAGCCATTTCATTCAGTGCACGCATTCTGTCAATCTACTCCAGTTCCAACTGAATATGGAACCCAATCACTCCACACAGTCCATTCAGTAAGTTTGTCAATCGACTGAGTCTCACAAGAATATTGATTCCAGCTATTTCACTCAGTGCACGCATTCTGTCAAACTACTCCAGTTCCAACTGAATATAGAACCCAATCACTCCACACAGTCCATTCAGTAAGTTTGTCAATAGACTCAGTCTCAAGAGAATATCGATTTCAGCCACCTCACTCAGTCCACTCACTCTGTCAGTCTACTCCAGTTCCAACTGAACATGGACCTGAACCATTCCACACAGTCCATTCAGTAAGTTTGTCAATAGTCTGAGTGTCATCAAATTATTGATTCCGATCACTTCACTCAGTCAATCTATTCCAGTTCCAACTGAATATGTAACCCAACCATTCCACACAGTCCATTCAGTAAGATTGTCAATAGACTCAGTCTCATCAGAATATTGATTCAAGCCACTTCACTCAGTCCATTCACTCCGTCAGTCTACTCCAGTTCCAACTGAATATGGACCTGAACCATTCCACACAGTCCATTCAGTAAGTTTGTCAATAGTCTGAGTGTCATCAAATTATTGATTCCGATCACTTCACTCATTCAATCTATTCCAGTTCCAACTGAATATGTAACCCAACCATTCCACACAGTCCATTCAGTAAGATTGTCAATAGACTCAGTCTCATCAGAATATTGATTCAAGCCACTTCACTCAGTCCATTCACTCCGTCAGTCTATTCCAGTTCCAACTGAATATGGACCTGAACCATTCCACACAGTCCATTCAGTAAGTTTGTCAATAGTCTGAGTGTCATCAAATTATTGATTCCGGTCACTTCACTCAGTCAATCTATTCCAGTTCCAACTGAATATGTAACCCAACCATTCCACACAGTCCATTCAGTAAGTTTGTCAACAAACTCAGTCTCATCAGAATATTGATCCCAGCCACTGCACTCAGTCACCTCACTCTGTCAATCTACTCCAGTTCCAAATAAATATGGATCACAACCACTTCACAGAGCCTACTTAGTAAGTCTGTCAATAGAGCCAGTCATATCAGAATATTCATTTCAGCCAGTTGACTCCGTGAATCCATTTACTATAGTGAATAATTCAATAGACTTAGTTTCACGAGAAAATTAATTCCAGTGCGTCCACTCAGTCAAAATAACTCAATCCTATAAGAATACTGATCTCAGGCAAATGCACAATTCATACACTTAGTCCGCCAATCGACTTAGATGCAATAGAGTATTAAAAAAACACCATCTGCGACTTCGTTCGCCACTAGTGACACTATGAGCTTTCAATGACTAGAACACGAGCTCAATCGCCTGAGTGACAGGCTGGACTAAGCCACAGTAAGAACAAGACAAAACTTACATAGTCATATATTTTTTGCAGCGTGCAATAATTAAATTATTTATTTTATTACCAATAAGTTTACTGTTTGTACCTTATTTTCTCAGACTATACGTGCGGAAATGAGATTATTTAGCCTAGTATACTGTGTAACAAAATAATAAAGCGAAGTCTGTCAGTTTATACATTGCGTAAAGAAAAGATATGTGTTAACTCAAAATGTAAAAGTGTCTGCCTAACTACACACTGTGCTCTTCAAGTGAATGTATGTAATTAAATTAGTACAAACTCCCATTATAGAGAGTGCTCTGTAACAGGATGTCCATAGCTTGACTACGTGTTGTGGGGATTATTTTGAGTAACAAAGCCGAAATCAACATGGGTCTCTCATCAGAGTAGGAATGAATGTTCATTATGTTTTAACCTCCTGACTCCTGAGGCAATTGTTGTTTTATTTTTAAAGTTCAATATAATTCTGCACTTCAAAACAGTCACTGACATGAGAAAAAATGCTGAAAAAATTCTGCAGGTTATAGCTGGACACAAATGCAGGTATATTATACTATACTTCGAGTATCTGCACATATATCTTATATCATAATCCTGTATGAAGTATGGTATAGTATACTATACTTTCAGAACTCAGAAGAATATTAGGTTTTGATGTTAATCCTTACAGCATGCAGCTCTGTAATACGATAGCCTGATATTGTTTATAGGATTATTTTGTGTACAATGTATAGCTGTTCATGTATTGTAAATATTTGAAATATTTTACTATTTATGAAAACCACCAATAGAACCGATTTTGTTGGATATGGGAATAACAGTTGGGTTACGACTCTATTATTTGTGAATGGGCACGTTGTAATAGCTCAAGATCGTGCGATTGTCAAGTGTATAATAATTAGAAAGCTTCTGGGAGCATTGGAGATAGAACGATAGAGTGAATATAAAAAACGGCATATTTTTTACAATATAGTATAGTATAGTATAGTATAGTATAGTATAGTATAGTATAGTATAGTATAGTATAGTATAGTATATATATTTTTAACCTGGTAGAGATAATGCCATCAGGCCTTCTCTTCCCCTCTACCAGGAGATTACAACTACAATATTAAGAATACAATTACAATTAATATTAAGTTTACAAATACAGTGAAAACCAAAGTACTAAAAGATTAACTGATTAATAAAGGCTAGACAGTTTATTCTAGAAGTTAAGAACAAAGAATGTTTTTTACTTAAGTAAAAGTTAAACCTAGTATAATAAAATTACATAGTGATGAAATTATCGGATATTGAAATATGTTGTGCTGGAATAAGAGAACTATTTATAAGAAGCCATGTCTGAACGAGTCTCAATTACTCACCAAATGCCTAGTAAGTTTGTGTTTGAATTCAATTTTATTTTGACAGTCCCTGATGCTAGCAAGTAGCGAATTCCAGAGTCTTGGCAGGGCTATTGAGGAAGAGGAAGAGGATGGTACTGTTAATATTGTTTCATGGCGAGAGCGTGTGTTCAGATTATGGTGGGAAGAAAGGTAAGTGAAGCGAGATGACAGGTACGAAGGAATAGAAGAGTTCAATATTTCGAAGAGAAGGAGAAGTGAATGTAAATTTCTTTTCAAGTTTTAGCCAACTTACAAGCAAAGGAAGAAGGTACCATCAAGCAGTGGTGTACGCAGAATTTTGTCAAGGAGGAGGGATCATTATTAAATTATTCTTTACAAAACTCACATTATTGGCATTTTAAATGTTGTGTATTATTATTATTATTATTATTATTATTACCAGCTGGTTTTCACCGGGGGATGTGAACGACAACATCGTCACGTTGCTGCTGCAAAGAAACACTCTGCCAAAGTTAAATTTTCATTAACCTCGACAGGATCACTACGCGACTTTTTGCTAAAAATTTGTAAAATTGAGTTTTGCGGTCGCTAAGACATATCGAAGAACCCGGAACGATAATGTGAAGTTAATATTAAAAATATGAACTGTGAAACTCACAAGACGTTAAACAAACGTTTCATAATAAAGTCAGAACTCAAACGAATGGGTGAATACCGCTCTTAAAATGAGTTTAAAATCCACATTCCACAAAATTTAACATCTGGACTGCAGAACATGTTTACATTAAGGGATCATGTACACCACTGAGGATAAAAAAAACTGTCATTTTTATATTTTTATATCTTTGAAAGAGCTATCCTCTTTAGTTTAGTGAACAATTTAATAAACCGTAAATCATTAAAGGTAAATTTATTTTTAATTCTAAAATTTGTTTAAGGGGAGTGGGTGCGATTGAAAAATTTGAGTGCAAAAGTTTAGTTCAGTATTTCTGTGCTTTTAGTGCTCAGAGTGGAATAAAAATTTCCATGATTATATAATCAATAATTCTGAATTCAGTGGTATAAAAGACAACAAATTAGTTCCGTATCCAAGTCCAAAAGAAAGACCGTAACTGATAACCGGCTTTTCACTTTGCTCAGTGTACTTCAATATTCAGGTGCACATTACTTCCTATAATCTTCACTCATATATCTTGTAATTTGTTAAGTTGTCTAGTAATGTATATTGTAAATTCTAAAGCAAAATTTAGTTAAATATTTCACCCCTAGTGAAACAGAAACAATATTGAACTTTGTTTAACATTTTTTGAAAATTTTTTCAATGCATATATCTCTTTTCTCGTGTCATGAGCGTAAGATTCTTAAACCCATAGGTCAACTATATAGAACGCAGGTTGCAGAAAACACTATCAAAATTTCATGTAAATTGATTCAGTAGTTTCAGAAAAAAATGCATTTAAGTTTGAAAAATCTCAACTTATGGTAAGCTGCATTTAAAAGAAAAGAAGGACGTATGAATTTTATGCACCGCCAAATTTAAAGAGGCCATTTAAAGGGCTTATCCGCAGAAATACCCCCACAATATTTAAGTTGCTTTAAAGAGTAGGTTTTGTACTTTTCTTTAAAACACAAAATAAAAAATCAGATTTTTGACCTCTAATCACTACCTGGTTCCCTTAATGATGTAGAAGGATCATGTAAGCACTACACCAAATTTCAGAATGAAAGGAGTTGAGACTAGGAAAAAATAAATTTTTGAATTTTACTAAATTTACGCAGGCCAATGGTGTAGGGTAAAGGTTGGTAATACTGTGATACGACCAATATTGTGATAGTTCTTTTTGAGAATTTATTACAATTTTACTCAGCGAGAGAAGGACCGGTTTTGTGAAGGAACATTCTCTTAATACGTTGAGGCAAAAAACCGATCTTCCTCTCGCTCAGTAAAATTGTAATAAATTATCAAAAAGAATTATCACAATATTACTGATATCACAGTATTACCAACCTTTACCCTATATGACTCCTTAAGTATTACATTTCCTCCAATCAATTGTTTTTCCTTCAAGAACTGTTCAATTAAAACAATCTTGTATGCCTCGCTAGTGAAAAGACTGGCAGTCAGCAATATTTCTCGTCATAAGGGGTTAAGTACAGCTTACAGCAGTAAAATTTTGGAAATATTCAATATTTTTTTCCTCCATTACTGTATCTTGTATAATAATAAAAATTAGTATGTGTAAAACACTGTCCTTCTACTATATGAAAAAAAATATTTTTAAGATTACAAACGAACTAGTGGCTTGTGCAGCAAATGCTGCTGCAAACTAAGTTCGTTAGACGTTCAAATAAAAATTTTTCAGATTTATTTTCAATGAAGAATACTTGTCTTTTTGATAGTTATTTGCTTCCATAATAATAAAATATACTTCCTCTGAATGGATTTTTTTTAGGCCAAATACTTTTTCTTGAACCTATCCAACTTCAGTTTTTGAGTTTCAACGCGAAAACGCAAGTATCAATGTCAGGACGATAGCAGTAGCTATTTCAGGTCATTGTGGATTGTAGGCAAAAGTTAAAAAAATGTCAGGTTTGCTAAGCTCTTGAACAATAGCATTTTCGTATAGCTGC
The DNA here is from genome assembly GCF_040183065.1 of Periplaneta americana. Taxonomy (NCBI): domain Eukaryota; kingdom Metazoa; phylum Arthropoda; class Insecta; order Blattodea; family Blattidae; genus Periplaneta; species Periplaneta americana. The sequence continues at coordinate 133,298,291 of NC_091125.1, forward strand.
TGCATGTAGAACTTGAAATGTAGAGCGTAAAATCATTTTATCCTACTAAGAGATCTTGCTGAAATGATCTGGAGAGTACACAATTTTCTAGGCCTCTTATTTTATCACTAAGTAATACCTTTTAATCTTTCCTTAGGAACTGTAATATTTGCGCTCTCTCGAGCCATTACTGAAGACAATGACACAATATCAATATCTACACTACACCGCCATTAAGTATATGAAAAAGACCTAACCCCACTGGGATAATAAGTATAAAAATATTTTTAATAACAATATTATTATCTTACTTAAGTTTTGTATTTATATACAGCAGCCACTCAGTAAATTATAGAAATGAAGATCTAAATTAAGATATTCTCTACATTTACTTACATAACCTCAAAACGTTTCAATTTCATGTCATCAATATAGCATCAATATTATGTACAATTAATGAAAAATAGACGCATCATCTTATTAACTATAATAATATTTAATTTCTAATGGTAATAATGTCATCAAACCACCTGAAGTTTCGTAGATTTGAATATCCAGTACACAGCTGTACTCAGAAAATTATACACTGCAGAATCAGTTTTTAATAACAAATTGAATTGAGCTCTAAATATGTCGGCAATCCTGCAGGTCATGGCCTTCGTGTAATAGCCTATTGTTTATTGTAGTGTGTGTTTTGTTCTGAAATTCAATAAAATTAGTTCTCAAAACTGACAACAGGTGGATTTTGGAAAATAGGAACATTATGTATGAAAATTGACATTTCACTGAAAACTACTACTTTTCCGAAAAACTTTGGATGCCAGGCATGAAAATGAGGGGTCACTTATTAAAATCCGTTCAGCCGTTTTCCCGTAATTTCCACTACCATTTCAAATTATATATATATATATATATATATATATATATATATATATATATATATAGATTATTTACATTTTTTGTACAGTGATGAAGCGTTTCCCACATAACTAAAAAACTATCCAACATTCTGTGATGAATTTTTTTGTGTGTATTTATGCATGTCATGTCTACAATATGATTCAAGATCACTTCTCTACCTTTGATAGATTGTCTTATAAAAAAATAAATAAATTTAAAAAAATGTTCAAATATCAGTATTTTCTTCTAACACAAAATAAAAAAAGAATATTATTTATTAAGGAATGTAATTGAAAGAGCATGATATTGTGAACATGAATTTCAGCAATACCGGTAAAATAAAAGAGAGAAAACATGAAAAAGTTAACAAGTTTATGTGTTATGAGGGAAACGCTTCATCACTGCACAGTGAACTGCCACCATTATGAATTTTGAAAAATAAATATAAATAATTTTTTTTTAATTGTAGAAATATTTTTTTAATATAGCAGAAGGACAGTGTTTTACACATACAAATTTCCATTAGTGTATAAGATACAGTAATGGAGGAGAAAAATGTTGGATATTTCCAAAAATGTTACTGCTGTAAGCTGTACCTAACCCCTTAAGGAAGACTTTCAAGCGAATATTGAACAGTAGAGGGTTATTTCCAGCGAATAGGGATTATATAGAATGGACACTGAGCGAATTTTCCTGTGTTTTGTTTCTCTGTGCGCCGGCGTTTAGTTCCACTTTCAAGCGCTAGAGGTTAGTGTAACCGAGCACATGCTATGATACAAATTGAGTATATAGAGTTGAGACACAGGATTCAAACATCGCCTACCTTATTGCATAATCCAGTAACGTTTTGCTTGAAATAAATTCAAATTAACAGCTTTTCCTTATTTCTCAGTGACAAAATAGTCGTAATAATTTTTTATATTTTATATATAATAAATTAATTATAAAATAATATAACACATTATGAAATTACGTATACAATTCGCTTAATATTTGTATACAATATATTATAGGTATATGGTTTTACTTCTCATAGGAGTTTTGTTTTTCCATTTTCAGGGCTATCAAATCATTACATATTTTAATTGTTGTTGGGGCCAATGTCTCAACTCTCATTATAAAGGAACTCTAGAGTCTAGACATTAGAGTTAACCACTTCCCTGATTAACTCGAGTTAACTGGGGTTGCTAACTTGTGTCAAAATTTATTAACCCAAGTTAACTCGTTTGAGTCCCATTTTCGCTGCTAAGGATTATATCCCGAATATATACGTTCCCATCCTTCCATTAACCTTTTCCTGACTAAATGGCTACAGAAGTTAGTGATATTGCTACATATGGTGGTGTGTTTTGTACTTCTTCCTTGCGAGTGGAATTCTATGCTCATATAGCATTCACACACAGTAGTGAGTAGATGCTAGTTAGTTTTGCTGGTTTCTGTTTGTGTTTTGTTGTGCTGTTTTGTGTTAAGATGGGTCAAGTTAGTGATTCCGAAACTTTTGATCAGGAATATATTCCTGTAGAAGTTTAGGAAATGAAACATCGGTATCAGAAGACAAAGTTATAGACCAACAAACAAATTCAGATCAGTTGATGTCGCGTCTTTTCGACAGTGGCTTGAATAGAAGACATCTGGCACCACTTCTTCTGCACCTCCGAGGTCCCCATTCCCTGAAATTTTAACATTGTTTCTGATAACGATAATTCTCAATTTTTTTAATTATTCTATGATAATGACCTTATCAACATTATATTCGAGGAGACGATTCGGCATGCTAATACTGTAAGTGTTCACAGAATGCTGAAAATAATTCGATCAAATTCGACATAAGAGCAGATGCTACTATCCGGAATACAATGTGCCACTGTGCGTAAAACCCTGCTTTCGGGTCTATCACACGACAAGCAACATTTAACGCCTTGATAACAGCACTGGTATTGTACCTCATAAATTAATCCATAAAATAACATAAGTTGGTAATTAGTTCAGGAGAAAATCAAAGTGGGACAACTACCAGAGCTGGAATCAAGGTGCACGAGATAACTCGGGATAATAATTCAGGTATGAATGTATGTCCATTTCATAGTCATTTTTTATGTATGTAAGAAAATTAGTGATGTACAGTGATTCTGTAATATTAAATGACCTCTATACAAAAATAAAAAATATGACACTTTTTTCACAAAACTGGTAAAATATATAGTAAGGGAAGAGGTTAATGATGGATTTATTATTTCATCGGTCCAATTTATTTTATTTGAGTACATAATGTACCTACATGTATTAATTTTATGTGTTATATTTTCGCTGTGTCGACTACTAGCTGGTGTGATGTCAGTGCCAACTCCTGGGAGAAAGCAGAATCTCACGCTCAAATTGGTTTGAAGGTCATTGAAATCAGTCCTGCTACATCAAAGGTATCGACGCAAGTGTCCATACTGTATAATTATCTATACGCTGTTATTTCTGTACATTTATGATGTATGAAAATTGCAAATGTAGCGGTAATAATACAGTGTAATGGAAACAATGATAATAGTAATAGATTTTGAATGTAACGATTATCAGTATCATATCCTGTTTGCCAAGAATTCATATCCGCATCAGTCAGAAGGAACCAGTGCATAGGACAGGAATTTCAGTGATCACAACTAGACTGATGTTGCAAGCAATTAAAAGCGGAATCGATACTTGAAATTAATATCTGTGGTCTTCAAATGGCCGTATCCATTGGACGCTGTACTAATGGCCACATTGCTTTGTTAAATTGAATGAGAGATATTCGGAGCAACAACAAATCAAACGCAAATATTCGTAATCGATTCTTTTTTGTTTCATTTGTTCCTAGCAGTCTTTTTTTAACACTGTTTCTATAGATTCGTCAGCTTTACATTTATAAAATACAACTCTATATGCGGTCACTGTGGTTTTAATACACAAAATAAAACAAGAGACATTAGATTTTGTCTTTGATAATATATAATATAACGTATATCATACGTTAGTAATGGCCAGTTTCTCCAAGAAATGTTTAATTTATTTTTAAAGTTTTCTTAATGTATTTTCCATTTCTTCAACATTATTTTGTTTAAAACAACCAACACTTCATTATAACAGTCGTTAATACAGGGACATCATTTTATTTTACTAACATTTTAAATATTAACCTGACTATACCTTTAGAGAACCGGAAACACAGTTTGCTACCCCCTTCCACGACGGGAGTTCGATGATTCTGGCATAATATACAAAAAAATCACTCTACTAGGTATAGGAGAGAGGAAAAATAGTTCATCCATTTACGTAAACTAGGAAATATCGCAATTTTGAGGGCGATAATTTTCATTAGGTTTCTGTTTAATCTTAATATAGTATTGTATTAAGAATAAGTGATTTTACTCACGAAGTGAGTTACCCATGCGAACGTATTCATTATGCAGTGTATATTATAATGTCTACAGCACATTAGCGTACAATAAAGGGAAAGAAGTTAAATTGAAAAATAATCATAATATGAATATTTAAACATATTTTTTAAAATGGTGGCCGTTCATTTCGATACAGGCTTAAGTTCTTTTGTGCATATTATCGCACTATAGACTATTGCATCTAATTCCAATTGCCAGTTTCGTCCTTCGTACTGGTAACTCAAGTTGAAATAATTCTGTACCTACTCTATAAAAGAGTACCTTACGTACTGTAAATTCAATCTGCACTTCTGCCCGACCCGCACAGATAAAATTACTCAGACATGCTATTTACTGTCCGTCCAAGTGATTATGCCGCAGGATCGTAGAAAGGAGGGAAATCACGTGACAGTTAATTACTTAACGAGGCCCTTTTATTTAAGTTATTTTAAACAGTTGTATAACGTTACGTAAACGTCCAATTCCTAACAGAAATTAATGTTTTCAGAAAAGAGCTAAGACGCCCAGCTTTTACAGAGGGGCCAACAGAAGCAGGTAAGGGAAATCGGGATGCGACGTAGGCAAACGGACAGTACCTGTGCGAAAATATGATTCAATATTGAAAGCTCTTTCGTCACTGGAAAAGGCGAACATATTTCTGAAACGTACTATACTCACTCAGTGCTGTTCACTATATGCGGCCTTGGTTCTGTGTGGAGGACAGTTGGAACTTCATTAGTAGAAGGGGTGGGAGTGAAGTACATTAAAAAACTCAGGTACAATAAAAATTAAAGTAAAAATAAAATGATGTCCCTGTGCTATTTTAACCACTCAATAGCAGTTGGTAATGATTTTGTACATGTAACGAAATTTTTTATTGGCTGATATTATTCTTTAAATTCTGTATTATAGAGTAAGTCATGAAACATGTATAAAATGATAACCTGGTACAGTAGACCATGATCGATATAGAAGAAGACAAATGAAAGTTGGAGGTTGTTTACTATTGAATAATATTATTACAAAGTAAGGTTATAGTACTAATGCTAATAATACTGTAATTATATGACTTCTCAAAGAAGCAATTTTTGCTGAAAGCTTTTTAATATAATACTCACTATGTGTTTTGAAGTACTTTTGACATTGGCTATAGTTAGTTGGAAAGAGCCAGTATCATAGAATCAAGAGTAAAATAGTAGATGCTGAATTGGAATAAGTGATTCTGTTTGTAGGATATTCAAGTCTGGTTTAAATTTCTTGTAAAATTTTGAGGCCTACTTATTTTGAAAATCTATATTGTCACAAATTGAGTATCATGCATAGTATATAAACGAACATTCCTAGTTATCTAATCTAGTTGAGATTTCACATTTTCTGAATATTTAATATACAGTATCAAAATAATAGCTCAGTATCAAAATAATAGCTCAGTATCAAAATAAGCAGCCAGTATGATAATCAGTTTACTTTTGAAGATTATCTTCCCTATATTAGCATTTCAAAGTGTCTTTTAAATTTTATGTTATCATCATTCACGAAGCATTCCTTAAAGAGAGACATAAAGTATTATTTTCACAACTTCTGTTTGAACAGCTGTGGTATCATCTGCCATATTTAACTATCTGTCAGATGAGTTAACTGCTTAAAATCCTACATTTATGGCCAGTTTATGCAAGTAATGTTTAATTTTGCTTAACGAATGTTAAATAAACAGTCTGTTTATTTTTAACGCTTTGTTAATGTATTTTCCATTTGTTCAACATAATTTTGTTTAAGATAACCAACACTTAACTATAACGTCTGTTAGCACTATTCTACTCAACAGCAGTTGGTAATGATTCTATACATGTAAGACAATTTTTGATTGGCTAAAATTAATCTTTAAATTCTATATTATAGAGTGAGTCATGGAACTTGCATAAAATGACAACCTGTTATAGTAGGCCACACTCCATAAACAAACAGTAGACAAATGAAAGTTGTAGGTGACGTCGCTGATAATAATTACAAAGTAAGGTTATATTTCCTCATTGCTATTATGGATACGAAAGAAATAAAATAACACTGGTGTATTTAAACAGTCCAAAGTATGTTTTAAATGTTATATTACCAATCATATGCTAAAAATTCCTTACAGAGAGACACAAAATATTAATTTCGCAACTTCTGTTCGAACAGCTGTGGAGACATCGGCCATAATTAACTAACTGTTAAACGAATTAACTGCCCGAAATGCTACATTTAAAACTAGCCGTACCCGTGCGCTCCGCTGCACCCGTTAGAAATAAAAATAAAGTAATTACATAATTAAAATAGGACATTTGATCCAGGGAATATTCGTGTTTGATAGAAGGATAAATCGTTTATTATGTTACTTAATTTAAATTATATTTAAATAATTAAAATGGAATCATTTTGGTCCAGAGAGCACTCATTTGGTGCAATGACAATCCCTTTAACATGTTTCTTAATTTTTATTACATGCATCCATAGTTCAATGAACATTGACATCATTTACATTTAATGTGTATACTTTATTTTACTTGTTATATGTTTCCATTGAATTATGGTAATAACTTAATTTTAACTCTTGTTTTCTACGTATTCAGTAAATGGCGCTTGGCCCACTATGGTTCTGAACCCTTCAAATAACTTAACTTAAATTATATTATATTATATTATATTATATTATATTATATTATATTATATTATATTATATTATATATTATATTATATTATATTATATAAAAAGTGTGTTGATAACGGATGTACCCCGATAAGTAAGTTTTCAATTTTTTATGGGGGCTCTTGAATCTCAGGAGGAACAAATTTTATTTTACAACAGGGCAACATAATCTGTTTGGCTCATTACCCAAATTTTTTGCATTGCATTTAATGCATATGTATTTTATGTATTTTAACTCGATTCAATTGAGCATAGTTAAAATTTGGATTATAAAATAATGAAATGCTAAGCTGACATATTATTACTGCATACTACATCAATACACTCTCGTTGTTCGTTGTTGTTAAGAATTATTCTCTGAGATGAACATTATTTTAAGAAATACAGGAAACGAATACACAGAATAGCCTATCAAGTTTTCTGTGCATAAGAAGCTATGTTAATCTTACCTGTCCTCAATTCACTCAGAAGTTACTGTAATAACATTATAGCATTATGTTCATACAGAGAAACTACACTTTCCAATGGTGAAATAATAATTAATTATACAAATCGGTTAATTTAGCTTCCGATATTGCTTCATACAAACACAGAAACATTTTCTGTAGGCTATGATTCATAGCTTTCGATTGTTGTTGACCAAGGCCCCTTATAGACGAAGTCATTTGTTTTTTAATTCATTACACGGCCTTAGATGGCAGTTATTTTAATTTTAAAACTCATTTATCTCATTAAATATCAGTCCTATCAAAATTTTTCAAGGAATAAAACTTACCGCAAATTATTTTTAAAGGAACTTCTGTTATGCAACATTTTTCACAAAAATCAATAATAAGGGAGATATTTCTATTTATTTAATTCAGGCCTCCTTATAACCCCCCTTTTAAACAATGTATTTTGAATGTCATATAGCCTAAAATCTAAGTTACAACGAACTTAATTTATATTCCAATTTTCATCGAAATCGGTTCAGTCATTATCACGTGAAAAGGTAACAAACAGACAGACAGACAGACATACAAACAAAAATTTCAAAAAAGCGATTTTCGGTTTCAGGGTGGTTAATTATATATGTTAGGACCAATTATTTTTGGAAAATCGAAAATTACCAGAAAAATTTCGGCTACAGATTTATTATTAGTATAGATTAACAAACTGTTAACAATCTGTTAAACCAAACTGGTGTTGAAAACATGCAATTTTATTAATTAACAAACTGTTTAGAGTTTAACAGTAGTTAAATTTTCTAACAATACTTGGAAAAACCGGCCATTAAAGTTAACAAACACTTAACAATCTGTTAAGCCCAACTACTGTTGAAAACATGAAAAAACTATATCTAACAAACTGTTTAGAGTTTAACATTCGTTAAATGTTCTAACAATACTTAGGGAAACTGGCCATAAGTGTTGTACTGCCTAAATAATTTTCCCTAATCTTATAATTAACTTAATATACAATGTTACTTAACATTTTTTAAAGATTCTAATCTATAATAAATATAATAAATTAAGCTTCCTTTGTGAAAAGGTTGCCAGGTTTGACAAAGCGTATTATATACTGTGTAATTGTTTTGAAATTATGATATGAATAAAATCCACTTAACGTAAAATCTATTATTTTAATGAATTACGTAATAAAACCATCTAACCATCTAACCATACATATTCCACGGTTCATCGAGCGGGGATTACACCTCCACGCATTTAATTAAATTTATTTGTTAATATAAATTACACAGAACATCAAGGCCTAACCAAACTGTAACCAAGTGAAATGAACTACATCGGTGGTTTTCGATTTTTTATTTTTCGTTATATAGATAAATAACAAAAAAGGAGTACAGTTTGAAGAGTTCTCTTTACGTTTTGCAATAAAATATATAGTAGATTTTTAGAGAAAAATTTCGCTCACATGAGTAAATATGCCCTTTAAAGAAGTTAATATAATTTATATGTAAGATTATACTCGATAATGCATTTTATACGAAATTATTACATATAAAGTTTAGAATTATTGTTTTAAATCAAGATAAAAATTATTGAACAGTAATACGTTTATAAATGTGGCATATACCGGGTGATTCAAAATTTAAATCAGTATATCAGAAGATGAAAAGACTGGTAATTTAGACCAAGAAATGTAAAGTACACATTGTTTCCACTGGACGCAGTTTTCAAGCTACCACTTGCGGGAAGTGACCAAAGATGGGCTGCAAGAATGTTTCGAGAAATAGTATGGACGCTGGCAGAAATTTGTCACTACCCAGGGGACGTACTTTGAAGGTGGTGTTGTGTAAATGGTTACATGTCATCTGTAACAAAAGTATCTACACATGTTCCGTTACTTTTTAACTCTACTAGTATATACACACACAGACACACGTGTGTGCTTTTTTTCTATGGTTATTTCTGTCTTCGCCTTTAGATGAACAAAAAAGTAAGAGTAAAAGCTGAAAGGTATAGCAGTATTTGTTGGAACCAAAATAAAGTAAATGACAACAAAAGACAACGTAACTTTAATGAACCGAGGGGATTTCAAGATAAAAGTTACCGGTCCATGTAAAGCAAAGTAAAATTTAAAATAAATCCGAACAGAAAGATATTGTGCAGGGACATCATTTTATTTTTACTAACATTTTTCATATTAACCTGGCTATACCTTTGGATTAACGCTTGAGAACCGGAAACACCGTTTGCTACCACCTTCCACGACTGGAGTTCGATGATGCTAGCAGAAAATACAAACAAATCATTTTACTAGGTAGGCCTATAGGAAGGAAAAAAAGTAGTTCATCCAGTTACGTAAACTAGGAAATATCACACTTTTGAGTTTGATAACAGAAAACCACAATTTAAGTCACACGGAGTTAGTGTGCACTCGAAGTTGGTTGCTTGACGGTTGTCAGCCTACTTTGAGGTCTGTGGATATAGAGGGAAAAATTGGATCGGTGTCGGTTAGAGTTCCCGAGTAGCTCAGTGGTAGAGCGTTGGTACGTTAAACCAAAGGTCCCGGGTTCGATACCCGGCTCCGGAACAATTTTTCCCTCGAAATTATTCAAATCAACTTTACAGGGAGTTATACCTGAAATCTTGATTTGCATAATACACGTTACTGTTCGTTAACAGAAAACCACAATTTAAGTCACACGGAGTTAGTGTGCACTCGAAGTTGGTTGCTTGACGGTTGTCAGCCCACTTTGAGGTCTGTGGATATAGAGGGAAAAATTGGATCGGTGTCGGTTAGAGTTCCCGAGTAGCTCAGTGGTAGAGCGTTGGTACGTTAAACCAAAGGTTCCGGGTTCGATAACCGGCTCCGGAACAATTTTTCCCTCGAAATTATTCAATTTTCATTAGGTTTTTGTTTAATCAAAATACAGTACAGTATTAACAATAAGTGTTTTTACTCACGAACTGAGTTATCCATGCGAACGTATTCATTATGCAGTGTATATTGTACTGTCTACAGCATATTAGCGTACAATATAAAGAATGAAGTTAAATTGAAAAATAATCATAATATGGATATTTAAACACATTTTTGAAAATGGTGACCGTTCATTTCGATACAGGCTTCAGTTCTTTTATGTATATGATCGCATTATAGACTATTGCATCTAATTCCAATTACCAGTTTAGTCCTTCGTACTAGTAACTCATGTTGAAATAATTCTGTACCTACTCTATAAAAGAGTACCTTACGTACTGTAAATTCAATTTTCACTTCTGCCCGACTCGCACAGATAAAATTACTCAGACATGTTATCTACTGTCCGTCCAAGTGGTTATGCGGCAGGATCGTAGAAAGGGGGAAATCACGTGGCAATTACTTAACGAGACCCTTTTATTTAAGTTATTTTAAAACGTTGTATAATATTACCTAGACGTCCAATTCCGAACAGAAATTAATGCTTTCAGAAAAGAGCTAAGACTACCCAGCCACTAGCCTTTACAGAGGGACGAGCAGAAGCAGGTGAGGGAAATCGGGATACGACGTAGGCAAACGGACGACAGTACCTGTGCGAAAATATTATTCAATATTGAAAGCTCTTTCGTCACTGGAAAACGCAAACATATTTCTGGAACGTACTATACTCACTAACTCAGTGCTGTTTACTATATACGGCCTTGATTCTGTGTGGAGGACAGTTGGAACTTCATTAGTAGAAGGGGTGGGAGTGAAGTACATTAAAAAACTCATGTACAATAACAATTGAAGTAAAAATATAATGATGTCACTGTATATTGTGAACTTAGAGAGAACAAAGTACATAGTGTTAATAAATTATTGATACTCTTTCGTAAATAAAATACGAAACACATTACAAAGTATACCAACAAATATGAGTGATCAATAGCAGCGGAAAGTCAAGCTATCGGAAATATCAATATTTTCGAAATATCCGTAATATTTAATTGATTTATGTCGACAAATCAAGTGTCGTGACAAAGCGTATACCATCTCTTGTTCTTAACCTCAAAATACTTATTTGGTAGGCCTACCATTTCTGTTTTCAAATTTTCTATAAAATATTTTTCAAAACTCTTTAAGTCAAAACTGTTCCTTGGATTCTTAATACATCCTATAGATCTACAGACCCTTGTAATGCCTCACTTTGACTATTGTGATGTTTTATATAGCGACCTAAGTGCTGAACTTTCTCAAAAACTTCAACGTGTACATAATGTCTGCGTCCGATTTATTTTCAATATCCGTCGACATAATCATATATCGGAATATTTTCTACGACTCTCCTGGTTTCGCTTGAATATCGACGTTTAGTACATTCTCTTTGCCTGCTATATCGAATTATACATGATTCCACACCCAACTACCTTGCCTCTCGGTTTACTCTCCTAGCTTCACATCATAATCGAAATACACGTTCACAGTACAATCTGTTGCTATCAATACCACGTCATCAGACATCTCTGTACTCAAGTTCTTTCTCAATAGCCATGGCCAGCTCATGGAATTCGCTGCCGCTGGAAATCAGGAGTAGTCTTAGTCCTCAGTTGTTTAAAATTAGGTTGTTTAGAAATGTTTTAAATGCAGAGAATTAGTTTTTTAGGTATAATTTTTATTTATTTATTGTTATTATTATTTTACACAGTCATTACTTTACTTTTCCATTAACACTAATATCTAGGTAATTGTCATTGTCTCAATGTAACACGTGCTGTGCTGATCATACTAATTCTACTATTCCTTTAGTTGTGAGATTATATTCATACTAGTGGCTTGTGCAGCAAATGCTGCTGCAAACTAAGTTCGTTAGACGTTAAAATAAAATTTTTTCAGATTTATTTTCAATGAAGAATACTTATCTTTTTGATAGTTATTTGCTTCCATAATAATGAAACATACTCCGTCTGAATGGATTTCTTTAGGCCAAATACTTTTTCTTGAACCTATCCAACTTCAATTTTTGAGTTTCAACGCGAAAAAGCAAGTATCAATGTCAGGACGATAGCAGTAGCTATTTCAGGTCATTGTGGATTGTAGGCAAAAGTTAAAAAAAATGTCAGGTTTGCTAAGCTTTCGAACAATAGCATTTTAGTATAGCTGCTCCATGTAGAACTTGAAATGTAGAGCGTAAAATGATTTTATCCTACTAAATATCTTGCTGAAATGATCTGGAGACTAAAAATTTTTTCTAGGCCTCTTATTTTATCAGTAAGTAATACCTTTTTCTCTTTCCTTAGGAACTGTAAATTTTGCGCTCTCTCGAGCCAATACTGAAGACAATGACACATACAGTACAGTATCAATATCTACAGTGCATCGCCATTAAGTATATGAAAAAGACCCAATCCCACTGGGTTAATAAATATAAAAATATTTCATTTTTAATAACAATATTATTATCTTACTTAAGTTTTGTATTTATATATAGCAGTCACTAGTAAATTATAGAAATGAAGATCTAAATTAAGATATTCTCTACATTTACTTACATAAGCTCAAAACGTTTCACTTTCATGTCATCAATATAGCATCAATATTATGTACAATTAACGAAAAATAGACGCATCATCTTATTAACTATAATAATATTTAATTTCTAATGGTAATAATGTCATCAAACCACCTGAAGTTTCGTAGATTTGAATATCCAGTACACAGCTGTACTCAGAAAATTATACACTGCAGAATCAGTTTTTAATAACAAATTGAATTGACCTCTAAATATGTCGGCAATCCTGCAGGTCATGGTCTTCGTGTAAATGCCTATTGTTTATTGTAGTGTGTGTTTTGTTCTGAAATTCAATCAAGTCGGCCGTGATTCAATAAAATTAGTTCTCAAAACTGACAACAGATGGATTTTTGAAGATAGGAAAATTATGTATGAAAATTGACATTTCACTGAAAACTACTATTTTTTCCGAAAAACTTTGGATGCCAGGCATGAAAATGAGGGGTCACTTATTAAAATCCGTTCAGCCGTTTTCCCGTAATTTCCATTACCAGTTCAAATTATATATATATATATATGTATGTATTAATTGATTTTTTTTTAGTTAATACTTGTATACTAGAATGTATTTTCCTGTTTGTGATTATGTATTCAGTCTCTTTTTTATTATATATTTTTATTATTGTTATTTTAAAGTTAATACTGATTGTGTATATGTATTCAATCTCTCTTTTTACCTTAATTATGTTTATTATTATTTTTAAGTTAATATTTGTATACCGGTATGTATTTTTCTGTATGTGATTTGATCCTGGTTGAGTGGAAGAGAAGGCCTGATGGCCTTAACTCTGCCAGGGAAAATAAAACTATTATTATTATTATTATTATTATTATTATTATTATTATTATTATTATTATTATTATATGGATTAGAGAATCTTTAATATTTCGGTGCCCATGGACAGATCACAGTTTATCGAGAAGCTAGAAAATTTACGTCCACTTATTCTTCAAGTGAAATCTAGTGACCGCTGGTGAAGGCAGCAAAAGTGTTGTAAATTACCATTACTAGAAACCTTTCATATCAAATATACATTCTCCGGTATAAGCCAGCTCCTCGCTCTGTTTCTGAGCAGTTTGCATGTGGAAACAGAATAACATTTCCTTAGTGCAAGCTTTGTATACAGGACCTATGTCTCTGGTGCTTGACGGGAGGGTGTGTGGAGTAGACATCACAGGGGCTGCTGTAACACAAGTAGAGCTTTATGTAGTATATCCACCCCCTCCATCTACATTGGCCAGAGGGAGTAGCTGTCATCTGTTAGTTTACTCAGCTCTTCATTGCCTGTGCCATATCATCTTCCAGGTCTTAGCAGTGTGGGATAGATGGCTGAGATTGTCAGAGGGGAAGTTCCCCCAGCGATTGAAGAAGTCCCCAAATGAACAAGAACCCAGCTTGTAAACACAAATATCGTGCATGTCATATGAAATTTGTGTCTTGTAAGTTAAACTCCAAGATATGATCTTTCGTTCTATATTACGCTGCAATACACAAAGTCTAGGAAAGAGTCACAGAGAAAAAGAAGAATTTCTCTCCTAATCTTCATTCCATACAAGGTGACTCCGCACGTAAACAAATGCACGTGTCTGTATCCCATCCTATTGGCTTCAGGACAAAATCCTATTTATAGCGCCTAGAATGCTAAGTTCATTAATACTCAGTCTGAAAACAGGACATGTTATACATTTTCGAAGACGTAATAGGAAACGTGTTGTTTTTTCTAAACACGAAAAGGAAGTACCATATAGAGTAAATGAAGGTATTAACGCCATTAATTCAAAAAATGGGTTACAACTGACCAGAAATAAGGACAATAATAGTGACCTTTTAGATATTAATCATTTTTAGCCTTTGCTATGGAACACCTTTGTTTTCCAAGTTATTTTTTGTTCCTCTGTATTATGGTTAAAGCGATTTTTTTTAGAAATAATTATTAGTGGCCACCTTTTTTCTGAGATGACCATTGTAGTACAGATGGTGTTAGAATACTTGAATTTCAACAAAGAACTAAATTTTATTCTATTGGATTTATATTTTTATTTATTTATTTTTAGACATTTTTATATTTTTTTACCATTTAATTTCATTACAAACAAATCTTTCTAAAATATTTATTGTTGTATAAATTCTATTCCAATATTAAAATTTCAACAAATAACTGAAATGATTTTCAATTTATGTACTGTGATATTCATAGCTTATAGCTGTGTTGTCTACCATGTCAAAACTATATACTGTAGCTTTGAGGAGTTTGCATCGAAATGGAAGTGAGGCAGGTTTAAATTTACTGTATCCTGGTATGTTATCTTATAGTGTCACCAGCAACAAATCTAAAGGTTTTAACTTTTGGTTTACGTTTTGAGCAATATGAATGTGACTTTTTATGCACCCTGTATTTTTAAAATAGGACGATTATTTTATGTCTTTACATTTTTTGGAGGTCTACAGTTAAAAATACATAAATTGGTAAGTATTCCAAATGTTTAATAAAGTTTCGTATATAATTTTGATGGGGGAGATTATTTTACCCCTCTTGGTATTAGTAATTTGTAATAAACCTTGTTAGCTGAAGGGTAAAAATCTACAATATAAGCGTTGCGAGTTAGGGAATTTCAACGACGAAATGTGTCTATCCTACTTGTGTTCTGCGCGATGTCTACAACAATTTATGAACTCTTTGAGTCAGACGCCTGTATATACAGGGTGTTTCCGGGCTAGTGTAACAAACTTTCAGGGATGATGGAGAAGGGCACATGTATCAATTTGAGATCAGGAACCCTGGTGTGGAAATGAATGAGTCGAAAGTTACAAACAAAAACAGTTGTGTGGAAATGAAAAAAATTTATTCCTTTGTACACCTTATTTATGTGTAGGTATCTGTACGTCTTACACATACTGCATTCGTCTGACGTCGTTTACATTGTCTACTTACAGTATTCCATTCAGTGCGCTGTCTGAGGGATGGGGTCAGCAAACTACACTAAAGCAATGCGGATAGCGTAATGTGTAATAGACGTGGTCGGTCCTGATATGCACGTCTGTAGACAGCAGTGTATGTGTACAAGTTGCAGTGTCCAGTGTCCTAGTGAAATGGAGGAGTACACGAGAACGGAATATGCAGACATGATTTTCGAATACGGATGAGCCAATAGGAACAGTAGACAAGCTCACAGATTGTATCGTGCCAAATACCCACGTAGGAGACATCTGGCCCATACCATCTTTCCACGACTGTTCCAAAGGCTAAGGGAAGGAGGGCACGTGGTGCCAAATTACAATTCCATTTCCATATAACTATTTTTGCTTATAACTTTCGACTCATTCATTTCTGGACCAAGGTTTCTTATCTCAAATTGATACATGTGCCCTTCGCCATCGTCCCTGAAAGTTTGTAGCACCAGCCCAGAAACACCCTGTATA
This sequence comes from Periplaneta americana, assembly GCF_040183065.1. NCBI lineage: Eukaryota > Metazoa > Arthropoda > Insecta > Blattodea > Blattidae > Periplaneta > Periplaneta americana. The sequence goes on from NC_091125.1 coordinate 133,314,661, forward strand.
TATTCTACCTATTCTCGATTGCTCTACGCAAGGCGACTATCACATTGCATGCTGGGTGATCATATTTCAAGGAGAGCAGACCACCTAAGGCAGAGCAAATCGGTTTCATTTCAGAATGCTTCGTTTGAAGCATCTTGAACTACAAACTAATGTAAACTTAATAGGGATTGTGAGACAAAGGTTTTTTTAAGAATGTACTTACTAAGCTATGATAAATGGCATGTTTATATGCGTGGAGAAAGTAGATGCACGGTTTGTAAACGAAAAGCTTTGCTAATGGTTATAATTCCAAAATCTTTCTTGAGAGTATAAAATCCCGAAATCTTCATGGGGGTCGCGAGCCATAGTTTGCGAACCAAAAGTTTTTCTAAGGGCCGTAATACGAAGAGCCTTGTCCAGGCTATAAAAACCTTGGCATTAACCTGGTGATCCGCCGATAAAGAGGCTTGCCGTGTGCCGCTGTTGCGCCCACAGGGGCCCTTCTCCAGTGGAGTGTAAGTCTCAACTCGTTTAATTTCCGTTCAATTACAAATTACATGCGACGTGAGGAACGATGAAGTTTCCCTGCACACGTTACCTGCAGTGGCCTACAGTGTGCGGAAACCACTCAGCTGCCTGCAATACTACACCAGTGACGTCACCACCAGGAACTACTCAGACAATTCCTTGCAATGCAAGTATTGAATAATTACTATACAGAATGCGGCAAAACATCCTCCCTAATTTAAAGTTTAAATAAAAACAGATGGATCAAAATAAGGAAACTTTATTAATATGAATGGTATCTTAACAGTGGGAGTTTTTCATAATTCCACACCTATTTACCTAGTTCCTCGCTTCACACTTTTAGCATCCCTCCACAACCGTGATACACTTTCACAGCATAACCTTGTTCTATCAATTCCATTCCATCAAACATCTCTCTACTCTGCTTCCTTCACTATACACACAGCTCGTTCCTGGAATTCCTTGTCACAGGAAATCAGGAGCAGTCGGAGTCTAAAATCTTTCAAGTACACACTACTTAGAAATGTTTTTAATGAACAGAACTAGACTCTTGCGGAAGTTTCTAAATAGTCTTAAATGACCAAGTTGTTATTTTTTTTCTCCTCTCTCTGTTTTTTCTCCTTTTTTTATTATCTTGATATATATTACTTAATCATTTGTGTTTGTATGCCATTTAGTACAACTTTGCTAATCAACATTTTATGTCTTGTAACCCACATGTATTCTCCTATTAGTATATTAACTGTATAATATACCTCAAGTGAATTAATCGTCGAATTTATCTCGGGCATTTTAGGTCTTATAAATTGTGTGTTTGTGTGTGTGTGTAAGTGTGTATATTCTCCTTATGTTATGTAACTGATTTTGATTATGTGTAATTTTCTACTTTATTTTATATATTATGTAACCGATCTTGACTATTTGTAATTTTATATTATGTAACTGATCTTGACTATTGTAATTTTCTGCTATATTTTATGCAATTTCTAATGTAATTTCTTTTGTGTTGTTTTGTAATCTAATTTTGTAATTTCATGTATATTATTGAAACCTGGTTGAGTGGAAGAGAAGGCCTTATGGCCTTAACTCTGCCAGGCAAAATAAACCAACCACTACTACTAGGCCTACTACTACTACTACTACTACTACTACTACTACTACTACTACTACTACTACTATTACTACTACTACTAACGTCTCTCTCGAGTGGTGTCCTTCACTTTCAATTAATTGTTGAATGTGACTTCGGAAATTCTGCATCACTCTAACTAGAATTTATTGAGGAATAAGACCAATTTCTTCCTGTAGGCCTATTGCATTTCTTAGGTCTGGCAAAGTCCTCGGCCGATGTTTAAACACCTCGGCCGATGTTTAAACACCTCAGCCTTAAGTTGGCCCCATAGAAAGAAATCGCAGGATGCAAGTCTGGTGATCGTGCTGGCCAGGGGACGTCGCCACGTGAAGAAATTAAGAGTCCGGGAAACATGTCTCAGGATTTGGAGAGAAATCTGAGCTGTGTGAGAGGTGGCTCCGTCCTGCTGAAACCACTCCTGGTTAATCTGCAGCATATTGAGTCTTGGTGCCAAAACATTGTTGATCATAAAAGTTTACCGCTGAGAGTTTACTGTCCTCTTCAAAAAAGTACGGATCAAGTATACCGACTCTTGCAACCGCGCACCATACAGTAATACGCTCGTTATGTAGAGGTTTTTCATGAAGTTCACGAGGGTTCTGACCACTCCAATATCGGAAATTTTGATGATTCATGCATCCCGATAAGTGAAAATGTGCTTCATCATTAAAAAGAACCACAGCATCTTCAGGCACATTTTGAAGGATGTTTTCACATGACCTCACACGATTTTCATAATCACGTTCAAACAATTCTTGAACAACGACTATCTTGGAGGGATGAAATCGCAAGTCATGGTGCAAAATTCGACGCACACTCCGATCAGATAACTGAAGATCTCTGGCGAGTTTTCGAGCAGATCTCTTTGGAGACTGCTGAAATGAACGCCTTACTGCATTAATGTTTTCTGGAGTTCGAACGCTGCGTGGCCTTCCTCCTCCCTTTTTAATCATGTCACCACTTGCTCTAAAGTTTGATACCTATATGTTAATGCTTTTCCGATCTGGAACTGCCCCACGAGGGGGAATCTGGAAGCGTCTCTGAAAAGCACGCTGGGCAGCGACAACGGAATTACCACTTACCAGAAACGATACCACAGAGTAAGCACGTTCTTCACCCGTCCACGGCATAGTTGGAATTCGTTACAGATTACAATTTGCACTAATTGAATGTCAATTCCGTGTATTCAATGTCTTATTCAATTCTTGTTGTTTTGCGCATGTCATTTGATATCGCTATGGCAACGCATGTAAACCTAAATTTCCCACTGTTCAGATACCATTCATATAAATACAGTTTCCTTATTTTGATCTGTCTGTTTTTTATTTAAACTTTGCCGCACTCTGTATATATTTCATCATAGGTGATGGGGGCGAAACCTACAAAGTAGGGCTTGTTTTGTAAAGCATGTACGATAAAAAAAACCCGCGCACTGGATTTAAGGGCAAATTCTGATAGTTTAGTGCATTTTTATGTACAATATTACTTACTTACTGGCTTTTAAGGAACCCGGAGGTTCATTGCCGCCCTCACATATGCCCGCCATCGGTCCCTATCCTGAGCAAGATTAATCCAGTCTCTACCATCATATCCCACCTCCCTCAAATCGATTTTAATATTATCTTCCCATCTACGTCTCGGCCTCCCCAAAGGTCTTTTCCCCTCTGGCCTCCCAACTAACACTCTATATGCATTTCTTGATTCGCCCATACGTGCTACATGCCCTGCCCATCTCAAACGTCTGGATTTAATGTTCCTAATTATGTCAGGTGAAGGGTACAATGCATGCAGCTCTGCGTTGTGTAACTTTCTCCATTCTCCTGTAACTTCATCCTTTTTAGCCCTAAATATTTTCCTAAGAACCTTATTCTCAAAAACCCTCAATCTCTGTTCCTCTCTCGCAGTGAAAGTCCAAGTTTCACAGCCATACAGAACAACCGGTAATATAACTGTTTTATAAATTCTAACTTTCAGATTTTTTGACAGCAGACTAGATGACAATAGCTTCTCAACCGAATAATAACAGGCATTTCCCATATTTATTCTGCATTTGATTTCTTACCGAGTGTCATTTATATTTGTTACTGTTGCTTCAAGATATTTGAATTTTTCCACCTCTTCGAAGGATAAATCTCCAACTTTTATAGTTCCATTTCGTTCAATATTCTGATCACGAGACATAATCATATAGGCCCACTTAATCTTTTCGGGATTTACTTCCAACCCTATCTCTTTACTTGCTTCGAGTAGAATTTTCGCGTTTTCCCTAATCGTTTGTGGATTTTCTCCTAACATATTCACGTCATCCGCATAGACAAGAAGCTGATGTAACCCGTTCAATTCCAAACCCTCTGTGTTATCCTGAACTTTCCTAATGGCATACTCTAGAGCAAAGTTAAAAAGTAAAGGTGATAGTGCAACTCCCTGCTTTAGCCCATAGTGAATTGGAAAAGCATCAGATAGAAACTGGCCTATACGAACTCTGCTGTAAGTTTCACTAAGACATATTTTAATTAATCGAACTAGTTTCTTGGGAATACCAAATTCAATAAGGATATTATATAAAATTTCTCTCTTAACTGAGTCATACGGCTTTTTGAAATCTATGAATAACTGATGTACTGAATAAATCCATCCATCCATCTGCTTATATAGCCCTCTGCCACATTAAAGGAGTTCCACCTCTATGTCTTTTGAGTCATAGAATGTCAGCACCTGTATCTATAAGCAAAATTGCAGAGGTTCTCCTGAAAGCATGCCTCGTGAAAGAAGTTGGATCTTATAAAAAAATACGTCAACAAATTTCTAATTGATTTTCGAAAGTTTTAAATGTGACAATTTTTGGAATATACTATATACGAACTCACACTTTTTTTTAGACTTCTTCGGTAATGAACTATCACATCCGGATCTAAATGCTTCTTTTACTTCTGCACCTTTCGGAACTTCCATAATTAAATTAATATATAACTTTTCCAGCGTCGGAATATAGCGTCAAAGTAAACAAAAGTAATTTATGTGAAAACAAAAGTACCTCCATATTTCCATAGCAACGAGAGGCAATTCATGTTTTGATCTTTACTGTTTTAATCGCAATACTCATTTAATATTCAAATTAATATTAACAATGTCCTTCGTCCAAGAAAATAGTACGCAATACACATTCGTTAAATGCGTAACAGAATCCCGGAAACTAAAAACCTTGGCTTCACTTTGTTTTTTCAAAATGTGTCCTCGGTTCTGTTATAATGCACTTATCACAATACAGTACAACTCCAGTTCAGTATAAAGTCCTTCATAGAAAGACCTCACCTCGCAGCGATGCAGACGCACTTGGAAAAGACCCATAATCACGATAGTACCACAAAGGAGTATGCAGTATTATACTATATAATGTAACATTTGTTATAATACTAAACACAAATAAAATCTTCATGTATCAAGTGTAATATACAGTAATTTTATTTTATGAACTCTACTATTTTTAGGACTAAAAGAGTTTCTAAGAAACTTATAGTTTTATTGTTTTCTGAAAGCTAAGTAAATAGTATTTTAGAAATTTATAGTTTTATTGTGTTCTAAAAGAAAAATAAATAGTATTTTACAAACGTATAGTTTTATTGTGTTTTAAAAGAAAAATAAATAGTATTTTGCAAACTTATAGTTTTATTGTGTTCTAAAAGAAAAATAAATAGCATTTTACAAACTTATAGTTTTATTGTGTTCTAAAAGAAAAAATAAATAGTATTGTACAAACTTATAGTTTTATTGTGTTCTAAAAGAAAAATAAATAGTATTTTACAAACTTATAGTTTTATTGTGTTCTAAAAGAAAAATAAATAGCATTTTACAAACTTATAGTTTTATTGTGTTCTAAAAGAAAAAATAAATAGTATTGTACAAACTTATAGTTTTATTGTGTTCTAAAAGAAAAATAAATATCATTTTACAAACTTATAGTTTTATTGTGTTCTAAAAGAAAAAATAAATAGTATTGTACAAACTTACAGTTTTATTATGTTCTAAAAGAAAAATAAAAGTATTTTACAAACTAATAGGTTTATTTTGTTTTGAAAGAAAAGTAAGTAGTACTTTACAAACTTATAGTTTTATTGTGTTCTAAAAGAAAAAATAAATAGTATTGTACAAACTTCTAGTTTTATTGTGTTCTAAAAGAAAAATAAATAGTATTTTACAAACTTGTAGTTTTATTGTGTTCTAAAAGAAAAATAAATAGTATTTTACAAACTTATAGTTTTATTGTGTTCTAAAAGAAATATAAATATTATTTTACAAAGTTATAGTTTTATTGTGTTCTAAAAGAAAAAAAATAGTATTTTACAAACTTATAGTTTTATTGCGTTCTAAAAGAAATATAAATATTATTTTACAAACTTATAGTTCTATTGTGTTCTATAAGAAAAATAAATAGTATTTTAAAAACTTATAGTTTTATTGTGTTTTGAAAGAAAAATAAATAGTATTTTACATACTTATAGGTTTATTGTGTTCTGAAAGAAAAATAAATACTATTTTACAAACATCTCTGATAAAAGTCGTGCCTGCATCATAATCACCGATGGATTTTACATAAAGTTTCTTTATTCAGAAGTCGAGTTCATATGTAAGTAATTTATTCCACAAGTCTTTAGCGTTTCAATGGAAATTTTAGCCCAGTAGGCAGTGACATTATAAATCGCATGGGAATACAAATATTATTACTTACGATATACGTTTAAATTTTGCGCCATTTCAGTTCCACGAATAACTTGCAGTTTTTGTATTAGGCCTATACTTAAAAGCAACTGCTTAACGATCATCTCTTACCGTCTGTGATGTGCTGGGTGTCAGTGCCTGAACTGAACTGAACTGACATCATCATGTTTACTAAGTCACGGTACGCTTACAACCATTCACACAATTGGAGAGACAGATCTGTAGAGGGATGGAAGGAAAAATGAATATATGGATAAATAGATGAATTGGTCTAGAGATAGACACATGAATGGACAGATAAATTGTATAAATATAACAATTAAAAAATGAAATGATAAATAGATAGGCTATATGAAATAAAAAGTGAATGGTTTTATGAACAAACAAATTTGAATTTATCCAGTACGTCTTTATAACAAGGTGGGAAGTGGAAGTGATGCAGAATCCCTCTGTTCGGCTGGGAATGTACGGATATGCTTAAGAAGCTCTGGTTTTCCAATAAAGTTGCTTTCGTACTATCGGCTGCTCTATTTTTATCAGCTGATATTAATTTTCAACAGATTTAATTTTGAAATTCCGATGAAATCTTGTTGTAAAGCATTCTGTATTACTCTGCAAGTAGGCCTATTGCTACTCTTTTCAGTGAGAATTCTTTTCCCTGGCTTTATGTGAAAAATTTATATGAATATTTATTTTTTATATCTGAGATATGTATTTAATTTTATAAAATTCCTGAAATCCATGGACAATAGAAGTCCCCATTCTGTTCTTCGAAATACGAACATATTTATTCTTTAGTTCTCAGAAATATTTCGTCATAAAATCTTGATCAAAATATTTTATGATTTTTATCATTAGCTTAGCGACTATAGAATTTGCTTTCCAAGCAGATCACCTGATTTCAATTCCTGGAAAAACATAATTAAATATGATGGAGAAACTTTGTTAGGCAGATTTATACAGTACATAATTCACAAACTTTAAAGACCGGTTCAGTATCAGTTTAAAACTACTGCAGTTCAACATCGTACTAAGGTAACAAAATTTCGTACATGGTGTATGTAATCACTAAATCTATAGAAGTAATACATGATACAATGCAATGTAATACATAACTCCATCATAATACATAACGTATCGTATCGTATCGTATCGTATCGTATCGTATCGTATCGTATCGTATCGTATCGTATCGTATCATATCATATCATATCATATATCATATATCATACCATACCATACCATACCATATCATATCATATATATCTTATCATATCATATCATATATCATATCATATCATATCATATCATATCATATCATATCATATCATATCATATCATATCATATCATATCATATATCATACCATATATCATATCATATCATATATCACATCACATCACATCACATCACATCACATCACATCACATCACATCACATCACATCACATCACATCACATCACATCACATCACATCACATCACATCATATATCATATCATATATCATATCATCATATCATATCATATATATCATATCATCATATCATATTATATACCATATCACATCATATATCATATCACATCATATATCATATCATATCACATCATATCATATCATATCATATCATATCATATCATATCATATCATATCATATCATATCATATCATATCATATCATATCATATCATATCATATCATATCATATCATATCATATCATATCATATATCATTTATCATATCATATATCATATCATATCATATCATATCATATCATATCATATCATATCATATCATATCATATATCATGTCATATCATATCATATCGTTGTTCCTGCAATAACTCCTCTGTGACATTTAACGATTTTCAGATTTTTGCTCTATTAAATAACTTAAATAGTGATACAGCAAATAAAAAAATCTCCTATATGTAATTATATTTCTTCGTTTCGAAATTGTAAGAATTCACAGTCCCCTATGTACGGCTGCCATAGAATGAATAATGTGTTTTTTCTTCCTACTGAAAAATTTTATATTTTGCACATAGGAGTTATTGCAGGAACAACGACGATATATCATATCATATCATATCATATCATATCATATCATATCATATCATACCATATATCATATCATATCATATCATGTCATATCATATCATATACCATATCACATCATATATCATATCATATCATATCATATCATATCATATCATATCATATCATATCATATCATATCATATCATATCATATCATATCATATCATATCATATCATATCATATCATATCATATCATATCATATCATATCATATATCATATCATATCATATCATATCATATCATATCATATCATATCATATCATATCATATATCATATCATATCATATATCATATCATATATCGTATCGTATCGTATCATATCATATCATATATCATGTCATGTCATATGTCAGCAACACGACGTAGCTTGAATTGTGGCCGAAATATACTGTTTCAGACTTCGCGTTCACTTTAAATTTAGTTCATGCACAACCAAGACACAGTCCAGTAGAGTTTATGATGCTTATGATCTGGTCACAAGGAAAATGGCAAGTAAATAGTTATGTTAAATCTAACTAGATTCAGAAAATGAAAGTTAAATGCTTTCTTGAAGAAATTCGGATACATAATTTAATCGTGTGAAACTGATTTGCGAAATTTAAAGTGGTTCATGTGAAAGAAAATTATCGGAAAAATTTTAATGTGTCGAAAAGATTAATTAAGTTTCAAAATCAAAGGAAAAATTGTAACCGAGAGAAATTCTACTCACAGACTTCGACTGGAGAACATAATGGACTTCTTAATATGTTAAAGAATAGTTTAGAGAATGAAATCGTAAAAAAAAGTGGAAGTAATGAGTTAGAAAGTAAGATTTTAAAACAGTTCGATTCTTGGGCTAAACTCCTACAAAAAGTGATAGGAACTGAATTATATCAAGAATATACTCCAGCAAATTCTTGGATACGCCATCGTCAAGGCTTAATATAAAATGAATGGCACTGAAGCTGACAGCTCATGTGTCCGCTGTACGTTCCTTACCAGAACAATACCCTCTGTCAGCGATGCCGCAGGGAGAATAGAACTATTGCACATGTCCTGGGTTCCTGTTTTCATGGGGAACTGCTTCGTAATTTTCGCTATTACAGGATCCGTTTTATTATAGCCGAGTAACTCAGATCTACCAACCATCAGGTTTACTAAGAAGTGCATTCATTGTCTCCCAACCAATTGAAGTACAAAAAGGATTAACATACTCATAATATCTCCCAAAAGCAGAGTGGGTTATATATTCGATCTAACCATTCGATTACATAAATATAATTAGCAATACATTACAAGTTATTTTATTTCATATAGTACGTTCAGTAGTTTAATTATTTATGTAAAAAAGTACTCGTTTATAAAGCAAACACCCCTCTAAAATAACAATTTTACATGGTACAATCAGTGGTCGTTTACTACAGATTTCGCTGGACTAAGTTTATTTCGTTTAAAGTATTACGTCCGCTGTCAATTAATTCACTCTTTCTCTCTCTCAGGGTTTTACAAGAAGTGCTGAGTGAGTTCTTATACTTTAATAGAGTTGTGTACAGGGTGTCTGAGAAGCATAAATCTTAAAGAGGAAATGGAGTAGGCAAGTAACAACTCGCTGTGGTTTTAGGTGGAGATGTATTTCCTAAAGTTAGTGCAGACCATACAAGTCAGGGGCAATTATTCATTCCAGTTCCTGCAACAGAATCTCATATAAGGTCTACGACTCTGGTATCGTGAAACAAGGTGTACCAGAGACTCGAATACAAGAGAGTAAGTGGTGATAGGAGGAGACGAGGCGGAAGGGAAGGGAAGAAGACGTGGATGAAGAGGAACCAGAAGAAAGAGAATTATTTAGAAACGGAAAGAAAGGGATTGGGTAAGGCAAAGGAAAAGTAATAAGAGGAAAAGAGATAAATTACTAAGAAGTAATAAGAGTGGGGAAAAAAGGAAAGAGAGATATAAATAGAGAGAAAGGACGAACATAAAGAAGGAAAGAGGGGGTTCGAAGATAGACTAGAATGCTTTATTTTCACTGCAGAGTTAAGGACATAACGCCTTTTTTTCCACTCAGTCGGCCTCAATCAATAGTGACATATACAGGACGATTTTAAAGTCTTGAATTCTTGTTTAGTCAAATGGTTGTGATAGTAAATATAGGCCTAATGAAATATGTCACTGAAATAATTTTCCTTTCTTCTGAAACATGAATTATAGTTTTGTTGGTTGAGTGTAAAGAATAATATAACACATAAAGAAATACGAAAACAGAATATATACAAAAAAGTTTCGACATTCCTAATGATATTAACAAGATGCTAGCTCTGATTGTATAATAGAGTACTGAAATCAAAGATGTGAAAAACGGAAGGCTGCGATTAATACTGCTAAATTCTTGCAGAAAGGAATCCAGGTAAAAACGGTAGCTATTGTAAACGAAGCAGAATATAAAAACGTCTGATGTTGAGGTACAAATAATATACTGTTCCGTTGTGACCGCGTAGAGAGACTGTGATGAGATGACAGCAGACTGAAACGAGGAGCTAATACTTAGGCACTGAAGCGTTTAAAATTTGATATAAGAAAGACTCACTTTCTATCAATCTATTTATGTACCAAAAACCGTATATTTACACATGGCATACCAAAAGCATCAACAAACAAACCTTAACCTGTCGCTGATTCTTGATCTTACGAAAACTCGCTTCCTATCTGATCCTAGACTTTACGGAAACTCGTTTTCTAACTACTTATCTTTCAAAAAGCGTATACTTCTGCAAGGCATAACAAAACACGAACAAAGCAAACCTAACCTTCAACTGATTCTCTACCTTACGAAAACTCGCTTCCTATCTGATCCTAGACCTTACGGAAACTCGTTTTCTATCTAACTACTTAACTTTCAAAAAGTGTATACTTCTGCAAGGCATAACAAAAGCCAGAACAAAGCAAACCTAATTTTCAACTGATTCTCAACTTTGCGAAAACTCGCTTCCTAGCTGATCCTAGATCTTACGGAAACTCGTTTTCTATCTAACTACTTATCTTTCAAAAAGCGTATACTTCTGCAAGGCATAACAAAAACCCGAACAAAGGAAACCTAACCTTCAACTGATTCTCACCTGCTTCCTATCTGATTCTAGACCTTACGGGAACTCACTTTCTATCAATCTACTTATCTATTTAAGCGTATAATTATGGAAGTCGTAGGCTACCAAAAACCTGAACAAACCAAATCTAATTTTCAACTGATTCTCGACCTTACGAAAACTTGCTTCCTATCTGACGCTAGACCTTACGAAAACTCGATTTCCATCTAACTACTGTAACTAATAATCTATATAAAAAGCGAATACTTATGCAAAGCATATCAAAATCCTGTACAGACCAAACCAAATATAACCTCAATGATTTTCGATCTTACGAAAACTATCTTCCTATGTTATCCCAGATCTTACGGAAACTCACTATTTATCTATCAAAAAGCTTCCTATACTTATGCAAGGCATACCAAGAGCTTGAACAAACCAAACCTAACCTGTCACTGATTTTCGACCTTAGTGAAACTCGCTATCTGCCCACTAGGGTGGAACTTTCGTAATGTCACTCTCACTTATGTTGGTATGATTAAGAAAAGAGCTACAAAACAGTTGAAAATGTATAAGCGGAATACGAAGGGAACTACTTCTGCGCTAGTTTAGCCAAATTCAATTCTAAAGTATATTCTTAAAAAGAACAAGAAGGAAGAAAATTGTAAGAAAAGGAAACTGGTGATAATTGTGGATGTTTAAAAAAAATTAAATAACAAAATGAAGATTGCTCTGTGCGAATGTATTTGATGATGATAATTATATCAGAAGATGGAGTAATAGTTTCCGAGGGCAGAAGGGGCGCTCCCTGGATCCCACGCACTGTACCCCGCTTGCGTGACGCGGCCTTCCCTTAACGGGTCGCCACCCTCTCGCCACCTTTGCCTGGTGGCGGCTATGATCAATCATCCCATCAGAACGTGAGGACGTCCCGCCTTGATGGATGACCCCGTCTTATCGTGTCTTGTCATGTCTTCTTGGCCTTTTTCGATTCCCACTGCTCCTTTCACAAAACAGTAGCAGCGGTACCAGGAGTCTACGAGTTTTAGTCACCCAAGTAATATTGCTAACATAACTAGCATTCATATTAAAAATAACTGCTGCGAGTTAAAATCGCTTATCGTGCTTTTTAGCAAAGTGATATAAATTTTTAGGTATTAATATAATATTAAAACAACACAGATTATTTATGTCCATTTCAATGACTTGCTTATGAGAGAAACCATTTCTGGAACAATGCAGTGGAATATGAAGTACAATATTTTATTTGAGAATGTGGCAACAGCACGAACATTGAACGTTTCCACCAGAGTGCTGCAGAACAGCGCTTACAACCGGTTTATATTCGACAGGTTGCAGATCAACCGGCGATGTTGGACATTCGTTGGAATATCCGGCCTTGAAGCGGTTGCGCCTGGCTAGACAGAACCACTGATATAGACGAGAGAATACCAAGTGCATTTCACCATACAGGAACTCTGATGATATTTTGTAACTACACAAATGGAGTATTGAAGAAAATTTACTTTTCCTACTTAAAAAAAGAGTTAGCTTGAAATTCTTAGGAAAATATTTGGGGCTAAGAGGGATGAAGTTAAAGGAGAATGAAGAAAGTTACACAATGCAGATGCACGCATTGTATTCTTCATCTGACATAATTAGGAATATTAAATCCAGACGTCTGAGATAGGCAGGGCATGTAGTAGGCCTACTGTTCTCCAACCAGGAGATCAACCGTGAAAGGAATGTGCTTAGTATTGCGACAAGTATTGGAGCGAAGTAGATATATAATATTATCGTTATAACGTCTGTTTAAAAACCATGCGCTCTCCTGCATTTGTTATTTCCTGTATGGAGAGATTAAAAGATTAAGGACCGTATTCATAGACATTCTTAGCGCGGGCTTTCGGTGGATGATCAGCGAACTAAGGTTTTTCGTATTCATAAACCAGTGTCAGCGATATTATATGATATGAATCCTGTTTAGCACGCTCGTAGCCCGTGCTAGCGCAATGTCTATGAATAGCACCCCAAGAGATTGACAGTGATCTAATTTTGTAACTAGGGTAGTATAAACATGTGTGTATCAACGTTATTGTTTGTGCTGTGACAGCGAGCCAATAGAGATATGAGTACCCACGTGTGTGACCTTATGACATCTTATGACATCAACATTCATTCACAGCATTACTCCCTTTCGTCTCATCCGGCAGAGACTTTCTCATGGTTGGAGCACAGTACGTATGGGCGAATTCATACTGAGATATTTTGTCATTCTCTTCTGACGTCACTTGCTCAGCAATGGATCAGACTTTTACATTCAAACAATTTTTGCTATAGTAACGCACTTACTTTCTTGCATGAATTTTATTTACTAGTTCCTTTATCATAGACCCATCAATCCATCTCTATGTGAGTAAGGACAACATTGTATTGACTTTCTATAATTACGCATGTACTGTGCACTCATATGTTACGCGCTCATGTCAAAAAGCAACTTAATATAGTTATATTTTTTTTTTTATATTTTACAAAATCCCATCCATATATTCTTTCAAATAGGTTACATATAAATGGGGACTCCCCTTTTGCATTGGAGTGGATTCGGTCACATTGTCCACACCTGTGGAGTAACGGTCAGCGCGTCTGGCCGCGAAACCAGGTGGCCCGGGTTCGAATCCCGGTCGGGGAAAGTTACCTGGTTGAGGTTTTTTCCGGGGTTTTCCTTCAACCCAATAAGAGCAAATGCTGGGTAACTTTCGGTGCTGGACCCAGGACTCATTTCACCGGCATTATCACCTTCACTTCATTCAGACGCTAAATAATCTAGATGTTGATACAGCGTCGTAAAATAACCCAATAAAAAAATAACCCTTGTTCACATTTTGAGTGTACTGTATAAGATGTAAGTATTTCCATGGCAACCGAATTCAAATTTCCATTCAACTAGATCCTTTATTCATTTTTTAAATGTAGGTGTAAGACGTTCCACTTCAAAAACGAATTCATATATGGGAAAAGAATAATAAATAAAGTAAAATTCTAACTGTAGACCTTTGCTAAGATTAACTTGCCACTTAAGGTGCATCTTGTATTCGTACTAGATTGTTAGAATAATATCCAACATGATTTAGGAAACCAACCATAATAATTCCTTCTGCACTATTCCAAAAATAGAGGCCAAAACTTCTGCGTTCCGAAAATTATTGGTTTAGAGATTAATGGTTATTCCTCTCTTTTGATTATTATTTTGTTTCGTAGTCGAAATGTGAGCTCGTGTTTCGTCTGTAGTACCATTTTCTTCCAAGAACTTTGTTTCTTCTGTCTGAAAATATTGGACAGCCTCACAAAAAGATTTTAATTTTTCGCTTCTGTTATCTAAATCTCCACTTCATGTACCTACATACCATAAAGTGATTTAGCTACAAAGTTGAAATTATCTGCCAATAATAGGAAAAGGTAACATGAAAGACTAAAGATAGTATTACTCATCAAGCCCATTCCTTTATGCAGAGGGCGAGGAATGTATCAACCAGTTCTCCAGTTATGAAAATATATTGCATTTCTTACCAAAATGAATTTCTTTCACAGATACAAATCTAATAATAGGCTACAAGAAAAAAGAAAAAAAAAAAGAAAAGAAAAAAAGTTGATCCTCGAAGATGTATGAAAAATAAAATTTATGCATGGTTCGCTATTGTTGCGATTTCTCTTGATCATATTTAATTGATTACTTTACTACCCTTTGTCATCTGCTATGATTAACTAGTATCCGAATGAGATGAAAGTGATAATGCCAGTGAAATGAAGCCAGAGTCGAGCGCCGAAAGCTACCTAACATTTTTTTGTTCTTAATGGGTAGAGGGAAGACCCCGCAAAAACCTTAACCAGGTAACTTGTTCCAACCAGAATTTGAACTCGGGCCCGCTCGTTTCATGGTCAGACATGCTAAACGTTACTCCACAGCGGTGGAGCCCTTGATCATCAGATGCTTGGGTACATGGAAGTTACTGTGCCAAAAGATGACAGGACAAACCAGTAGAAAATATTCCTAAACATCAACTTTCTCCACAAAAAATCTTATTTAGTTCCTCTATGCGGTCCACACCTGTGGAGTAACGGTCAGCGCGTCTGGCTGCGAAACCAGGTGGCCCGGTTTCGAATCCCGGTCGGGACAAGTTACCTGGTTGAGGTTTTTTCCGGAGTTTTCCCTCAACCCAATACGAGCAAATGCTGGGTAACTTTCGGTGCTGGACCCCGGACTGATTTCACCGGCATTATCACCTTCATATCATTCAGACGCTAAATAACCTAGATGTTGATACAGCGTCGTAAAATAACCCAATAATAAAAATAATCCTCTATGCGGACGACGTGAATATGTTAGGAGAAAATCCACAAACGATTAGGAAAAACACGGGGATTTTACTTGAAGCAAGTAAAGAGATAAGGTTGGAAGTAAATCCCGAAAAGACTAAGTATATGATTATGTCTCGTGACCAAAATATTGTACGAAATGGAACTATAAAAGTTGGAGATTTATCCTTCGAAGACGTAAAAAAATTCAAATATCTTGGAGCAACAGTAACAAATATGAATGACACTCGGGAGGAAATTAAACGCAGAATAAATATGGGAAATGCCTGTTTTCAAGTGTTCGAAGAAGTTCACGGACTGGCAGACAATGGCAGTACAAGGAGAACAGACATGATTGCCATCCCGCCAAATAACAACAATGGCTATAACATCGATCCCACCGTTAGATTTGACAAACAAAAGAGCCAACCTGAAGATGTAAATAGGGAAAAAAACGACATCTATGTACGTACTGTTCCATATTTCATGGACAAATACGGTCTACAACAAATTGAAGTAATAGGCCTTATGGTTGGAGCGCGCGGAACTATTCCCGGTTTCTTCTTCCAAACCTGGCCACGTTTCGGCCTACAGAGGAAGGCAATTGATGACATCGTTCTTGCAGCTCTGAGAGGATCAATATTTATACTCCGCAACCATCTCTACGGTCAACAATGATCTTCAACTAATTAATTAGTAGCTACTTATTTATTCATTCATTTCTTGTCGTTGTTGTAAGACCCCCTTCAACTTAAACATATGTATATTATTTATACTTCCAACTGCCTATTGTTCAATATGCTCTGTCTCTGTGGCAGCCTATTAATACAGGGAGCTGTTATCTGTTAGATAAATAAATAAAATAATTCAGTTGAGAAGCTTTTATCATCCAGTCTGCTGTCAAAAAATCTGAAAGTTAGAATTTACTAAACAGTTATATTACCGGTTGTTCTGTATGGCTGTGAAACTTGGACTCTCACTTTGAGAGAGGAATAGAGTTTGAGGGTTTTTGAGAATAAGGTTCTTAGGAAAATATTTGGGGCTAAGGGGGATGAAGTTACAGGAGAATGGAGAAAGTTACACAACGCAGAACTGCACGCATTGTATACTTCACCCGACATAATTAGGAACATTAAATCCAGACGTTTGAGATGAGCAGGGCATGTAGCACGTATGGGCGAATCCAGAAATGCATATAGAGTGTTAGTTGGGAGGCCAGAGGGGAAAATACCTTTGGGGAGGCCGAGACGTAGCTGGTAAGGTAATATTAAAATGGATTTGAGGGAGGTGGGGTATGATGGTAGAGACTGGATTAATCTTGTTCAGGATAGGGACCAATGGCGGGCTTATGTGAGGGCGGCAATGAACCTCCGGGTTCCTTAAAAGCCAGTAAGTAATTATGATTTGGATCTACTTTCGTTATTGCCAACTGCAGTCGGATGAGCCAGTGTTTAGCATTGGTGGCTTTGTAAGTAATTATAATATAACTGTCATTATTGGGCATTTGAGAATTAACATACAATGTTGAAAAGGTGAAGGAACGTTCGGAGATAACAGTGTCGTGCGATATCACTAACAACATTGAATGCAAAAAGATATCTGGGACTGCTGCAAGGTAGTGTGTAGACAGGAATTTTTCAGTGGAACAACAATGGAAAACTTCCGTTTATGCAAAATGATACACCCCCAAATTTTGCAAAAGTGTTCGCGATTGGTTGCATTATTGTTTTCCAGGTCAGTGGATTGGCAGACGTGGAGCACACGAATGGCCCGCCCACAGCCCATGTTTGACTCCTTAATTATCTTAAAGATTTGAAGAACCACGAGAAAAGGTTCAGAAAAGAATTAACCAAATTTCTACATACTCATACCTTCTACACAACTGATGAATTGTTTATGCTTGTGAATTGAATTATTCTACTTAAATGACATGTGCAATTTTATATAGCTCAACTAAAATATGTTTTTACATTGACTTAATCTGTTTATTATGCATTGTATATTTTTGTTTAGCATAACTGATGAATTTTATGTGCTGTAAATTAAATAGTAAACTATATAGGTCAACTGATGAATTGTTTAAGCTTATAAATTGAATTAATCTACCTCGTATGAATTGTAGAATTGTGTATAGCTTAACGAAAATAAGTCTGTAAGTTGAACTAATTTGATTGTATAATATGTTTGTATAGTTTGGCTGATGAATTGTATATGCTTTTAAAATGATTACTAGTCTGTGTAGCTCTACTGATGAATTGTACATAGGCCTACTGTAAATTGAAGGGTAGTCTGTATAGCTCAATTGATGAATTGCATATGCTGTAACTTGTATAGTAGTCTGGATAGCTCAATTGATGAATTGTTTATGATTATAAATTGAATTAATCTACTTGATATTAATTGCACAAATTTGTATAACTTAATGAAAGTATGCTACTTTGTATTGTATATATTTGTATAGTTTTGGCAGATGAATTGTATATGCTTTAAATTGAATAGTAATCTATATACCTCTATTGATAAATTGTTTGTGTTTGTAATTTGAAGTAGTTTGCATGATATGTATTATCAATTTCTGTATATCACAACTGGTTGAATTGTTTATGCCTTAAATTTAATTAACTTACTTGTTTTGTATTATACATATAGCTCAACTGATGAATGATCGTTTGCGTTTGTAAATTTAATAATCTGATTGGCTATGTATTGTATACTTTTAGTAGAGCCATCGATGTAGCTCAGTCGGCAGACTCGCTGGGCTGCTGATCCGGAGCTGCGTTCGGGCTTGGGTTGGGTTGGATCCCCCTTTGGTCTTTGGTTTCTTCCGAGGCTTTCCACAGCCGTAGGACTGAAGCCGGATGGTCTATGGCGAGTCCTTGGCATCAACCCCTTTGATTAGATTACCTGGTTGGGTTTTTGCGAGGTTTTCCCCAACCAAAAGCAAATGCCGGGTAATATTTTGGCGAATCCTCGGACCTCACCTCATCTCACTACATCTCGCCAAAATATTGTAAAAAATTGCACAAAATTGTAAAAATTGTAGAAAATTACTAAATTGTAAAACTATAAAAATTTGTAAAAATTGTAATTTTAATATTGTAAGATTTGGACTTGTTCCACATCTTAAAGCTTCATTGCTCATATAAGATCTATGGAATAAAATAAATGAATGAATGAATGAAATGAATGTTCCTCAGGGATGGACCAAGCAGGAGATGTACCGAAGGAAACCACGTAACTTGGACGAATTGGAAGCAACAATCTCTCTAATGTGTTCAATAACATTCCGCACAACTTCTTGCAGTCTGCAATAGCAAACGTAGCATTGATTTAAGAAAATTTAAGTCAATTCTGGGGCTTGTGTGGATACTTAAATGATGTCAAACAAAATTGCAAGGAATGGAATGTATAACAATACTTACTAGCTTGGTTTGCAAGTAAAATACATTTCAAATTAATGAGGAGTGACTTACCAGACTCCCCGTACGTAAATTTTCTGCAGTCATTTGATTAAAATGAAGTCACTCAGATTTTCCCACCCTGTATAAAATCTACACCTAATATGCTACTAATGACAGCTTGACCTCGAGAGCAGTTCACAGTGTCTATTGATTTTAAGTGCTCTGTACATTGTTGTAATTTTAAAGATAAAAGAATAGGATAAAATCGGCTGTAATATGAATGCAAATGGCTTCGGGAGTCAATCCCAGGCCTTTACGATTCGAAGACATGCGATTATTAGAGTGGGTTTCTGGAGCAACGCCCTCTATTTGGGAATCAGATCCGCTTCGCGTGTCCAATTCAATAAAACAGCGTACAACTGTTCCTTATCAAACGAGTACAACCTGGCTATAAAATTTCTGATTACACAGGACTTGTTTTACAGTAACCATGGTTGATTAAACTTGGTCATGACACAACGCTGTATTTACCATTGATTAGTAGAAGGCAGAAAGTATTTCTGTGTTGTGAGAGATTAGATTTCTGATTTAGAAATACAATTAATTATACATTCTACTTGAGGTCAGATGACGGACTTATGAAAAGGGGATGAAGTGCGACTTACGAAGGTTCTTTGAGATTTTACATTCCCGTTATATGTAGCGTAATGTAAACCGATAGTGTTTTTATCATCGAAATTCTACAGAAAATACATGTTTTCATCACCTACATACTGAAAAAAATTGCTTTTCTGCATGCTACTTCTCTTGCTTTATACAGAAATTTTTCCCGAGCTATTAGACGGATTGTCTTCATATGGAAACCTGGCAAAATAGACACTGAAATTAATATGTTACTGTTTCATCTTACTTACTTATTGGCTTTTAAGGAACCCGGAGGTTCATTGCCGCCCTCACATAAGCCCGCCATTGGTCCCTATCTTGAGCAAGATTAATCCAGTCTCTACCAACATATCCCACCTCCCTCAAATCCATTTTAATACTATCTTCCCATCTACGTCTCGGCCTCCCCAAAGATCTTTTTCCCGCCGGCCTCCCAAATAACACTCTATATGCATTTCTGGATTCGCCCATACATGCTACATGCCCTGCCCATCTCAAACGTCTGGATTTAATGTTCCTAATTATGTCAGGTGAAGAATACAATGCGTGCAGCTCTGCGTTGTATAACTTTCTCCATTCTCCTGTAACTTCATCCCTCTTAGCCCCAAATATTTTCCTAAGAACCTTATTCTCAAACACCCTTAATCTCTGTTCCTCTCTCAAAGTGAGAGTCCAAGTTTCACAGCCATACAGAAGAACCGGTAATATAACTGTTTTATAAATTCTAACTTTCAGATTTTTTGACAGCAGACTAGATGACAAAAGCTTCTCAGGCGCATAATAACACGCATTTCCCATATTTATTCTGCATTTAATTTCCTCCTGAGTGTCATTTATATTTGTTACTGTTGGTCCAAGATATTTGAATTTTTCCACCTCTTCGAAGGATAAATCTCCAATTTTTATAGTTCCATTTCGTACAATATACTGTTTGATCTATTTTAAAAATTTGTCTGTGTATTTCTACTTCGTTTTGTTATGAGTGTAATGTCTACAAATGTTACATATTTGGAAGTAGACTATGGCGCTTTGTTGTCATAAACGCTTTGGCTTCGCTTTCCAACGGTCGAAACGGATCCTTACACTTAAGTTTGTTTTGGCCCATTATGAGCCCTATACAGAATGTTCATTAAGTATGGAATATTAGAAGAAGTGTTACAAATATGAAATAGAGATAAAAATATGAACCAATGTGATCTACGACCTGAGACGTGTTGTGGAACCTTCCAAATTACTACGCACTGATACTCTCTTTCGTGGGAATGTGTTAGTTTGGAGTTAAAAGCTGAACTGTTGAAACGTTTATCATTATTGCGTTTCGAGGGAAATTAAAATTTTTTCGGTAAGTTCTATTCTTGAATATAAATTGTTATTCCTCAATGTTTGAAATATTAATGATATAATATATTGCTAAAGAGAAATAATCTACGTTTATAGCAATGTATGTTTAATTCAATTCGTTTTAAATTTAGGTTATTATTTTCGAGCTTATAACTTACATCATCAGTGTGTCACAAATATGAAATACTAGTATTATTAGTATTCCATCTTTATACCCTGGTTTTCTGTTTCGTTACTAGTGTGGCCACCTGTAGAAGGAGGGAAAACCTGATCTTCCAAGAAACTTAGAAAAAAGTGGAATGAAAAGACAACACAAAAAGCCGTGGCCATTTTGACTTTGCAATTTTATTAATCTGCAACTTGTTAATAGTATTTCATATTAGTACCTCCATTTTGATGAAGGAAATATGTTAGATTTTGAGGAAATTATTTTATTTTAAACATTTTACAACATCTTACGAATTTCTAAGTCCGGTGTACTATTTACAGGGACATTCAGTAATAAATAGGACGATACTTTACATTCAGTATTCAAAACATCTAGGTTTCAAAACTAAAAGCAAAATGGTATTCCATGTTTGTGACACGTTCTCTTCTTACAACGCTGAATATATTAATTCTTCGTCTGTCGATCGCCCTTTAGTGTATTGGAATATGTATGTTGTTTAGAAATTATATGCCCGACAAAACTCGCGTGAAAATGTGTTGGTCGACTTTCTGTCATGGTACCCTAGTACCGTAAAAGAGGGTAAAGTCGATCAAAATTTTGCAATTTTTTATGATATTGAGGTTATGCAATGGAGCGAAGTTCCTCAGAAAATAGCATTTTGTCTTGATATCCTTCACTTATGAAGACACGTTACAAGAATTGAATTACAATCTGTAAAAAACTGTTTTTTTTATTTGACTTGTGATCGAAGTTATTTGCTTAAATAGGGTAAAGTCGATCACCATTGAATTTTTAGTTTAAGATCGATTTTAAAATATTTCGGAGTAAAGTCGATCACTGTTTATGTTTTTAAAAAACAAATTAAGTGTATTACATATATTCTATTTGTTATAAGAGGTGTAAAACCAATAATAATCTTCAATATATGTCTATAGCATTATATAGTGTATCTTTTGTTACTGTGATCATAATATTCGATACAATTAGGCCTATAGGTCTCCACTGTACAATCGTGACTATGATTGCCAACTTATAAAACATAAAAACACATTTTAATACTTCACATACCAACAAACAAAGATTTAAGAATTCAAAATTTACATTGAAATACCACCCTCCAATTATAATCTAAAATACAATTCAACATTGCTTAGGTTTATATCAGATGTTATTTGAAATCTTCCCCTCCTCATGTCACTTTAGAAACTACGTTGTTCCCATAGTCAGGTACAGAGGTATGTACAAACTATGTTCCTTTGGCAGTGCTTCTCTTGCGCAAGAAATTCACCATAATTTCGTCTTCCTCTTTCCCCACTATCCCTTCAATATAAGCTAGGCCTATACTATGACACTTTTCTGTTTATAAGTGCTAGTTGGAGGTATTTCGGTGAACAATTTATTCTTCCTGCTGGTCCTATCTGTTTCGAGTAGGTCGATGGCATGATCGATTTAAACCTACAAAGGTACAAGTTTTCTTAAAACAATAAGTTTCAATACTAATATTTACGAATTGCAAAACTATTATTTCAGGATACAATCTCAACGAAAAGTACTTACGTATACTTCCTGTCTCCTTTCACTGCTGACTATAATTTAGAGTTTGTAAGATTTGTTTTCATTTAAGAGAAAAAGTTGAAAATAACAATTTTCATTTCAACGGTAATTACACAGTGTTCCCATTGTTGGCATTCGCAGGCTTTTTTTGTCCCTCTCGCTTACATTTACAATGTAAGGCAATGAAGTCAGCATAACAAAATTTTAACAAGTAACTGAAAAAATATATAATTTTCAATAAAAATCGCAAATGTTCGATTTTACACCCACTGATTGACTTTACCCACTTCTACGGTACTGGACTGAACTTAAAAACGTATTCACATCAAAAACTCATTAAAAAAAAAGAAAATAAATGCCTTAACAGCCATCATAGATAGAAGAAGAATGGATTGCGTTAGGAACGAAGATGTTGGACAGGAATATGGTATTGTCGATGTTGAGACGTTTGTTCAAACAAAAGGAATGTAATGGAATGCTCACGTGGAGAAAGTCGACAATATGAGAAGTGATGTGGGTGTGTTTTTCTGTGATTTTTAATTTGTGATTTTTCGGTTGAATATGTAGGTTTTCCACGTCTCTTTCTATGTTTCGGTAGCTATGGCTGGCATTTTGATGTATTCTACGTATGTGGAGATATTGTGTGATCTGGTTATGGCTGTGATGTGTTTTTTGTATCGTGTTTGAAATGATCTCTCAGTCTATTCGACGTAGATGTTGTTACAAGTAATTTATGTACTCCAGTTAGGTTTCATTTGTTTATTTGTTTGCTTACCTTGTTTGTGTGTCGAGATGTTTTTGTAGAGTGTTTTGTATTCTGTATATAATTCTGTAATTAAATTTTCTGAAAGGAGATGCGAACTGGTGTGTTTTGTTTTCGCATGTTAGTATGATGTATGTTTTGCGTTCTTGTGTTTGTATTATGTTTCTTTGTTTCTTGTAATTAAAGGAGATGTAATCAAGATACATAATGGAAAGTTTGTAAAACGATGATGTACGGTATCTAAAATAGTAACAACAGCAGTAATAATAATAATAATAATAATAATAATAATAATAATAATAATAATAATAATAATAATAATAATAATTACAAATAGGCTTTTAAGGAATCCTCAAGTTCATTGCCACCCTCATATAAGCCCGCCATCGGTTCCTACCCTGAGCAAAATTAATCTACTTCCTACCATTATATCCAACCTTCTTCAAATTAATTTTTATATTATACTCCCACCTACGTCTCGGCCTCCCCAAAGGTCTTTTTCCTTCATTTATGGATTCGTCCATACGTGTTACGTGTCCTGCCCATCTCAAACGTCTGGATTTAATGCTCCTAATTATTATGTTAGGTGAAGAATACAATGCGTGCAGTTCTGCGTTGTGTAACTTTCTCCATTCTCCTGTAACTTCATTCCGCTTAACCTCTGTTCTTCTCTCAAGTCCAAGTTTCACAACCATACAGAACAACGGGTAATAATTTATAACTGTTTTATAAATTCCAACTTTCAGTTTTTTGAGAGCAGACTGGATGACAAAAACTTCTCAACCGAATTACAGCAGGCATTTCCCATATTTATTCTGCGTTTAATTACTTCTCGAGTGTCATTTATATTGTTACTATTGCATCAAGATATTTGAATCTTTCCACCTTTCCAAAGGATAAATTTTCAATTTCTAAATAATAGTAATAATAATAATAATAATAATAATAATAATAATAATAATAATGAATGGAAAATAGTTACACAACGCAGAACTGCACGCATTGTTAAATCCAGACGTTTGAGATGGGCAGGGCATGTAGCACGTGTGGGCGAATCCAGGAATGCATACAGAATGTTAGTTGGGAGGCCGGAGGAAAAAAGATCTTCGGGGAGGCTGAGACGTAGATGAGAGGATAATATTAAAATGAATCTGAGGGATGTGGGATATGATGGTAGAGACTGGGTTATCCTTACTCAGGATAGGGACCGATGACTGGCTTATGTGAGGGTGGCAATGAACCTCCGGGTTCCTTAAAAGCCTTATTAAGATAGTAAAGTAAATAAGTAAATGAGTAGGTAATGAATATTATTACGAAGTTCCTAATCATCAATTTCAAACAATGTTAGGTACAATGATACACTGAAACCATATTTAAACGCTAATGCTGTAAAGAATATTATTACGAAGTTCCTAATCATCAATTTCAAACAATGTTAGGTACAATGATGCACTGAAACCATATTTAAAAGCTAATGGAGTGAGGAATATTATTACGAAGTTCCTAATCATCAATTTCAAACAATGTTAGGTACAATGATGCACTGAAGCCATATTTAAACGCTAATGCAGTAAGGAATATTATTACGAAGTTCCTAATCATCAATTTCAAACAATGTTAGGTACAATGATGCACTGAAACCATATTTAAACGCAGTGAGGAATATTATTACGAAGTTCCTAATCATCAATTTCAAACAATGTCAGGTACAATGATACACTGAAACCATATTTAAACGCCAATGAAGTAAGGAATATTATTACGAAGTTCCTAATCATCAATTTCAAACAATATTAGGTACAATGATACACTGGAACTATATTTAAACGCTAATGTAGTAAGGAATATTATTACGAAGTTCCTAATCATCAATTTCAAACGATGTTAGGTACAATGATACATTGAAGCCATATTTAAACGCTAATGCAGTAAGGAATATTATTACGAAGTTCCTAATCATCAATTTCAAACAATGTTAGGTATAATGATACACTGAAACTATATTTAAACGCTAATGCAGTGAGGAATATTATTACGAAGTTCCTAATCATCAATTTCAAACAATGTTAGGTACAATGATACACTGAAGCCATATTTAAACGCTAATGCAGTGAGGAATATTATTACGAAGTTCCTAATCATCAATTTCAAACAATGTTAGGTACAATGATACACTGAAGCCATATTTAAACGCTAATGCAGTGAGGAATATTATTACGAAGTTCCTAATCATCAATTTCAAACGATGTTAGGTACAATGATACACTGAAGCCATATTTAAACGCTAATGCAGTGAGGAATATTATTACGAAGTTCCTAATCATCAATTTCAAACGATGTTAGGTACAATGATACACTGAAACTATATTTAAACGCTAATGCAGTGAGGAATAATATTACGAAGTTCCTAATCATCAATTTCAAACAATGTTAGGTACAATGATACACTGAAACCATATTTAAACGCTAATGCAGTGAGGAATATTATTACGAAGTTCCTAATCATCAATTTCAAACAATGTTAGGTACAATGATACACTGAAACCATATTTAAACGCTAATGCAGTAACAATTGGAATCCAACTCAACTTGCGAACACGATCTTCATATAACTGGAAATACAGCATAAAAAAGAAAACTCTTTCAACATTGCATTTTTTTGCAGCATCAATCTACTGAAGGACATCCGCGTAACAAAACTCTGAAGAGTACAGTAGCTGGAGATTTGCTTTATGCCTGTTTCCAGTCTATGTACTAAAACTTTTAAAACCGCAGACACGAGTAAAAGAAAAAGAAGGTTAATTCTGGTCTTAAGAGGTACTGTTAAAACGTACAGCAAACGGAAGAACAGCAGACAATATTTCTAGGAATAATAAATCTCTATACTATAGATCATCCGCCTTAACAGCAAGCTTTTAACAAAACCGTATTGTCTGGCTTCATATTTCCAAGATAAATGACATTTTGTCCCTCATACCTATCTGCAGCATTATAAGCAGTGGCGTGTGCTACAACACAACGGGTAGTGTCGGTTTATAAAAGAACCCACTCAAAGGTCACGACACACGATAATGGAGGTTTTAGCCTGGTTTTCCAAAGTATGTCGCATTTCTTTAGTTTGGTATTTTATTAACGGTCTTACTAATAAACCGTGTACAGTTTTTATACGAGACTTATGCAGAGATGAGACAGAAAACGTTACTAATAAACCATGCATAAGCGATCGATGTATAAACAGTCTGTAATTATACATGGGAATTGTTTTGCAGTAGTTATATACACGAAATCCTTGTTTAAGCGTTGTATATAGAGAAAAAAATGGCCGTCCCTCTAACAGCTGTTCGTATCGACTGTCATTTTATGATGATGATGGTTGCCTTGTAACCACAGAAGAACAAACCAAAGAGCACAGAATAATTAGAATAATATTCCAGTAGCTTATACTCTTTGACCAAAACATGTGGTAATCGATCAGAGCCAGTTGTACTATCGATATTTAACACGGCACACTAGAGCGCTCTACCGGATGCAATAGAGAACCTCAGATATTCTATTACCTTTTGTAACGAAGTAATGACGAAACTATGACGTAGCTGTGTAACATTTGTATTGCTATACACGACGTATAGTAAGGAATTTACACACGACTTATAAACGAGCTACTCATTGTATAAGTATAAGACAGTTAAACGTCTGTATAAAGAGTTTTTATTAGTAAGACCGTTAGACTGTAATTATGTTATTTAGTTGGGCAATGCGTATTGTGAGCATGACAGTCGTTAACTTTTTTCATTTCGTTCATACTGTTCTGTCCAAGGGCAGGTCTTTCACTGCGAACTCAACTTTCTCCAATCTTTCATATTTTCTGTCTTCCTCTTTTGTCTCCTCATATGATCCATATATATTAATATCATCTATCATCTGATATCTTCTTCTGCCACGAACTCTTCTCCCGTTCACCATTCCTTCCTGTGCATCCTTTAGTAGGCAGTTTCTTCTGAGCCAGTGATCCAACCAATTCCTTTTTCTCTTTCTGACCAGTTTCAGCATCATTCTTTCTTCACCCACTCTTTCCAACACAGCTTCGTTTCTTATTCTGTCTGTCCACTTCCCTCGTTACATTCTTCTCCATATCCACATTTCAAATGCTTCTATTTGCTTCTCTTCACTTCGTCATAATGTTCATGTTTCTGTCCCATAAATGCTACACTCCATACAAAGCACTTCACTAGTCTCTTCCTCAGTTCTTTTTCCAGAAGTCCGCAGAAGATGCTCCTTTTTCTATTAAACGCTTCCTTGCCCATTGCTATCCTCCTTTTGACTTCCTGGCTGCAGCTCATGTTACTGGTTATACTTACTTACTAACAAATGGCTTTTAAGGAACCCGAAGGTTCATTGCCGCCCTCACATAAGTCCGACATAGGTCCCTATCCTGTGCAAGATTAATCCAGTCTCTATCATCATACCCCACCTCCCTCAAATCCATTTTAATATTATCCTCCCATCTACGTCTCGGCCTCCCTAAAGGTCTTTTTCCCTCCGGTCTCCCAACTAACACTCTATATGCATTTCTGGATTCGCCCATACGTGCTACATGCCCTGCCCATCTCAAACGTCTGGATTTTAAGTTCCTAATTATGTCAGGTGAAGAATACAATGCGTGCAGTTCTGTGTTGTGTAACTTTCTCCATTCTCCTGTAACTTCATCCCGCTTAGCCCCAAATATTTTCCTAAGCACCTTATTCTCAAACACCCTTAACCTATATTCCTCTCTCAGAGTGAGAGTCCAAGTTTCACAACCATACAGAACAACCGGTAATATAACTGTTTTATAAATTCTAACTTTCAGATTTTTGGACAGCAGACTGGATGATAAGAGCTTCTCAACCGAATAATAACACGCATTTCCCATATTTATTCTGCGTTTAATTTCCTCCCGAGTGTCATTTATATTTGTTACTGTTGCTCCAAGATATTTGAATTTTTCCACCTCTTCGAAGGATAAATCTCCAATTTTTATATTTCCATTTCGTACAATATTCTGGTCACGAGACATAATCATATAATGTTACTGGTTATAGTACACCTTAAGTATTTGAAGCTGTCCACTTGCTCTACTGCCTCATTTAGAATTCCCAAGTTCACCTTCTTTATTTTTCTTCCTATGACCATGGTCTTCGTCCTATTTGCATTTATCTTCATCCCATAGTGCTCACAGCTGTCATTGAGCTCCAGCAGAATATTCCTTAGTATTATCCCCTCTTCTGCTAATAAAGCCATATCATCAACAAATCGTATGCTTAATACAAAAAATATGAAATAAAAGTGATAAAATTTGAGATTAGATTTCTTCTAAAACACTACTGAAAACAAGATTATAAAACTGAGCTGCGGCGCAAAGAATGCATAAATTTGAAGGTGAAGGTGTCGTTAGTGTACGTGTAGCACAACAACGGTTCCGGCGTTTCAATGAGGGAGAAGGAGTCATTAAAGGTCGACAATGTCCTGGAAGACTTAAGGTATGAAATATTGAAAATACACGCAGAGTTTTGGAAAAAGAAAAATCTATAAAAAAATTCGTAGGTTCTCAGAAGAAGTTGGTGCTTCAAACGATAAAACGAGAGGTGAAGCTGTGGATCCCATATCGTAAATTTATGACACGTAAAACAATTATTCCTGAGAGGCCTTCAGATAAAAATTTTCGGCAATTTCTCGCCCTCGACAAAATTTGATGGTAGCACAATGGATCCATATTTTTGCTAACTGCGCGGGAACTTGTCCGAGCTTCCATTCGAGACGAATATCATAACACATAATAAATTCTGATACTTATGAAATTTTTATAGGTTTGAGTTCCTGTCCCAATTCATCCTCCTTGTGATTTACGCCTCTTACATTCCAAACTTATTTTTTAATTAACTGATTAAAATATACATAAAAATAATTGTAACAGTATTAAAAATTTTAATCACTTATGAGAGAACACTGTTGTAATACGACTACAATTTAACATGTCTATTATTTAATATCTGTGTAGATCTTTCCTCTCATCCCATTTTAATGTGGAGAAAACCTGACGATCAATTTCAATCGGCGCTCTGCCCTGTGCATTCAAAAACTTTATCACTCAGCGTATTCCGAATCTCACCGGTCCGGTGGCATCAATGACGTCACGTTGCAACGAAAATAAGGAACAAAACTGCTGGAAGAATCGATGCTGTCATGGCGACTGTGTAAGTAGTTGTCTGTGCTTAGCTAGCAAAATTTTGCGAAATTTCCGTACTGCCATCTCGTTCAAATAAACTTATTTCTTGAACCGGTAGTAATAACTGGTCCGTTGACATGTTCGCTCATAAGCCATTAACATATTGTTTTTACGTTGTGCTCATTACAAACAATACAGCAGAACTAAAGCAGAACACACCGCCATGACACAACAGTGCACGATGTTATTCGTCTTCTAATTCCCGCCCTATACAAGAACCAACCAGATTCACTGATGGCGGCTGATGGAGACTGCCACCACCTCTGCAAGTTGATGGTACCGGTGCGACACCGGTAGAGCATCAATGACGTCATCGGTGGAATTCGGAACACCGTGATGCCATCGGATTGCTCACCGGTGAGATTCGGAATACGCTCACTGACTGCAGTTCATGCGGCGGGAGCTGGAATAGGAACGTCCATCTTCAACCAATGCAACGAAGCTACTGAGAGCACTCGGGAAGTTCCGCTAGCGCATGCGCCATGCCAGGACATTACTCTATCACGTACACGCAGTCGCTTCGCGCAACATATGGTTTGATAGCTGTGGGACGAGTGGGAAAGTTACTTTATGGACGCGCCTCCTATATCATGACTAGATCTCGGATTTTTAGGCTCGAATAGGATAGGTTGCAACAATGTTATGTAAATATCTCTAAATATATACAACACGAGAAACTCTCGAGCGATTTTAGTGCCTAAACTAGGAGAATGAATATCTGTTTCAATCTAAGCTAAACGAGTCTATAAATCCTAGGTCTAAACATGACTTTCTTATGCGCAAATTTACAACACGAAAATTCTGACTCCACTATTGTTCATAAGACGGAGTGCAAACAATTACTACCAAACTCAAAAATCCAGCACTTCCCTACTATTTTAAATCCGTTAACATAAGATAGAATGGAGAGACTTGTAATCTCTAGAAGTCTAGAGCATCTCTCTAACTTCCGTTGAGTGACGTAGTTTCATAAACAGACAGTGAAGCCGTCCATGAATCTCTTCCCCAGGTAAAATACAATACTTAGAAAGTTCACCCTGCCCTGGGCGATACACGACGATCTTTCGTCTCATTACGCAACTTTGTACTCAGTTTCGCATTATAAGGCCAACAAGGTACAAGAGAAGAGCATGTACGAGTTTGTGACGTCATATTTATAAGATTAAAATGTTCCTACCTTCGTGCACTTTCTGAAAGGCAATTTTCTGGTCTGGCGTAACTCCAGCTCCAATGATGGGTCAGATAGCTGACCGTTTATCAATGGGACAGGATTTCTGCAAATACTTACGTCCATTCTTTCTGCTTAATATTGCCTCTCTCTCTCTGGTGTTTGTATAGTTTTTTGTAACTTATAAAGATAAAATTTACTGAGCACGGTGTTGTCTTGATAAGAAAGCCTGCCTTGTATTCGTAAGGTCTGGAGTTCGTTGCCGAGTGTCACATATCTAGTTTCGAGATTTTTTTGTGATTTCCAAGTCTTTGCACGCAAATACAGGATTAGTATCATTTTCCATGTCTACAGTCGCTTTCAAGCGTTTCTAAATCAAGTTTACATCAGTACTGCGACATCATGGAGTTACATGATTTTGGGTCTTCAAACAAATCGAAAACGATTTCGTACACTTTGAAATCATATTACTTTAGCCGTAGTCAAAATAAAACCGAACTTGAAATTTCAACTTACTGATCAAAACGCTGGTAAAAATGTTTTTGAAAATAGTCATATATAGGGTAAACATTGGTAATTTCGTGATAATTTCATGAAAACTAATTTAAAATGTAAATGTGTAAACATATCCTTATTCTAATTTTTTCATCTAAAAGACGATAACTTGCTGTACAAATCTGGAGACATAAAAGATTGGATACGTTCTTGAATATGTGCCAAAAAACACTTTTACAACTTAAGCTGAAAGGTTGGTTATTTCGTGATAACCTTGGTAATTTCGTGATATTGCATTGATAATTTCGTGAGAGGTAGAAGAATCGTGGAAAAATTCATTAAAGTCAAATGAAATTCTTATTTATTGTTACAAGACTTCAAGCACACTTTAGCGGTTAAACTCCGTTTACATTTCTAATTTATATAGTTTAAAGACATTTAAAACACTACACTTTCACTATAGAAATAAAGGAAACTTTTATAAATACTTAAAGATTAAATAAATCTCATTAACATCTTCAATGTTACGCTCTATAATATAAACTATTCAAGTTTAATTCCGTCTAATATTCATAGCAATAAAACATAGAAATACATATCAACACATAATAAGAATGAAATCAAAGTAAAAATTGATATTGAAAAGGGATCTTCTTTGCCTTGAAAGGGTGAACACTTTTATTACGGACTTTACTATAGTCTATATTACTAGGGTAACTCCAAAAGTAATGCATAACGTTTGTTTAAAAATTATATTTTTATCCTACAGCTTTGCTTTTTCACAGAATGTAGATGCATCCTTAAGGAACAAAATGTCACTTTTCCACATAATCCCCGTCCCTTTCAACTGCCTTACGTAACCTAGGAACGAGGGCCTGTAGACCAGCACGGTAAAAGTCTGGACCAACACGTCTGAGCAACTCTTTAACAGCGAGCACAAGGGAGTCATCTTCTAACCTCGTTCCGCAAAGGGATCCTTCAGTTTACCAAAGAGATGGTAATCGCACGGTGCCAGTTCAGGACTGTAATGCAGATGTTTCAGTGTTGTCTATCCGAATTTTCTGATCTGGTCTGTGGTCTTGTGACTGACATAAGGCTGTGCGTTGTCGTGCAATAGCAGAACATCCTGCTTCTCCCGATGTCGTCGAACACGACTCAGTCTAACTTGAAGTTTCTTGAGAGTTGCAACATACCCGTCAGAATTAATGGTGGTTCTGTGTGGCATGATGTCCACAAGCAAGAGTCCTTCTGAATCGAAAAACACAGTAGCCATAACGTTTCCTGCCGAAGGTGCACTTTTGAATTTCTATTTCTTTGGTGAATTTGCATGATGCCACTCCATTGTCTGCCTCTGTCTCCGGTCCAAAATGGTGGAGCCATGTTCCATCTTCTGTCACAATTCTTGCAAGTAAGTTATCTAGGACTTATCATTGACACTTAGCATGATAACAAATCAAACAGAAGCTGCACTGAACCCATTGCGTCTCCGTTTTCTTTTTTGTTATCACATCTTTTCTTCAGATTTCTAAAATTCCTATTGTAATACAATTTTTAAAATAGTATAAAATGTAACACTTAATGCTTAACAAAATTTCGCCTCAAACAGCTAAGATTTCTATCAGTAAAGCTAAGCCTATATGACGACTACAGCTGTATCTAAAATTCCAAAAACATTTCCTAAAATTTCATGAAGATACAATAAATCTATGTACCAAATATCATATGCTTACCTTTAGTAATAAGCCTGTAATGTAATTACAAACATCCACAAAATTTGTACGCCTGAGAAGTCGACGCAAACTTGCTCTCTCCAAACATAAAAGCTCACTGAAGCAAGTACAGTAGTCACACAAAGCTTAGCTGTATGTTTCTGGAAACTGGACAACATATGCATCCCTTGGCGGAAATTTGGATCTCGTAACACCATTGGTTAGTTCACATAAGAGCAAAGAAAAAGTATCACGAAATAACCACTGCCACGAAATTACCAATGTTTACCCTATATATATATATATATATATATATATATATATATATATATATATGTGTGTGTGTGTGTGTTTGTGCATGTGTAATTTTTGTATTTAATAATTATTATTGTAAGTGAACATTGCAATTGGTTGGTTTGTTATGTTCACCTCTTAAAAAATATTAGAAATGTTACAATGAAAATAAAATAGGCCTATAATTTTTAGAAGAATACATAAAAGTTTTTTTTCCCAAATGTTTAACACCCTGCTATTATTCGGTAACTATTGCGAATCGGGTAGTGATTATTGTCCATATCGATAGAAAATCTAATAAAGAATCATTTAGCCCTCTGTCGTATTTCAATAAGCTCGGAAAGGAAGGATAAAGAAGAAAATTGTATTAAATTTTTGTTTTAAATAGGCTAACCAAGGAATAACGCCTGAAAATTAATGATATTACTTACGGTTCAAAGGGTGGAAGTGAAATAACCTTGCAGATTTTTAGAGCGAATAACTCATTTTGTATGTAACAAAAAACTGTAATACCATTTGTTGGAAAGTTCATAGTTTTTTTTTTTTTTCAGAAAAAATTGTTAAGGGGACAAAGGACTATATTGAGGAAGATGTATTGCATTTCATAAGCTTAGCATTAGTAAAAATTTTGTAATTTCGACATTTATATCTTTTCCACAGCCATAAGGATTTAATTATCCTGATATTATACTAGGTTAGGCCTATTTATCGCAATTTTATTTTTTATTGGTTGAACCCTTTAAATGCTATTACTTAAGATTAAAATGGTTTTCAGAGAACCTGGAGGTTCATTGCCGCCCTCACATAAGCCCGCCATCGGTCCCTATCTTGAGCAAGATTAATCCAGTCCCTACCATCATATCCCACCTCCCCCAAATCCATTTTATATTATCCTCCCATCTATGTCTCGGCCTACCCAAAGGTCTTTTTCCTTCCGGCCTCCCAATTAAAACTCTATATGGATTTCTGGATTCGCCCATACGTGTTACATGCCCTGTCCATCTCAAATGTATCGATTTAATGTACCTAATTATGTCAGATGATGATACAATGCGTGCAGTTCAGCGCTGTGTAACTTTCCATTCTCCTGTTTTCACAATAACTTATGCTTTGCTCAGCTGGAATTTTGATATTATCTCTGATATTTTCCCACATGCTATTAACATCTAGCTCCTTCTCAACTTCGTCAGAACTTCCTAAAGCGATAAACCTATCTGAAATTTCGACCTGATAATGTTGCATAGCTTCCTCGACTTTAATTTGGGAATACTAAATCTCCTAATATTAACTTGTTGCTCTACTCGCTTGGCTACTGATACTGTTTTCCAACCAGGAGATCAACCGTGAAAGTAATGTGCTTACTATTGCGTCATCTATTGGAGCGAAGTAGATAGATAATATTACCGTTATAACATCAGTTTAAAAACCATGCGCTCTCCTACATATGTTATTTCCTGTATGGAGAGATTAAAAGACCAGGAGATTAACAGTGATCTAATTTTGTAACTAGAGTAGTATCAATGTGTGTGTATCAATGTTATTGTTTTTGCGTGTGAGAGCTAGCCAATACAGATACGAGTACCCACGTGTGTGACCTTATGACATCTTATGACATCAACATTCATTCATAGCATTACCCCGCTTCGTCTCAGTCCCCAAAGACTTTCTCGTGGTTGGAGTACAGTAGTGTTTCTCTTAATTCTCCAATTACCAAATAGTGGTCAGAATTTTCCCATGTGGAGAAGTCCAGTTATATTTTTGTATATCCTTATGGGAGAATGTTGTACTTTTGACAATTAAAAATTATTAATACGGCAAAGTTGACTAACCTAACTCCATTATCATTACTAGTTACATGTATACTCTCTTTTCCAATGATCGATTTAAAAATATATTCCTGTCCTACTTTAGCATTGAAATCTCCCAATAAAATTTTCATGTGATATCTAGGTAACTGATCAAAAGTCTGTTCCAATTCTTCATGGAAGGTATATTTTATATGGTCGTCTTTCTCTTCTGTAGGGTCGTGAGCATTTATAACTACGATATCGCACGATCTACCCTTAAGTACTAAATACGATAATCCGTAACTGATAAATTTCACCTTTTTTACTGCTGATTTTATTCTTTTACGATTAAAGAATCTTGTTCCTATTTGATGATTATTGTTTTCTTCCCCATAATACAAAAAATAACCTTCTATTTGTGATATACCATTCTCATCTAACCTAACCTCCTATACTGTCCTCAAAGTCTATTCTATATCTAGCTAATTCTTTTGCTACTAATGTTGCCCCTCCTGTTCTAAAGACTCGTGACATTCCAAGTACCAAATCTCATGATCTTATTCTTCTGCTGTGGTCGTACCATAGAATCAGTCCCATTCCGAGGTTTATGTTGGGGTTTCGTAACAAGCTCCTTTTTTTACGGCGTTGGGTTGTTAGCCCTTCGTCCAACCTCCAAGCTGAATGACTACTCATTATCGGCTGTACGCGATAGCTTATTCAATATATTCGCAGCTACCCTCCATATCTGGAGGCCGTCTTCTCTATCCGCAACCTGAGGTCGCGCCATGCCGTGGTGATAGGGACACACAATACATCGGCTATTTTATACAGTTCGTATATAGTTTTCTGCAAATTATATTCTGAATCGGCAATTATTACTTTATCATTTCCAAACGACACTGTTTTGAATTTGTTGAGTATGATAGTTTATTTCCTGGTTTGTGTACATTGCTCCAAAATTTTACTAGCCTATTTGATAAATGTAGATATTGAAAAGAGTTGGTGAAAGGGGCAGCCTTTCCTTACTATTTGATTTATATGTTTCTGTCTTATGACGTTTCTTTATCGAATTTATTTGTGTCATTCTATTTTCATAAATATTTAGTATATTTTGTAATAATTACAGCCCGAATGTTAGGCAAAATTCCTTTTTTAAACCGAGTGTATGTACGTATGAAAGACCTATTAGAGATAAACACGTTTCCACACATTTGGGGCGATAGGATCAATTTTTATTTTACCTTGTTTGCCTATTTTAGCTCCCGTTGCCTATTTTAAGGTTAAATGCCTTTTTTTAGCCTTTTTACTTCATTATTGTACATTTTCTATATTTTAATGCATTTAAAATAAACCACACATAAATTATATCAAAAACAAAAAAATAACAGTTGTACAAATTAAGAATATATATTCACCTCACACAAATATTTCCTGAGAATCTTATTCTCCAGCAATACATAATGTTTCCAAGAAGTCATAAACTTTTCTCCCCTACCGATTCCATTTTTTATGTCACTTAACAAATATGTTTGAACAGTATAACCCTCAGTGCTCAGGTCACTTTGGGGTTTATCAGCGAAAGAAAGGGGGATGAGGGAAGTATTAAAAGCAAGTCTCCAGGTCCCGTTACTGTTGTCTCTTGTACGTACAAGTCACGCGTACTTTGAAGTCTCTAATCCCTTCTCACACCTCTCTTTTTGAGACAATACACAGTCGGTTTTTCCCGATCTCTGAATGAAAGTAGAGACAGTCCTTCTGAAATAAGTTGTTTTAAGTTTGCGCCAATCACTTCAGTAGAAGTAGAAACATCTTTTTCCACCATGAAAACGTTCTCTCTGACAGGCGGCTCACTATGACAGTTGACAACTTAAGTAAGCATCTTGCTGTGACATATAACCAAGAAAAGTGAGTACCGTATGGCAGTGGCGGTTCGTGATAAAATACTATGTGTGTTCACAATTTTGTGTTCCAAAATCGAAGAGAATTTGAAATCGTACGTTTTTAGCCTAACATGAAATGTCATGATTCCAATGTTTCACTGTCGAAAAAACCGTATATAAATTCAAAACAACATATAATAATAATAATAATAATAATAATAATAATAATAATAATAATAAAACCTAGTCCTTTTATTTCCAATTTTTCCTGGAAAGCCAGTTTACCCAGTTCTTTACTCTTCAAAATTACTTGAACAGAGTTCATTGTTTACGTTTGTTAAAAATTAATACATAAAACAATTTATAAAAGCTGTGTTCAGTAATATACTGTATTCTGATTCACAACACACTGATACACTATAGCCTATACCAGTACTGTAATCCCATTCGCATAGATTGATTACTATAAATACATGCCAGTAAATATTATTCTTAAATAATATACACCACCATACAGATATTTAAATTCATACCACCATCACATTCAGCCAGCACGTCTTTGAAAGCCAAACTATGCTATATGCCGACACTGAAGTATAGTAATTCACAAACTACACTCTCGTAGCAGCACTGTACACACATCCACATAAAGTAAACATTCCGACAGTGAGATGCTGACACCTGCAGGCTAAAATACAGACTTATTAAATTTTCTACTCGAGATATAGCACGTAAACGATAGGCATCGATGCACCTAACATCTGTAGGATAGATCCACTGTTCACTTAATGCTTTGTGCTCTTGACGAGTCATAAGCGGCCAGCGAAAGACAATTTTCTCCCGCGCATGCGTCAAATTTCTGTAACCTTCTTGAAAAGAGCACGGCTTGTACGTGAACGGATGTTGCCAAGTTTACATAAGAAGTTTATGCAAGATGCGGAAAGTTTAAAATACTCGATCCTGATGTTATACATCCCCACTACGCCAATACGGTATTAAATAATAAAACTAGTCGTGCATTAATGGAAACAAGGTGTTCACGTGCTTTTGTGCTCTTATTGACGCACCGCCACTGCCGTATGGGATAGTTTATTAGATATTTGTCTATTTTCTGTCTGTTTCCATGAATAATAAATGCCTATTTCACTGCCTATTTTTACTATTTTAGTGCCTATATGCCTGCCTATTTTAACCAAAAATAAATGCCTAAACATCCGGGCTCTAGTAATAATTTTTTTTTCAGATGGGATTTTGGGAAGTTTGTGTCTTTTAATTGAATCATAACAATAATAATGTGAACTTCACCAGTCAATATGTTGATGAGCGTAACTGTTTCTCGAACAAATTTGTTCATAATTGTTCGATTCCATAACAAATACACACTGTACGCTGTTAGACGGTGACAGAGAAATTCTCTCACAGGCGAATGCAAATCTAAGCGTAGGTATAGAAATCGGGATTGGCAATATTTTACCCGTTTCGCAAAGTCGCAAATATTTCACCGGAATTAAATTGACGAAGGTTTAATTAGATATATAAAACTGAATGGTTCGAAGTTGTAGTTGGCAAAACGAAGAACGCGCAGAGAAAAGTTCAAAGTTGTGATAACGGCAAGCCGGGAGCTTTCTCGTCGAGTCCTATTCTCTGTGAGGCAGATTGATGCATAGCTACCTAGATCCTTTCCACCCCTTCCCTCTTGAACGAAACCGCATGTCTTTAAACCAAAATAGAAGCATTCCAATCCCGTCATTTGAAATGCTTTAGAGGTCTCGCATTTTGCGAGACAAATTAGACGTCTAGACGAGACTTATGCAAATTGAAGGAATGAAATGCCGAAGTTCTTGGCTAAAACTGATCTCACAAGATAAATTTCTCTCGACTTTGTCGCTAATTTCTTACGGATTTCCTGACAATTTGAAGTTGGTTTTCTGAAAAAGGGAAAGGCAAATCGTGTAGCATGAGAGTGCATGTACTTATACTGGGTGTTCATTTCAAAGTGTGTCATGATGTCACTGTTGTTGGGTCACCGATTTGAAGCGAGTTTCAGCTTATATGTTAGAGAAGTTGCCTATTATTTAAGGCGTTCTTCAATCTGAACTTGAGAACGTGTACGGTATAACTTGAACGTCGTAGCAACAGATGGCGGTCTGTACGGTCTGTGTGCTACCATAACCTCTTTCGAACTGTGTTTTGCGCCGGCAAGTCGTACGCATGGTATTTGTTATCATCGGTTGCGTACGGTAACATTCCACAACACAAATCAAATGCTCCGTGTCCTTGTTGACCGTCGAAGTTAATGTCAACAAATACGTAAGTAATCGTCTTAACCCTCTCCCCATACCCCAACAGTACGTATTTCCAAACAGTTCACATTCCTGCCACTACCGGCGTTACCGTACGTATCGGTACGTACTCTTCAGAATGAACGCCGTACTTGCTAGGCAACTTCTCTGCCTCCTAGGCAATACACCTTTGCGGAAGTGTAGGAAGATTGAATTTTCTATGCTCATCGGCTAGCCACATGACGGCATATAGCGAGCCATGACACACTTTGAACTGAACACCCAGTATAATCGCACGTGTATAACTTGTGTATGTTATGTAATTACATGGGATTGTGTGAATAACTGTGCACACTGGTTTGGATTTGTATGAATGTGTTTCGGTATTAATAGTTTGTGTATGCTATGGTAATCTGTGCGCTTTGTGTGTTAAAATGCATTTGTGTTTGTATAAATTTGTATTTGTAACTTTGCATTATAGCTAATTTAAAGTTGCCATTATAATTATTTATTATTTATCACCAACTTTATTTAATATTTACATAAATGAAATTATTTTAAAATGGAACCAAATCTACACATCAGGAATCAAAATAACCAGGGCTCTAACATTAAATACCTTACGCTATGCCGATGATCAAGTCATAATTTCCAAATCAGAGGATAATTTACAAAGAGGATTATGTACATTAAATGAAATATTAAAAGATTTTGGGATGGAAATTTCAGCACCGAAATTAAAAGTAATAAAGTAATGGCATTTTTAGGACAAGACCCAGTCAGAAGTAAGATAATACACAATAACCAATGCCTCGGACAAGTACAAAATTTCAGTTATCTGGGTTGTGAAATATCTCATCAAAATGAAAAAGACGTGAACAAGAAAACTACAAAATTTACACAAATTCTAGGAATAATAAACAATACATTAAAAGCTAAATTCGTACAAAAATCTACAGGGATAAAAATATATAATACACTAGCATTACCCTCCCTTTTATACGGAAGCGGGATTTGGACATTAAAGAAAAAAGACATGAACAGAATCAAAGCAACGGAAATGAAATTTTTCAGGAGGACAGCAGGATATACTCTTTTAGACCGAAAAAGGAATGAAGAAATTTTAGAACAATTAGAAGTAGAGTCAGTAGAAGAAAAAATCAATAGATACAAATTAAATTGGCTAGATCACGTAAGAAGAATGGAAAATTCAAGAATCCCAAAAATTATGATCCAATATAAACCTAGAGGACATCGTCGACCAAGAAGATCTTTTAGAAGACTGATAGATGGGGCCGAAACAGGTCTAGAGAGGCCTAATTCGTGAAGGATGATGATGATTATTATTATTTATTAGTGTAAAGTAAAGGCCTTCAGGCCTTCTCTTCCACTTCACAATAAATCAACCTGAGGTACAAAGTAATGCGTACAATAAAGTAAAATAATAAAACTGAGGCAAGTAAAGAGATAGGTTTGGAAGTAAATCCCAAAAAGAGAAAGTAGGCTATATGATTGTGTCTCGTGATTAGAATATTGTATGAAATGAATGACTTAATAAAATGTCACATACATGCCTGACTTGGAGTCAGGCCACAAAGGGAAAAACACTGGAGGAAGGGAGTTCGATCCGGTGCTGTGGATTGGACTTCGGCGTAGCTCAATGGTGAGAGCGCTTGGTACGTAGAACCAAGGATCCGGGTTCGATCTCCGGCGAGTTTTTCTCCTCTAATATTAATTTTTAATGTACATAACTTAAAAAAGCATAAACAAGAAAAACCTTATTACAAACAGAAACAAAATGTGGTAAAAGAAGAAGAGAAAGAGGACAAGGAGGAGAGGTAAACGATGGGAAGAAGTAAAGCGAAAGTTAAGGAAGAGAAAATTAAAAATAAGGAGGAGGGCAAGAATATTTATATAGAAGAGGAGTATAAAAAGAAATGGAAGATTAGAAGAAGAAAAATACGAGTATGTGGAGGGGCTTAAATGTAAGTGGATAAATAGAAATAAAATAAGTATCAGGAGGGAGAGAAAAGGAGAGAGAATGACGAAAAAGATTTTGAAGGACGAAGAGATGGATCGAAAAAGAATAAATTTTAAGGTGAGGACAAAGAAGGTAAGAGAAACTTAAGGGGAAAAAGAGGGGAAACAGAATGGAAGGGACAAAGAATAGAGTAATTATAAAGAATGAGAGAAGTAGAAGAAGATAAGGTTTATATCGAGTAAGGGAGTAGAAAGGAGTAATGAGAAGAATATTAAAGAAGGCAGAAAGTAGAGAATCTGAAGAAAAAATATTACAATATGATTAAGATATCATAAAATTACAATAAGGAGTGTAGGGAAGTATTTTGCATTCAAGTTATTATTATTTAGAGACTAGCAATACAAGATAAAATGCGTGAGCCCTCATAGAAGTGTAAAGGCGTTGAGAGCTGAAGGTTGAGAACAGTGAAGAAATTAGATTCTAATACTAACTGTGAGTTGCGAATCCCCTGTAAGTATTTTTGTTAGGCAAGGCGCGAACGCAAACCATGTCGACGGCAGGAGCACAACAGAAGAGTGCGCGTGCCGGAATTAGGCAAGTCTGAAATTTGGAGACGAGCGGAATTTAATTACATTTGTTCAATGTCAGCAGAAGCCACATAGGCGAGAAGTTCGCCCCCCTCCTTTCCACCGTCCACCCTCCTGTAAGAAGGAGCTCGAAATTAAGATGGGACAGGTTTCAGGAATTCTTTATCCCACACGATTATTCGTAAGCATAGAGGAACATAGACTATTGTTGACTGTGCACACATAAAGGCGGACACACAGCAATGAGTAGGCCTTGGTGAAATTCAATTTTATTTCTCAGCAACGAACAACTCAGTAACCTTGAAATCTAATACGGTCAATATACGTACTATTTTCTATTTTCAGATTTAGTAAAATTATTACCGTCGCGTATAATTATCAATTCAAAATGACGCCCTTACCGGTAACTTGGTCTCTATTGCAACATTTTTCCTGACAACTCACACGGGTTTTAAGATATTGCCATAAAATGTTGCGTGCAACCTGTGTTTTATGCTTGTGAAAAATTCTACATGCAACCATTGCTGCTGATTAATATTTATTACATATAATGAAACTAACATCTATCCATTCTTATTATTATCATTAATTTCTCTAAATAGATTTACAAAACCTCTAATGGCAATTACATTAATAGGCTATTCTCATTATATTTTAGATTTATATATATATTTTTTTTTTTCTCCCTGTAACATAGTTCTAGTAAGCTCATATTAAATTAATTTTCATCATTTTACTAGCTATCTCAAATCTCAAATTAATTATAATTGATTGAATTAAGCTCATAAATTAAGTTACTACTTTACCTTATAGGTTTATCTAAATTTAAATAAATATGTAGTCTACTAGTCGTTAACTTAACTGAAGAATATTGCTGGAGAACCTTTTAAGTGTAGTGTAAATATTCGTAATTTAAATATGTATTGTATTGATTAAGGCTGGTTGAATGGAAGAGAAGGCCTCATGGCCTTAACTCTGCCAGCGAAAATAAAATATTATTATTATTATTATTATTATTATTATTATTATTGCTTAAAAATTATAGTTTTTTTAATATCTTTTCCTAATATACGTTTCAGATGGACAGGGCATGTAGCACGTACGGATGAATCCAAAAATTCATATAGAGTGTTAGTTGGAGACCTAAGGAGAAAGGCCTTTGGGGAGGTCGAGGCATAGATGGGAGGATAATATTAAAATAGATTTGAGGGAGGTGGGATATGATGTTAGGGATTGGATTAATCTTGCTTAGGATAGGGACCGATGGCAAGCTTATGTGAGGACTGCAAGGAACCTTCGGGTTCCCTAAGAGCTACAGTTAATTGAGTTTCTTAACCCCTTCAGACCTGAATTTATATTTTTAAAAATTAAAAAAGCAACTGGTCACATAATCATTCTGGGGATCCAAAATTTCCAAATCAAGTCTTCACAGAAAATAAAAATTTGGGGACAATTTTGACCCCTGGGGCCCCAAAATTTTAAATCTTATTTTTAATTCAGGTATAGAAATGTTTCAAAAATAATATTCTCCATTTTTATCACATTGAATTTTTCAAAATATTTAAAAGTATCGAAGACATTCCAAAAAAGAAAAAAAAGAAACAATGTACACTACAATGTACACCAGGCCTGAAGGGGATCATTTTAAAATTACGGTTGTACCTTTTTCTGTTATCATCTGTTGGTATGAAATCTCCTATTTCGCTCTTTTAATTAAAATTCATACATCCAATTGTTCTTCTAATAGTTGTAACTGTCCTATTTTAAATTAATCCCCTGAAGTTAAAAATCTCGGAATAATAATCGACAAATATTTACGTTGAGATAAACACGTTCTTTTTCTGTGCAATAGATTAAGAAAAATCGTTCACTATTTTGTTATCCTACGAAATTACTTGACTATCCATACTTTACGACAGATTTTCCTCGCATTAGTAGGCTACAAGCTATATTACAATACGGCATTATAGGATGGGGTAGTGCTTATAGTACCTCCCTCAAGCCAATAACTCTGCTACAGAAAATAATAATAAAAATATGCCTTAATAAACCTCTTGATTATCCCTCAGAACTGTTGTATTCAGAATTTAAAGTATTATTATCAAGGGAACTTAACATAGGGTTATATAATTAATTGCTAAATCAGTCTTATATTATTATACTTGTGATTATTGGTTATAAACATTTTCAAGTGTGTTTTTCTTTATCATATAGGCCCTTGTTTTTGTAATCTGTGCTATTTTATTGCTTATATTAATAGTTTATTTTGTCTCCTTCTTTCTGCTTATCTATAGCGCGGTTTTGAACTCCCGATCACGATCGTTTACTCATACAAAGGTAAATTGTTTAATTTATATTTCTGTTTTATGTAGATAATAATTTGAATATATCTTGTTAATGTAAATAAATAAATAAATAAATAAATAAATAAATAAATAAATAAATAAATAAATAAATAAATAAATAAATAAATAAGCAAGTAAGCAAATAAATAAATAAATTAATTAATTAAAAAGAAAAATAAATAAATAAAAAATTGACTTCTACCAAATTTATAATAATGTCTTATTGAATTTCGTGCATAAAAAACGAAATACATTTAATTTATATTCACACAAATATAAAACCAAAACATCAGACAATATATGCTTGAAAGAACCTAACTGTAGCATACAATCACAGTAGCAACTTAGATCCAAGGCTTTATA
Source organism: Periplaneta americana (assembly GCF_040183065.1). Classification (NCBI taxonomy): domain Eukaryota; kingdom Metazoa; phylum Arthropoda; class Insecta; order Blattodea; family Blattidae; genus Periplaneta; species Periplaneta americana. The sequence goes on from NC_091125.1 coordinate 133,359,573, forward strand.
ACATGATAATAGCTAAATTACCAAGCATACAATTTAACTAATGGTCCTAATTTTAAAAAATCAATGAAAGAATTGCTGGTTAGGGAAAAATTTAAAGTTCAATTATTGTGAAATCTGTGTTTTTTCTTTTTCTTTATTCTTTTTTTTTATTTACTCTGTTGTTTAATAAAATGTCTTAACATTATGTAGAATGTACGATTATGTAACTTACCATTTCTGGGGGTGCTAGAGTGTTTTATATAAAAAAACCAATATGTATCTTTGTTCTGGCAATAAAGTATTTTTATTATTATTATTATTATTATTATTATTATTATTATTATTATTGCAGACTTACTAAAGGCTTTACCAACAACCAAAAATGTATTTAAAAATAGGCTTAAGGACTTTACTAATAGACGGTAATTATACACAGTATTTAAAGGGTGTAAATGATATTTTGTTATTGAAGTGTTGTATCAGTGAAGAATTATGTTGTGTCAGTGAAGTGTGTTGTGTAAGTGAAACGTATTCCTGTCAGTGAAGCTTTATAGTTTATAGTGGCAGTGCAAAGTTTTTGAACAGTGAAATGTTTTTGAAGTGTTAGTGAAATCAGGATAGAATCAGTGAAATGTGTCGTAGTTTCAGTGCAGTGAGTGAGTTGACAGCGAAATGAGTGTAGTGTTGAAAGGTACTTGTGCAGATATGAACATATCATACTCGTGGGTTTTAGTTCTAACTTAGGTTTAAGATACAAATTATATTTATTTTAAATGTTATTTTAAGTGATCGTGCTTCATTTAATTTAGGATGTTCCCTGTTATTATTATTATAATTATTATTATTATTATTAATTGTATTTTAATTAATAAGTTTATTATTGTCATTATTGAATGTAATTAGGTATCACTGCCACCGGGTATATACCCATTGCAGTGTGAATAAATAAATACATACATTATTATTATTATTATTATTATTATTATTATTAAATCTAAACACTTTGTATGCAATGACTGTAATAGACAGAAATAGAGAGAGAAACCTATCAGTTTACTTGTGTCAAATTAATTCAGTATGAATATTGTTTCAGATCCTAGCAACCATACGATTTGCACTAACGTGACAGAAGAAGGCTGCTTCTAAGCTCCAGCTTCTAATAAGCAATACACACATTTAACTTGAAAGCCATTTCCTTACGTTAGTTTGAATATTGGCATGAGCAAAAAAAAAAAGTCGACAGTTTCTATGGCAACAACTTGTAAAACATAATAAAACAATATACAAAACTTTATAACATAAAAGTTTTTAAGACAAGAAACAAAGCGTTCAACCGTGTAATCATTAATAATTAATTTGCAGTTTAGCCAACTTGCATCAAAGAAAAAACAGTAATGACTGAAACTTTAAAGTATGAGGTAAATGCAGGGAGCTCACGCTATATTGCAACGAACACTCAACCCAGGGGTGTAAATGCATTTCCAGCCAGGTTAGCATGCTCTAAAATATTTAAATAATTTATTGATTGTCATATAGTCAATATTGTCGACCTATTCGGCGCTGAAACAAGAACAATCAGTAAATGATATGAAACTACAGATGCTTTAATGCTATGAAAATAATTCTTTTACTCACCGGCAGAAGGGTAAGCAAGCTTCAGAGACGTTCTGGAACCTAAAATTAAGATGAGGTTCTTCCCGGAGTCGAATCCAGACCCTTGGGTTCCAATACCAGTTGTTCCAACTTTCTTCAGAATGAATGAGGGTCAAACTGTGAAAATAAATACATAAATAAATAAATAAATAAATACATGGATGGATGGAGGGAGGGGGGGAGGGGGGGAGGGAGGGAGGGAGGGAGGGACGGACGGACGGACGGACGGACGGACGGACAGACAGACAGACAGACAGACAGACAGACAGACAGACAGACAGACAGACAGACAGACAGACAGACAGACAGACAGATAGATAGATAGATAGATAGATAGATAGATAGATAGAAGATATAAAGGAAAGTAAAAATAACTAAATAAATATTATTGTGAACGAGTCCAGATTTTCTTTCCGAACTACAACGAACCAAGACTGATTGGTGGTTGATTCTAATTTCACGTTTGTTAATTCAGTCAACATGCTGTGAAGTGCCAAAAAATGGAGTGAAATAAGAGGGGATACTTCTAGCATCTCATATGACACGTTGAGAAAAATAATTATTATACTAGTAGTAATAATAATATAGTAGTTATACATTATTTATTTATTTTGCAATCTTCAATTTTTTATATTGATTACCCAACCACTCTCATCTAGCTTGCACATTGACAGCAGACTACTATCTTATCAGAGAATGACGCCATTTCATTTTATACACATTTCATTAAGTCATCTATCAACTGATACAGTAGGCCTACGATTATTTAGTCCTGGCAGTCGCTGGCAATGTACTCCTGGGTCAGGCAGAGCCGTTTAATTACACCAAGGGGTGTTTGGGTTAGTCTCTTGCCTTGAGAGCTCTCGGATGTCATGCGTGAGGTAGATAGAGCTGTATGTTTCCAGTACAGTTAAGGTCTACTGCATTCCTTTACTGAACGTTCCCCCTTATCTCTACTCCGGAGCTCTCCTCACTACTCCTATTACTTCCCCTCTTTCGCGTCGTCGAGCTGTCAGGACTAAATAATCGGTCTGTAAAGTAATGAAAACGTTGGTGCTGCCATCTCCAATGAACCTGAGAAACTTTGTCTTAGTCACTGGCGTAGCTCAGTCGGCTGAGGCATTTGTCTGCCGATCTGGAGTTCCGCTCAGGCGTGGATTCGATTCCCGCTTGGACTGGTTGGATTATTCCCGAGGTTTTCCCCAATCGTAAGGCGAATGTCAGATAATCTATGGTGAATTCTCGGCCTCATTTTGCCAAATACCATTTCGCTATCACCAATTCCATCGACGATAAAAACCTAGCAGTTAATACAGCGTCGTTAAATAACCAAGTAACACAAAAATGTATCTTACACAATAGTGCTGCACATTATCCCCGTTCGTAAATCGAATATAGACATTTCACGACATACGCTGGCGCCAGCGTTTTTGGCGTGTGTCCTAGATATATAGTTGCCCAGTTTGCGAGCATGTTTCTAGTGCAACTGAAAATGGTACTATTTCCTATACACGTCACATCAGCCATTTGTCAAACACAGTTGTCAGTCTGACTGTGAAAACTGTAAAACACTCGCACTTAACGTTCCCATTACTTATTTCACACGCCAAAAACGGTGACAAAAGGAGATAATAGAAGAAGGAAGGAAAGAAAAATGTGAAGAGGAATAAGTAAAGAAATAAAGGTAGAAAAAGTAAGGGGAAGAAGGAAGGAAGGAAGGAATAGAGAAAGAAAAATGAAAAAGAGTAGGAAAGAAATGCATAAGTAGAAGAAGAAATAAATATGAAATGGAAAGTAAGGAAACAAAAGAAGTAAGAAAAAAAGAAACGAGGAAAACGAAACAAATAAGTAGACTGGAATAATCAGAGAGTGGGAAGTAAGAAGAAGGAAATGAAGGAAGGAAAAAAACAAAAGATGGGCGGAATTAGGAAAATAAAATGTAGAAAGTGAAGGAAAAGAAAAAAAAAGAGGATAGATAGACAGACAGACAGACAGACAGACAGATAGATAGATAGCTACTTTATTGCTTGGACATAAGTACCTTATGCATAGCAACGTCAATATAAATAAAATAATACAAAATTATTAGCCAAGTTAAAATATTCGTTAATGCTATACAAACTGTGTTCATACAATTTTCTTTTAATTAACGATTTGAATGAATCATAATTTAAATTTTTAGTTGAATTAGATAAACTATTATAAAACTTCAGAGACATATTATAAAAACTGTGTAGTCTTGTATCTGCAAAAATCAAGTCTTATATCTTTACAACTTCTCGTATGGTGTTCGTGAAAATCCAAGTTCAAAGGGAAATTATCTATATTCATTTTGGTATATAACAAACACTGCAATACATATAACGGTGGAAGAGTGAGAATTTTACAGGATTAAAATAAAGGTTTACAATGTTCTTTTGGTCCAACACCACAAATAATTTTTACTGCTTTCTTCTGTAATTTAGAAATATTAAAAGATGAACTATGATTCCCCCATAATAAAACACCATATTGAAGATGGCTATCAATATATGAAAATTAAATAAGATAAAAATCGTATGAGAAAAAATAATTATATGACTATTGAGTTTGATTTAATTCGGTTTAATTATTCTGAGTAATACTGTCGGAAACAGGGCTGAAATTAAACATACATATTTACAAATAATTTGAAACCAAGAGGGGTGTGCAGCCTCGGTCCTTACGGCTTGCCCCTTGATCGCAGACAGGTAACTGCCCTATAAACTCAAACTGCCGTGTAATTATGCTGAATTATTCAGAACGGCGGAATGGCCAGCCCCTGACCACGCTGTAGGCCGCGCCGCTTTTCACCGTCCTGAATAATTGACATTGTGTCGCACACGGCCCGAGTCCGGAATGGACGGACAGCTCGTCACAAACACCACACAGACTGGACGCGTCATCCCACGACACAGACTCTCACAGCGTGGCCTGTGGACCCTGTGGGCTATGCTACGGCTATGGTGATTAATCAGTATCACAGTCACAATAGCTAATATTCGTACTTCCTCAAAACGCCTACATTCAATTACCCAAATTGTTGTTTTTGTGTCGGCCTGGGTAGCGTAGTCGGTATAGCGCTGGCCTTCTGTGCTCGAGATTTCGGGTTCGATCCCGGCCCAGGTCGATGGCATTTAAAAGAACTCCTGCGGGACAAAATTCCAGCACACCGGCGACGCTGATATAATCTCGGCAGTTGCGAGCGTCGTTAAGTAAAGCATTTTTTTTGTTACTTTTATAAATCAAGAGTAATGGAAAAAAAAACAGGTAAGTCAATTTTCTTCACAATCGAGAAAAACGAAACATATAGGGTCGATTTCTGAAAGACGGACGAAATCGTGGTTCCAAACTTCGGCTTTTAAACCGCGATCGATGTCGGAATCGTTATGCGATTTCTAAAACGAAGTCGAGACGCGGCTTGAGAAGAAACCGAGGTTCGTGAGTTTTATATATGGCAACGCAGCTTAGAATCGATTTTTATTCTTGTAAACAGTCGATATTAGAAAGAAATGAACATCGGAATTAATATTTTTATTGAATTGCAGTAAGTCACATTCTTTTGTTCTCAGCTAAGGTATTGTTATATTTACTAATTTACAGAATATACAACATAATATGTGTTTAAAATACTAGCATTACTTAGTATTTAATAGTAAACAGATTTTTAGGTACTAGAATGATATTGCCCAAATAATTGGCACAAATCGAGCGTTCATGTTGTAGTTTATCATTTGTTCATAACTATTACCAACATTAACTACCTAAAACCCAGGTCTAAGGAATTAATAACCTAAGAATTAACTGGATTAAAATGTCAATTGAAACTAAAATGTAGTGCAGTTCTATATATTTTCACATATACTAGACTTACTACGTGCAAAGCCCCAGTAGCATAAAACTTAAATAAGAAGACAAAATCACGTTTGCTTCATATTCTTATAGGCTCACATAAATTTCGAGTATTAAATAAAATGTCCAAAACCACTGTAAACACTAAGAATTAAGTTATATCGTCTTATAGGCATAAATGTATAATTAATAAAAATATTATATCTTACTTCCCTCAAAGCAACGAGAAGTTGTGAAAAAATTGTCAACCTGCCGCCTCTTGCATTTCGTTGCAGATTATTTAGCATTCTTGCTAAATTTTGCGTTGATTACTTCGAAAATCGAAATATTTGCCTGAAATTATCGTCGTTATACAGGGCATTTAAAAATACGGGGTATAATTTCAGGTATGTGTTTCCCACATGTAGACAATCAAAATAGTTCATTACAACATGTGTCCGGAAATGCTTCCTTTCCGAGTTATAGCCTTCACAACATTGAAATTCACCGGAACGTTTTTCTTTCCGCAGGTCGTTGTCATTACAGAAGATGTTCAAAATGTCCACCTCGTGCTTGGATACAGACCTCACATCGATGTCTCATTGACCTGCGAACACGATCCCAAACTCCAGGAGTATTGCGTATGTCCTCAGAACATGCCACAATTCGATTCCGAAAGGATTCCAAATCGGGCACCGGAGACGAATAAATCAATGATTTTAAATGGCCCCACAAGTAGAAATCGAGAGGGTTCAAGATCAGGTGAGCGTGGAGGCCAAGCAATTGGGCCACCTCTACCTATCCATCGATCAGGAAACCTTCGATCTAAGTACCGGCGAGCCGTACGACTGAAGTGTGCAGGAGCGCCATCATGCAAGAAGTGCAGTGGAGTGTCTTCTAAAACATGAGGTATGGTGTTTTCCAGGAAGTTTGTGTAGGCCTACGCCTGCCCCGTAAGTCTGTTTACAAGTACACTGAGTCCAATTAATCGATCACCAATGATACCGGCCCACATGTTGAGGGAGAACCGCACCTGGTGATGAGATGGAACAGTTGCACGTGGGTTTTCATACGCCCATACATGCTGATTGTGGAAATTTGTTATGCCATCTCGTGTGAACTGTGCTTCATCTGTAAATACTACTAAGGCAGGAAAGTTCGGATTTACACCACACTGCTGTAAGAACCACTGACAGAACCTAACTCGTGCAGGGTAATCTGCTGGTGACAGGGCCTGTACACGTTGCAAATGATAAGGATACAATTGATACTCTTTCAACAGTCTCCAGACAGTCGTATGAGGAACATTGACTTGCAACGCTACCCTTCGTGTGCTGATAGAAGGAGTCATGTTTACAGCCTCCAGAATCTCCTCCTGTACTTCTGGAGTCGTAGATCTTGGTCGTCCCCTTCCCAAACCAGGAGAGTTAAATTTTCCATACTCGTACAGATGGTAATGGAGACGTACAAATGTCTTCCGATCTGGACATTGTCGCTGTGGGTACCTCTCCTGGTACGAAAGACGAGCCAGCGCAGCATTGCCGTCCGCCTTACCGTACATGAAGTGTATCTCTGCCAGCTCTTGATTTGAATACATGTCGCACAGTCTAACGCCTACACAACACTGAATGTAACCTTCGCCTCGGAATGAACTGTCAGAGTGCCCTGTTAATGTCTCCTTTGACGGCAACGACCTGCGGAAAGAAAAACGTTCCGGTGAATTTCAATGTTGTGAAGGCCATAACTCGGAAATAAAGCATTTCCGGATACATATTGTAATGAACTATTTTGATTGTCTACATGTGGGAAATACATACCTGAAATTATGCCCCGTATTTTTAAACACCCTGTATAGTTACAAAGGATTATTCCTGTCTCTCATCTCTCTTCCGGAGATTTAATACCCGTAGAGACGAATTTTCCTTTGATAATCATCCAGCTGATCTACTATCTCCATCTTGTATACATGAAGGCGTGGTTTTAAACCTACCCCAGCCGTGGTGTCTGCTTCAGACCATGGTTTCGCGCCATGGCTCAGAAAAATGAAAAAGACCTCGTTTTATAAATCCAAACGCGGTTTAAAGCCATGGCCGTGGTCTGGACCTCGTTTTAGAAATCGACCCATAGTTGCAAAACCTTATTTGATAAGTAAATTAACCGTGAAAAAAAGGCATATGCATTGAATAAATGAAGTTTCAAATGTGGTACATGAAATAAAGCTTGATCTGAAGTTTGGCATTTCATCAACATCGAAGGAAAGTCGAAAAACCGTTGAGATTACCACGGTCATAGAAAAAAAAAACAGGTAAGTCATTTGAAAGAGACAGGAACCAGACTATGTCAACTTACAGAACTTCTTACGGAGATTTTATCACAGTTATACTTGTAATAAAATAATTATAATGAATTATTTTTATTACTACTACACTTTTACTACGTAATACTACTTTTGACCAATAAAACGGTAAGAAAGGACGTCTTTCAACCAATCATGACTCTTATCGCACAATTTTATCGGTTCTCTAGCATTTGTTTAATTTTATCGTTTCCTTAGCATTTGTTTCTTTTTATGACTACCCTAGCATTTGTTTCTTTGTTTGCCAACATTTCGAAATGAAAATTCTTACAATTCGTCTGAACTCTTTTCTATATTAACGTTAGAAGTATTGAATTCAAAAGCTGTTTCTTCCTTTTTTTATAATCAAGTTTCTGTGCTTAAATTGACGAATTAATGTCTTCAGATCATGTGTCTGGACTATAATAAAAGTATACCCGTAACATGCCATGAAGGCACTTGGGGGGCATGGAGGTAGAGCCCCATGCTTTCCATGACCTCGGCACTAGAATGAGGTGGTGTGGTCGGCACCACGCTCTGACCGCCTTTTACCCCCGGGAAAGACCCGGTACTCAATTTTATAGGAGGCTGAGTGAACCTCGGGGCCGTTCTGAAAGTATGGCAACGAGAAAAAAAATCCTGTTATCACCTGGGATCGAACCCCGGACCTTCCAGTCCGTAGCCAGCTGCTCTACCGACTGAGCTACCCGGCCGCCACCTCTCGACTATAATATATATTTTAAATTTCTGAATGCATAAGAATTTCTATTCTTCATTTGAAGAATGGAAGCACTGTAATGTTTCTTTTGTAACAGCCTGTACTCATGTGTTAGAAGTCTGCAGGTGTTCAGGCCGCCACTTTGAGAAATATGAATAACATACTGCAGAACAATGTAGGAAAAAGAAAAATTATCCCGATAATGTGTAAACTTAAGGGGTCTGGTACAGCTTACAGCAATAACATTTTGGAAATATTCGATAATTTTTTCCCTCCACTACTGCATCTTGTACAATAATGAAAATTAATATGTGTAAAACACTGTCCTCCTGCTATATGAAAAAATATTTTTACGATTTTCAAAAATTATTTATATTTTTGTTTTCAAAATTCAGTTCACTGTGCAGTGATGAAGCGTTTCCCACATAACTCAAATACTATCCAACATTCTGCGATGAAATTTTTCGTGTGTATTTATGCATGTCATATCTACAATGTGATGCAAGATCACTTTTCTACCTTTGATAAATTGTCTGATAAAAAGTAAATTCATTTAAAAATTGTCAAATATCAGTATTTTCTTCTAACACAAAATAAAAAAAAAAAAATATTATTTATTGAGGAAATGTAGTAGAAAGAGCAAGATATTGTAAACATGAATTTCAGGACTAAAATAAAAGAGAGAGAATATGAAAAAGTTAACAAGTTTATGAGTTATGAGGAAAACGCTTCATCACTGCACAGTAAACTGCCACCATTTTGTTTTCAAATCGTAGAATTTTTTTTTCACATAGCAGACGAATAGTATTTTACACATACCAATTTTCATTATTGTACAAGCTACAGTAATGGAGGAAAAGAATGTTGAATATTTCCAAAAATTTTACTGCTGTAAGCTAACCTAACCCTTAAAGACGAGAAATTAAGTAAAATAATTAGAATTTACATTTCGTATATCTTCAGGAAGGTAAGCTTCAGATAAAGTTTCTGTTAGCACTGTTATTGATATATACATGTGTCTGTGTATGACAGAGAAAAATAGAGAGATTGCTTTAAGTTATGCCCTATTATAATTTGTAGTAGATCTACAGTTATAGCCTATACAACTCGGTACGAAACATCGCGGATATGGATGTAACACTGTAAGAAACATTACTCCCCGAAAATACCTTTATTAAATTATCATATTCCGATATATGTACTGTACCACGGTCAAGTTATATCGGGGGGAGAATGTAAATAATATCCCCCCTAACCTTATTATATCGAGATTCTATGGTTTTGCTTTGCCCCCTCTCACAAGGAAACTGTTTTCTCTCCGCCTATGGTTTGTGTCACCCCACAGCACCTAAACCGTTATTATCTAGAGTATGCGAATTAGGGATTCTTTTCAGAAGATTAACTTCAAATGTAGATGAAATTATTGGGGATCATCAGTGTGGTTTTAGGCGTAATAGATCAAGTATTGACCAGATATTTTGTATTCGACAGATAATGGAGAAAAAATGGGAGTATAAGGGTACAGTGCATCAGTTATTCATAGATTTCAAAAAGGCATATGACTCGGTTAAGAGAGAAGTTTTATATGATATTCTTATTGGATTTGGTATTCCCAAGAAACTAGTTCGATTAATTAACATGTGTCTCAGTGAAACATACAGCAGAGTTCGTATAGGTCAGTTTCTGTCAGATGCATTTCCAATTCGCTGTGGGCTAAAGCAAGGAGATGCACTATCACCTTTAATTTTTAATTTTGCTCTAGAGTATGCCATTAGGAAAGTCTAGGATAACAGAGAGGGTTTGGAATTGAATGGGCTACATCAGCTGCTTGTCTATGCGAATGATGTGAATATGTTAGGAGAAAATCCACAAACGATTAGGGAAAACACGGGGATTTTACTGGAAGCAAGTAAAGAGAGAGGTTTGGAAGTAAATCCTGAAAAGACAAAGTATATGATTAGGTCTCGTGACGAGAATATTGTACGAAATGGAAATGTAAAAATTGGAAATTTATCTTTCGAAGAGGTGGAGAAGTTCAAATATCTGGGAGCAACAGTAACAAATATCAATGATACTCGGGAGGAAATTAAACACAGAATAAATATGAGAAATGCCTGTTATTATTCGGTTGAAAAGCTTTTATCATCCAGTCTGCTGTCAAAAAATCTGAAAGTTAGATTTTATAAAACAGTTATATTACCGGTTGTTCTTTATGGTTGTGAAACTTGGACTCTCACTTTGAGAGAGGAACATAGGTTAAGGGTGTTTGAGAATAAGTTTCTTAGGAAAATATTTGGGGCTAAGAGGGATGACGTTACAGGAGAATGGAGAAAGTTACACAATACAGCACTGCACGCATTGTATTCTTCACCTGACATAATTAGGAACATTAAATCCAGACGTTTGAGATGGGCAGGGCATGTAGCACGCATGGGCGAACACAGAAATGCATATAGAGTGTTAGTTGGGAGGCCGGAGGGAGAAAGACCTTTAGGGATGCCGAGACGTAGATGGGAAGATAATATTAAAATGGATTTGAGGGAGGTGGGATATGATGATAGAGAATTGATTGGTCTTGTTCAGGATAGGGACCGATGGCGGGCTTATGTGAGGGCGGCAATGAACCTCCGGGTTCCTTAAAAGCCAATAAGTAAGTATGCGAATTAGTGTTATTGTTGCCTTACCAATTCTAAGAAAGGTACTGAAAGTTTCAGAAGTACAGGCTTACCCAATATGTAATTAACAGCTATGTGACTGGAATGTTCACAACACCCCGCGAAACAACTAAAGGCTAATATTTGTGGGCGCTTTTATGCTAAATTTAATTCGTTTTAGTTGCTTAACATCCAAACTCTAACAATAATAGTGAGAACATGGGAAACAGAACCTGTTTAAACAAGCTTCGACTCTTTGTGCACGAAATGCAGTCGAATTTCCGCGTGTAAGTGGAGGCAATTAAGTGATATATCTTGGAGGTGTTTTGCAAAGACTGTAAAGTAGAGAGACATACAGGCAAAATCGATTTATCGGAGCAAAGTCTCTAGTATAAACCGCCAGGCGTGGAGAAGCAATATTGACTGAGCCCTCCGGCATGTAGACAACACAACGCATGGAGAGCAATGCCAACAATTAATCAGTAATGTATCTAAACATATCATCTTAATTAATTTTGTATATCAATTGTGAAGCAATTAGGCCCACAGATTACATGCAAACAAGTGGTAGTTCGTTGCGGATTGTAAAATAATTGAGCGACGCCTCGTGGCAACAGGAGAAAGATTAATGGTAAAATAATTGCTAGTTAAACATAATCTATCTGTAAGCCACAACACGTTTTCGTGTCAAGAGCCAAGATGTGTGCTTGCCGCAACTCTATCTTGTAATCTAGGTCACTAAATGCCAAGAAAAGCAACTAACAGGATTATAAGGATATGATATAAGTAGCACAAATCATTTGACATAAATGTTATTATGCCCTAGTTCAGAACCTATAAATTGTCTATTAAATATACGA